>NW_027468576.1:35239221-35296721 GCF_046254945.1 Alosa pseudoharengus | reverse complement strand
CAGAAAAAAAGCGAACGAATCCACCCCTACACCACCCCACCCACCTACTCCCCCCCCACTCCAGACCCCCACCCCTTCATCCAAAAGGGGGTTTGGGTCACAGGAAACGGGTTCTATTACACCGGCGAGTAACGGAATTAAGCAGCGAGGACGGCGAGCACAGAGTGGAGACAGGGGGAATCCATTACGGCCCAAATGAACGACATCATGTGTGAATTAATATAAATGCTGCGGGGGGGGGGGGGGTGCTGGCGGCGCTGTTGACTCATGGAAGGGTGAACTGTCTGTGATTCCCCTCCACAGTGGAGCACACGTCCATGGCTTCGTTTAAGTAGAGTAACAGATCAATCAGGGCCAATGTCTTCCAAAGTCTGAGCATCCAAACGCAGTCTCTCTCTCTCTCTCTCTCTCTCTGTCTGTCTCTCTATCTCACTCTGCCCTCCTCCCCTTCACTGTTCCTCTGAAACTTTTTTTTTTTCTCATTCCAGAGGGGCCCACTTCCTGCCTGAGTTTTCAAGGCAAAAAAAACGAGTCAGAAATGACTGCCTGGCGTTAAGACTGCAACATCTGGTAGTGCTTTAGAAAGACAGAGTGAGCAAAGGGAGAGAGAGAAAAAGAGAGATAGAGAGAGAGAGAGAGAGAGAGAGAGAGAGAGGGGTGGAGAGTGCAGGACAGAAAAGAGAGTGAGAGTAGGAGGCTGGATGAAGAAAGAGCATGGATCATAGGACAGTCGCTGATGGGAGAATTGAGGATGAGAGGGAATGAAGAGCAGACAGGGCAGTGGAACTCCTGACGGAGGTAAGATATGGGTGATCAGTGGGGACAGACATAGAGACAGAGAGAGAGAGAGTGAGGAGTAAAAAGGGGGGACTGAGAGAGAGAAAAGGAGAGAGAAACTGCAGACCACTCCAAAGTTGAATTCTCTGGGGTCCCATCAACCCATATATGGACTCTCAGTCCCTCCCTCTCTCTCTCCCTCTTTCCCCCTCTGTCTCTCCTTCACACTCAGTCACTCTCTCCCTCTCCACACTTTTTTTGATATGCCTTCCCTAAATGCACTGCCAGATTCCCCAGTTGTCGGAGCGAATGTGCCACGTCAAGACTGGATACTGCGGGCTGCCATAGTGCGGGCGGGAGGACGAATTTGGGAAGAGGACGGAGCCGAGAGGCAAAAATGGAGCGGGTGGATAACGGACCTCCGCTGTTCCCGGATTCGTATCCCTCTATCTCCTCTCTCGTAGACGAACAAAAAACAAAAAAAAAGGAGGAAGGGAAGGGAAAACGCCGTCCATCTTCGCTATCTTCCAAAAACTCCCTCTGCAACATCTTGGGCCGGCCGCGAGGAAAAAAGAGAGGGAGAGAGAAATATAGTGGACCAGAAAGGGCGAAAGAAAGAGTGTGTGTGTCTGTGTGTGTGTGTGAGACAGAGAGAGAGAAAGAGAGAGAGAGAGAGAGAGAGAGACCAGTTCCTGCTCCGTCATCCCAGTGTTCAGACTACCTGTTCAGGATGATACTGGTGTACAGTAGTCTGCACATTGGTTAGACTGTGCATGGAAGGACTTCACTCACGCACATCCACATACTAAAGCACACACGCTCACAGAAGCCTACTGTTGCTCAGAGGGAGGTTTTGCTGCCCTTGGTTTGTTTTTCTTGTTCATTCTCTCCTTCTTTGAATGTCTAAATATTGCCTTGTAACAAACTTTATCTCTGACAAATTCATCTCATTTTGTTCTGGTCTGTGTGATTTTACGACTGTGAATAGCACCATAATAGCGGACAGGGCCTAGTGTCGTGCAATTCAAACACAGTGGAAAAAGGCCATTGATGCGGCCGACACTGTGTACAAAGGCCATCTAAACATCTGTCAGGCCTCAGCAGTTTTAAATGTCTGTTTTGTTTCGGTGTCAATGGTTCATCTCAAAACTGGTCGTCTTTTTTCAAGAGTTTATCTGTGCATGATTACAAGGCAAGTGAGGCAAGTGCGGTACCTCCACAGAAAGAATAAGAAAATATATTTTTTTATTTGTGTAAAAGTGACGCAGCCCAACCATATTCATTCCTAAGATTTAGATGTGTGTCTGTTTGTGCCTGCATGCCACAACTCTCTGAGTGACCATATACACGGTGTCCGATGGCTGTGTGATAAGTGTATTTTTCTTTTGCGTATTCTTTTGCATGTGTTTGTGTATGAGAAGCTGTGGAACGTCATACAGTGCTGTGTGTGTGTGTGTGTGTGTGTGTGTGGCAATGCCACACACAGAGACCTCGCTAGCTGCAACTCGCCTAGTGTAGGCTTGTGGCAGCCACTCTTAGTAAATGACTTTAAAGTAACTACACAGGACAAAATGAAATGTAAAAGATGTAGATAAAATTAAAAAAGCATAAAAGCATAAAATCTGTAGATAACACATAGGCCAAACTGTAGATATGACTCTTCCATGTTTAAGTACAAGTAGCACACACACACAGCACACACATAAACACACACACCACACACCATAAATGTGTCCTCACACACACACACCACTGTGGCGTGGGAGCAAGGCGGAGAGGGGGGCAATTATGCGAAAAGAGAGGGAAAGTGAATACGCGCTCGGAGTCTGTTTTTCCTCACACTGCACTGCACAGCACACTGGCGCAACAGAGAGAAGGGGAGCTTGAGGAATGCACGTCTGTTGAGTGTTTGTTAAGTGTTGTACGCAGATTAAGCCCAGCAGCCCACACCACAGACTAAGATTTGATTTAAAATGCAAAGATTTCCCTGCAGAATGATACATGGTGGCGAGAGAGATAGAGAGAGAGAGAGAGAGAGAAATATGACAACAAACTGCTTAAGATGCCGGAAAACATTATGTGGAAAATAATACGAGAAAAGAAAAGCTGAGATGATGGTGAAGAACGAGAGAGAGAGAGATGGAGGGAGGGATGGAGGGAGGGATGGAGGGAGGGAGAGTAAGGTGGGAGAGGGCAAAGACTGGTCTGGCTAGGTGATCTGAACTAAGGAGGGGGAAGGAGAGAGGGAGGGAGGGAGGGAGGGAGGGATGGAGGTGGGGGTGGAGGGGTCGGGGGGGTCGGGCATGAGTGAGGAATCAGCCATGTGGGATTTCTCCCTGCAGGATCTTGGAAGCTGGTGTTTGGACAAAGCCTTACGATTTTCCAGCCAGGAATGTGTACAGTCCCAGTGAGACTGCCAACCGCAGAAAGTGAGAGAGAGAGAGAGAAAGGGAGGGAGGGAGGGAGGTGGGGGTGCATGAAATAGTCACTGAAAGTGAGAGGAAGAGAAAGGGAGTGAGAGTAAAGAGATTTGCAGCAAGGACAGAGATAAAGAACCCAGCGCGCGCTTTAAAGACACACTTTACAAACTAAGCGGCTGACTTTACCTTAGATCCGTGTGGACTATTTCGCTTTCCCGGGGATTTACTTAGACTCATATTCCTGCCAAGACTCAACTCTCTCTTTTCATCATATTGAAGCCCATATATATATATATATATATATATATATATATATATATATATATATATTCTCATACAGACACAAAGATTCATATAGATTTTGTTGAAGGTGTGGGGCTGGGGGGTCAACAGAAAGAAAGATTTTCTGGGGATTTTTTTTTTTTTTTTTTTTACATCTTTCCTGTATGCATTATGAATTCATGCCAAGCATTTCCATCCAGTAGAGTAAGTGCATTTCCAGGAGGCTATCGCAAAAAAAATCTCTCTCCGCCTTCTGAGTGAAGGTCAAATCTGGCATTGTGATCAGAGAGCATCTGAATAGAATGTCTCAGTCGTCTCACGCCATTCGGCTAACTCTCTGCCGCAGGATGGTTTGGATTGTGCTGATTGCTAGCGGTACATGAGGCATGTGTTTTGAAGCATTAGCGACTCGACACATTTCAGCCATATGCAAGAGCTTGCTGGATAATGTTAGAGGAATTGGTATGATGTGTTGCTTTGAAGACTGCCAGAGAGGACACTTATTAACATTCTCAACTGGAACTAATTGTGTGTAAATGAGGCAAATGGCTCAGTATTCAGGGGTCATACAGTACTTGTATGGTGCACATTATGAAGAGAATTGAAGAAAAAAAAAAAGTGTTTGGAGAATGTTCATAATGTTCTGCCCATGTGTAGAGCTTTTTCTGTGCGTGGGCTTTCGAATGTGATGGTGTGTGTCATTAGGTTCGTCTGAATGTTTGGTAATTTTACCGCGGTTGTCTGCAAGTGTGTTCTGGAATGTTTGTCCTAGTGTGCATGTGTGTGTCTGCGTATGCATGTGTCTCTATATCTGTCCGTGAGTGCCTCTGAGTGTGAGTGTGTGTGTGTGTGTGTGTGTGTGTGTGTGTGTGTGTGTGTGTGTCGGTGTGTGTGTGAGCGAGTGCGTGTGTGTGTGTTTATGAGGTCTGTGTGTGCTGGTTTGGATTGGGTGAGTTCCAGCTGTGTCAGAGTGAGCCGGTCCAAATGCCTCAACTCCCAAAGGAGCAAGAGAGAGAGAGAGAGGGGGATCAGGAGTGGAACAGGGGGGCTGAGGAGAAAGACAGGGGCAAGAGAGAGAGAGAGAGAGAGAGAGAGAGAGAGAGAGAGAGAGAGAGGGGAGAGACAGAGAGAGGAAGAGGGAGAGAGAGAGAGAGACAGGAAAGTAAAGGAGAGGAACCTGAAAGTGAGTTAGAGAGCTGGATGTAGAGAAGCAGAGGGAGAGAGGGAGGAAGAGGGGGAAAGAAGGAGGAAGAGAGCGATAGATGAATGGCGACGTGCACATGTGCTGAGGTGGAGTGCAGGCATGGGGTGGAGTGCAGGCATGGGGGGGGGGGCTACACACAGGTGCGGGAGAACAGAACGGCGGAGAGGGGGCAGAGAGGTTCACTGTTGCACCTTTTTTACGAGGCCAGCGGCCGGCCTGCAGTACAGCCCCGCCTCCGCACGGGCCCTCCGGGACCTGGCTGTGTGCGCACTGCTCTCTCCCCGCCCGAAAAAACCGCACTCTCTTCCTGCTGCCTGTGTCATTATTTACTCTCGCCATAAAGGAGTGCATTAAAAGCGGGCTAGACTAAACATATTTCTGATAACCTTGAAAAGAAAAATAAATAACCCCAAAAATGCAAAAGAGGGACATACAGGAAACTAAATAGGGCAAGAATTGCTAGGAGCATGAGTGTTGGTATTGGTTTTAAACTCTGTGTGTCTGTGTGTGTGTGTGTGTGTGTGTGTGTGTGTGTGTGTGGCTGAGAGAGAGAGAGAGAGTGTGTGTTTCTTGCATGTGAGTACACCCTACTTATCTGTGTTTTTTTTTTCTATTTTTTTTTTTTTACTTTATGGTCAATGAATGTCAGTCTGATTTACGTTCATCTTTGACTCCTAAATACAGGGATGCAGGGACACAACCCTTCTGCGATTCTATTTCTGATTCCTTCTGGTGTGCTGTCAGTTGTCTGTGTTTTTGCCAGAGAGCAGATTAAGTGACACGCGGTAGCGCACCGCATCCTCAACCCTTTGGAGTGGCAAACGTCTCTGCGAGAGCGGGCAGGCAGGCAGGCGTGTGGCGCGGTGTGGCGCGGCGTGGCGTGGGACTGGTGCCACTGGGCACAGAGCGTTGTCGTGTGTCTGCCTGTCTACACTTGCTGTGCAGAACTTCCTGCACCTGTACAGCAGGCACAGACAGGCAGACAGATGGCAGCCCGCCTGGCAGGGACATGTGACGGGACGGACACAGCAACCAGCCAATTAAAACAGGGACATGTGACGGGACGGACACAGCGACCAGCCAATTAAAACGTGTGGTTTAAAACAGGAGGTCGGAAAGTTAACAGGAAATGTTTTTTTTTGTTTGTTTTTCTGTCCAAAAAGCGTACAAATAAAAAGTTATTCATTTTTCTTTAGAGCCATAAATGTGTTTAAAATTTTGTAACTAAAGTTTGTGGGTAGGTGTGAGCTTGGGGGGGGGGGGGCACATTTCAAATTCAAATAAAGAAGTTAAACATATTGTGTTTTCATGAAAGACTGGCTAAACTCATCAGTTCATCCTCAACTCTCACCTCGTCATCCTTAAACCAGGAGAGGCTTTCCGTGGACAGTACGAACCAGTACGCCTTGGAACCGCCCTTTATGATACTGATGTTGCTGATGGTCAGCCAGCCTTTACGGATAACCTGCACAGAGGAGCAGAGGGCAGGGGGAAAGGTCAGAGGTCAGCTGGTGGCTTGAATTCCAGAAAAGGTAGAGAATGAGCTTGGCTCGTCCACAAGAGGAAAAGGGCGATGATGAGAAGCAATGGAAGTAATTTTAGAGGCGAGAAAATAAATAAATAAATAAATACATACACATAAATACTAGCTAGAAGAAATAGGTCAAGCATAATAATTTCCATTCAGCCACTGGTTCAGAGAAAATGTGCGTAAAGAAATTGTTAACAAATGACATGTCCTCTGATAAAAACATCTGCAGATTCCCCATAAACAGCAAACAGCATGGCGGTGACGGAAGGATAGGGGGAGATAGGGAGAGAGAATGGACCACACTCTGTGCAATCTCAGTAATCACACACACACACACACACACACACACACGGGCAACAGAGCAGAGAGCTGTCAGTGTGCTCTGGGCTAGAGAGGAAAAGGGAAAAGAAGAGGGGAAGGAAGCGCCGGACGCACAGACCAAAATAAAGACAGATAACGGCTGAGAGAGGCGACGAGAGAGCAGAGGCGATCGGTGGACGCGGGCGGGCGGAGGATGAGCCACAGGAAGTGGAGAGCTGAGGCTGCCATGGGGAGAGATGACACAAGCATCCTGTTCCAATGGACCGCAGCACACACATGTGTGTTAAACCACAGTGAAGGTACATAACCCGCTGGTGAACATAACATAGATAGATAGATAGATAGATAGATAGATAGATAGATAGATAGACAGATAGATAGATAGATAGGCTACTTTATTGATCCCAGGGGAAATTCAAGAAACCCACTGGATAACCCGCTGGAGTAAAGTAATGAGGTGACGTAAAAGGTGTGGATTTGACCGTAACGTACAGTAGCACCTGAACAGAACTCTTCCCCCAAGATAAGGCTGAAAGCTGAGGAAAAAACGTTCTTACTATACATGTTAACATCCTATTTTCAATTCATTCTTTCCTACCACCCCACAATGCATGTGGTTGTGTAACACACACATACCAACACACACATACACCCCCCCCCCCCACACACACACACACACATACTCATGGGCTTATGAAGCCAAACACTTCCTCTTCTTGACAACTGGCCGGATAATGCAAAGTTGTTCTGCGTGTGAAGACACAGTTGGCAGAATTTTCCATATGCAGCCTGGAAACTTGTCTGGTCCTGAACTATCCTACTACATAAAACCAACAGGATAACTTCAGATACACTAAAAACACACTGTAGCCTTATCCCGTCAAATTACACATAGAATCTATAGAAGTAAGCCAACTTTCCCAAATGCAGGTAATAGCTGATTTCAAAAGCTCAGGTAGATTTAAAGGAACCGTATGTAAGATTCTGGCCAAAACTGGTACTGCAATCACTTTCAAATTACTGTAGAGCGGTTTATCCCCTCCCCCTCCCGCCTGACTGGCAGAGCTGGCAACCCGGATGCCGAAACACTACTGACTTTGTGATTAGTAGATAGGTGGAGGGTGGCGCATCAGGCCAAAACACAACATGACAACATCAACATCAGTTGAGGGCTGCAACTTCACTTTTTAAATGACAATATCCTGGCCGGACTACTGTTGTCAGTGATATAAGTATTTGAAATGAACATTATTTCTTAATGTCTAGTGACATATCAGGGCCATTTTATGATTAATTGAAATACATTTCTTACATACGGTTCCTTTAAGCACAATAACGAGACCGCAGGCAGAGGCTGGTTAAGGTGAGGAGATGTGTGATTTAGTGGGCTGGAGACTGAAGTTCGGCCCCAAGGCGCAAGAAGAAATAAAGACCACAACGATTTACAAGACCCCAGGACACACGTGGCCATGATGAGGAGTCAGACCTCACACAGTCAGACTCTAATTCAGTGAAATCCCGGCACGCAGCCTTATCCGCTCTAAGGTGACACCTCTGAAAATATTACTTTAGGGCTTAATTTCATCTGGCATTGAAACAATGTGGCTATTACAATGTAATGTACGCTCAGATTAAGAAAGCAAAGAAATGAAGTTTTGTTTGTCTCAAATTTTGCAATATTATGTCTGTGTAACAGGAAGTCTACATTTTGTTTGGCTGTGATTGCGATACTGCTCGCCAATCTGTAATGCTGCCTAAACAACTACGGTTTAGGATGTAATTGTTTGGTGAAACTTTATCTGCACACCCACACTACAGCCGCAGATGCTGTTGACAGACGTCTGAATTCTTGTGATGGACCTACTCTAGAATTAATTTGAAGTTAAGTATATTGGGTATTTTTAAGTATAAGTATATTGGGTGAGGAAAATGTCAGGTGCCACTTGTGTCCTTGAGAGTGCGTCGTTTGTCATGCTCATGGTCGAAAAAGGTGACTGGTCTTGTTAGCAAGTCTCTTTCTCTCTCTCTCACGAATACACACACACACTCACACAGAGGGAAAAATATGTAGTCAGGATGGAGACAGTAATAAGGCTTACAGAAACTGTACTCATACAATTTGACGGCGACGTAAGAAAGCTGCACCCTGTAAGAACAACAGAGAGGATGCTCAGGGTTAGGTGACTCAGACACACAACACTAGGGGCACTCCACACATTATTTCATTCAATATCTGCAATATCAGCAGGCTCATGCTCATGTCCTGTAAAACAAATCATTTTCTGAAATCAGAACATCACACCTGCAGTAAATAAATGAAATGGCTTAAATGGCATATAAGAATTAAAGTAACACTTAATGACATCTGCTGCAGTTCAGTCTACAGCAGTAGGTATCCTTTTCACAGAAACTGAAGCTGCTTTATATGTATGTATATGACAGCGGTCAAAGCAGAGGGGTCAGCATCACAATAACCAAAGAAGGGGAGGTATGGGAACCACAGAGGAACGAAGTGATGGAGTGACTACAGTCTGTGTGTGTGTGTGTGTGTGTGTGTGTGTGTGTGTGTGTGTGTGGGAGGGGTGGGGGGTGAGGTATGGGACGACAAACAGAGAGGCTTGTTAATGTCAGCAAACGGAGATAGCACACTGACATGCACAAGCACATACACATAATATACATGCACACACACATACACATACGCATACGCATACGCATACGCATACGCATACGCGCACACACGAATACGCACACCCATACGCATACGCATTCATAAACACATACACATACACATATGCATACACGCAAAGGCTGTTACAAACTCATCAATACACTGTGCAAGTGAATGCAGCCATAAGACACAACGAAGCACAGTTTAAATTTCAGCTGTAGAAATATTGATTATGAGGTTCCTCCTGTGGTTTTGTCGTTGTAGTTTCTAATGGTGCGCCTAGCGCAGGCGGTACACTGTACACTGTACCCAGTACCCACCTGATTTCCTGCAGCAGGCTTCACACTTGGCTGACTGGTTCTCTGTTGAACACTAACACAGGAGAGGACAAAGAAAGAGGGAGAGAGAGACAGACAAAGAAAGAGAGAGAGAGATGAAGAGAGATAAAGAAAAAGGAGAGACAGACAAAGAGAGATAAGTAGAGGGAGTGTGAGAGAGAGAGAAGAGAGATATAAAGAAAAAGGTAGAGAGAGAGACAGACAGACAAAGAGATATATGAAGAGGGAGTGAGAGAGAGAGAGAAAGAGAGAGAGAGAGCGGGCACATATGAAGAATCGGAGACATTTTTACAGCATTGGAGGCATCTGACTTAATAGAAAATGAAACAAGGCTGTGTGCAAATATCCAAACATGGAAAACCGCCATTGGAAAACAAGGCAGAGAATTCAAAAACACACAGAACCGGATGTGACTCACTTGGTAAACCCGATGAAGTCTTCATGGTTTGTGTTTATGTAGGAGAGCTGGATGTCAATGTGCAGCAAAACCTGTTGGAAACACACACAATTTATCATTCATGATACTTAATATTTCACAAAGAATCAAATATTTAGAATCAGCTTGACATCAAAGGATTAGTCATGTGGGAAATTCTGAGTATGGCTATTGTAATGATGTTTAATGGCCTGACTGTTCTTTTGACTGTTCCTTTCTTTCCTATGTTTTCCCTCTTGCGTTGTTTGAACTTTCAAATAGTTTCACTGGTTTTCTTCCCAGTCACTATGTACACAATAAACACACACTCACACTCTGCAAACATGCCACCAGCATTACTGTGCAAAGATAGCACAAACACTTCAAAGCATGTAAATAATGCTTTTGATATCCTAGTAGTCTATCCCTGCTATAAAAAAAAGTACTTGTACTACTGCTAACTAGAGACACTATTATTGTGTTTCATCTTTAATATCTTACATCATCTTAAGTATATATATAGTATATAGTATAGTATAGAATAATAGTATAAGTATATATACTCTTCTTCATTATTCAGAGTTATTAGATACATAATGGATATACTGTATGCGTGTGAGTGTGTCACCACAATGACAAATCACAATGTGTTTGACCTGATCCTTGGATCGACTCTCCTGGTCCCGTATGCGGGTGGAAACGATCCTTTCCGTCTCCTCCCGCAGTTTAGGAAAGCTCGCCAACTGCAGAGAAACACCACAACCGTCACACACACACACACACACACACACACACACACACACACACACACACACACACACACACACACACACACACACACACACACACACACACACACACACAGACAGAACAAGCTCACACAGAAAACAGAACAGGCATCCACAGTGTGACAGTACTGGAGCTGTGTGGTTTAACATCTGACCTCAACTAGGCCGTCCAAAAAGGACCGTTTTCAGAATAGTTCAGCCACACTTTGTTAAAAAGTTGGTTTGTCTGGCTGTCTGTGCTTATTGCATATAACAGGCTTTTACAGGAAATGCATCTAACTTGGCCGGGACATTTACAGTGTCGACTCCGTCTAACAGTGGCATTGTGGTTTAACAGCTGACCTCAACTAAGCCAACAGAGAAGAACAGTTTTTAGGAATAGCTCTACCACACTGCCCAAACATCTGTTGATCTCCATGAGAATTGATCTGAATGATGGTCAAAGTGCAAAGTCTTAGGTCTAACTAAAGCTTATTTAATACCTAAGCAAAATCTACAGTATGTGGGTGTTTAACACCTTAACTCATTTAACACCTATGACATATGTACAATAAGTCGCTTTGGATAAAATAAATAAGTAAACATATAACGTATAATAACGTATATAATTGGGGCAGCCGTGGCCTACTGGTTAGCGGTTCGGACTTGTTACCGGAGGGTTGCCGGTTCGAACCCCGACCAGTAGGCACGGCTGAAGTGCCCTTGAGCAAGGCACCCCTCACTGCTCCCCGAGCGCCGCTGTTGTTGCAGGCAGCTCACTGCGCCGGTTAGTGTGTGTGTGCTTCACCTCACTATGTTCACTGTGTGCTGAGTGTGTTTCACTAATTCACGGATTGGGATAAATGCAGAGACCAAATTTCCCTCACGGGATCAAAAGAGTATATATACTTATACTTATAACTCTCTGTACCCAGACACACTTCATATTGTCTCCAAACAACACATTGAAAAGGAACTATTACTTCTGATGATTCCAAGCGGACCCTGTTGACTTATACTTATACTTATAACGTATAACCTATTGCAGATACTTTTAAGGTGCACTGGTGCACCGTCCTAATGAGCTAATAAATAAGTAAACATATAACGTATAACCTATTGCAGATACCTTTAAGGTGCACTGGTGCACCGTCCTAATGAGCTCCTCCACCACCATGTCCACACACTTGATGCAAGGACCTCTGAGTTTAACGATCTGCTTCTTCACTATGGCCTCGAACGCCAAGTCTGGAGTGAACAGGCCTGTCCTAGACCAGGGTAGGGGCAGACAGGGGACACAGAGACCAAGGGAGAGAGAGAGAGAGAGCCAGGGCAGAGTATTAAGAGAGATGGGAGAAATAAAATGGCGGGCCAATGGACAGGTTTACGGCAGGCAAGGGACAAGTGTAGGAAATAAAATCATGTCATGAGAGAAAAAGATGAAGTCATAACAGAGAGAGAGGGGAGAACTGAGAAACAGAGGTGAGCGGTCGGTCAGTCAGGGATAGAGGGAAAGCAGCTTCACAGAAGAGAACTTCTGACGGCAAATTTGAGGAAAAGTTGGTAAACTGCCCTTCTTACCTAATTTGAGGGTGCTGATTCTGAATATTTTGTTTACCAAGCTCAATTCTGAGTTCTAAGCCGCATAATCATCATTTTTACATAAAATAGCGATTTTTTTTGCTTATTTTTCCCTAAATTGGGTTGATTTCAAAAGTAATCACTAAAACCAAATAAAAGTGTTCTCTAAATACATGTTTGAGCATTAACCCATTCTGCATGATGCAACATTGACCCTCCCGCTGGATGCTGCGTAGCGCAACATTGACCCTCCCGCTGGATGCTGAGTAGCGCAGCATGCTTTTTATTTCATGTTTCTAGGTGCTACAGAAGCTTAGATATTAAATTTTGGTAGACTTTGACAATTTTTTGTATGTTTTCAGAAAACCCTCAGGAAATAAGGTTATTTAGTCTAGAATGCCATAGGATTCTATAGGCGTTTTTAGCAGGCATTTTAGGAGTAAATGGGTTAAAGAAGCCATACTATAGCTTATTAACTAGTATTATGTTATGGTTTATATAATGTTGTTTTATTTTAATTGGGCTGTTAATTAATTTGACATTATTGTTTATTATTGATATTCTCCTTAATGTAGTCTTAGCATGTTATTGTTTTTATATATTTTTGATTGAATTGACATTATTGTTTTATTATTGCCTTTCCCCTTTTTTACATTGCTTTTTTTATTAGGCTATTGATTGAATTGATATTATTGTGTACTACAACTATTCTCCTTACTATATTTGACCTAGATTTTAATCTGTTCCCTGTTCATTTTTAAATATTATTATGTTGTTTTGTATTTATATGTCGCTTTGGACAAAGGCGTCTGCTAAATCCATAACCATAACCATAACCATAACCATTAACGTATTTAATGGCAACATGATTACAGTTAACATGTAATAAACTCGGAAATTCTGATCAAAACACAACCATATTTCTATTGCTAACATAGTGAGTCACTCATGTGGTGTTTAATGCATTTCATCCCAATAACAAGTTGCACAGATAACCTTCAACTCAGAATATATCCTACAGTATATATGAACTTAGATAGCGGGAACAAGCCTAATGCAGAACTGCATCTACCGTCAGCAACAACTGACAAGTAAAAAACATTTTACTTGGTAACACTGGATTTGGTATGTGTGCTTGCCTCCATACTAGAGCTTGATAATGTGCTCTTCTAATATGCCATTGAGCATCACTTGTTGATGGTAGAGCCTCTGATCCTCGACATCTAGAAAACAGATTGGCTCTGGCAGTGTTGTCACAATACCAAAATTATGACTTCGATACAATACCTGCCATAAATATCTTGATACTCGATACTGAAACGATATCCTAATCCTAAAATATCTGGAAAAGAAAGGACGCAGGCCTCCTCCAAGTGTATTGAGTCATTTGTGTTGAATTCTGTCAATTCTGGGTTTTAATTCTGGGTTTTAACTTCTAAACTTCCTACATAATTATTATTTTTATAGTCAGTAAAATAGTAGTTTGTGTGCGATTAAGTCCTTTATTGTTTGTTATAGCTCATTTATATTGTGTGGTGTTTTGGCAATAAATTACCTTTAAATAGCCAAAGTAGGCTAGATCAAGGTCAGTGTTCAAATTACTGCATGCAAATCACTTAACCCTTAGAACCCTAAGCTGTTTTTAGGGCATTTTCACTACCTTTATTCATAAGGATTTATTCTGGTCATTGTAAGTGCCACACACATATATTATATATTGTTTTTTTCAGGAGAGTCTAGGCTATTCAGATCTGCCATCATTTCATGTATTATTACTAGCATTGATTTTATTTTGATTTTTAAAGAATTAAAATATAAAAAGTGTATTATAAAAATTCTTATATTTCGACATGTATCTCACCACAGCAAGCTCACAGCTCTACATGCATTTCATGTGTGTGTAGGGCAGACTGTCCTGAATCGGGCAATATAATTGCCATGTTGGAGGGATACTCTGGGGCTGAGCAATTTACAGAAATATTTGCTGTGTGATTTACGGAAATAAATGCCATTTTTTATTTAGTGATGAAAAATGACCTTTCTGCGCTCCATATCTGTGACACGAACTGATCTGACCTGACTTGACCCGAGGTTGCGTGTTAGCCTGCGTGCCTGTGTGTATGCAGTCATAATAATTCTCAACTTTTTACTGCATTGCCATGAACAAAGTAAAGGCAAAAAAGGTGTTTATTTGTTGAACAAATTGGGATGCAATGTGAGCCTTGAATTGGATGCCATGCAAGAATTTGCTAGGATCTCAAAACCGGAATATGAACATGCTTTGCCATAGAGAAACACATGATAGCATTGGATTATAAACATGCTTTGCCACAAGAACAGACAAAAACGTGGGGTAAGTCCAGCTATATGAAGTTATTATTTTGCTGTCACTTCGTCTGTTTTATAACCCAGAAGGATGTACTTGGTATCAAATGATAGCTCAGAGTCTCCTCTTTCATCTGACATGCGTGGCATATCTATGCGATCACGGGTCCGCGAGTAATTCAAACGAGAGTAATGAGTGTGCAGCGTTGGTTTGTGTACATGACGTTATTATTTTGCAGTCACTTCGTCTGGTTTTATAAGCCAGAAGGGTCGATAAACATGATACCAATGGATAGCCCTGTGCCTCCTCTTTCATCTGATATGCTTGCCATATCGATGCGATCACGGGTTCGCGAGTAATTCAAACTAGAGTAATGTGTGTGCAGGTGAACGCAGAGAAGTATAGACTGTAAATATGATGCAATTTGATTTAATTTCATGATTTTTTAAAATGTTCATACTTGATCGTACAGACAAGTGTGTAGTCTCGTTGGAAAGCCCCACTTCTGCTCTGTCGTGCAGTAAAGGTTTCATCTCGCTGCGATGAACCGTTCCGGAGCAATGTAACAGAGAAGAAAGGGTGTGTTTTTTGACGCACTTTGCGTCAATCGGGTTCTAAGGGTTAATGCTATGCAGAAGAGCCTAATCTTTAGGCCATCTGATGTAGGCTACCCTAGGCCTTCCTGTGTTTATGGGATTTCTTTGACAGTTGCAAAGGGAAAAAAATGAAGATAGTCTTCTTTGCTCCCAGTGTAATTTAATAAGTAAGTTTCAACCACTCAGGTCTTAATCAGATAGGCCTAAACCATTATCTCTTGCAATATCTGTGTGCATTCCTACATTAGGTCTATTTCTTGGATAGTTAACATCATTTTCTACCACATAACAAATACCAAATAACAATACAAAAGTTTCTTACAAAGTTTCCTGTATACTTCTTAAATGTGCTGAAGTCAGATGGGTGTCCTAAAGACATACATGTAACTAGATCTTGAGCATCTATTACCAGTGTTGAATGAGCAGTTTTTGCAGTGATCACTACTGGACATTCCACATTGCTAGACAGCACTTGAGTGAGGATAGACTTATTTCCACTTCACAAATAACCATCGCTTTCTGCAATAGCTACAGTACAGGGACATTAATCAGTTCATAGCTGAGGATTTGTCCTAGGTCCATTTCCCTTTTAGCATCATATGCAGTAATGATGCACTGGAAAATGTTTCTTTTTGTTGCACTATAAAGGATATCTTGTCTATTTTTTTGCAAACAATGCAATCTCCATAGCACTCTTCAGCACTCCTCAAACATACTGTACACACTCTTCCATGTTTCTGTATGGCTGGAATTTGAATGATAGGAAAGAGCACCAGTGAGATGTTTTAACTAGGCAAGCACAGTCGCCTTTACAGTAAAAAAAAAAAAAAAATACAGTATAAATCCTCTGTAAAGTCACCTACTATTCTATCAATTTATCAAGGAATCTATTTTGTTTCTAAACGTCATACTGAATTTTAGCTATTATTTCAATTTATATTTTAATTTTAGCTTATTTTCATTTGCTACTTGAGTCAATTGGGGTAATTCCTGTCCTGTCCTACAACATATCTGATACATAAAGAGTATATTAATGCCTTATTTTTTGCAATTCCTATGATATCTGATGACAAAACCAAAAAGTATGTGAATTATGCTAATTATGCTAATTAGCAAGCTTAAAACTCAAAATTGAGCTTGGTAAACAAAATATTTAAATTCAGCACCCTCAATTTTTTCTGAACGTTTGTTAGCTATCTGCTCTCCCTCTAGGACACCCGCGAGAGGTATAAACTTCGCCAACCAATAGCCTGGACACAGCAGTAATTTCATGTGATGTGATGAAACTGACCTGACGCCATGGGTGTTCTTTATGGCATAGGTGATCTCTCGTCGCAGCTCCTTCTCATCCAGCTCCATCTGAGGTCAAACAGGGCGGAATTGGAATTAGAATTAGGAATTAGAATTAAGGGGCCGTTCACACCAGGAATGATAACTATCCGGTTGTTTAGTCATGATGCAATAATGTGCCGATAATTCTTTTTCCGGGTCCAACTGCTCTCAGAGCCATTTTTCTCCATATACAGTAAAATAAACTTTTTATTTCACATTATCCAGTGCAGCCTTCAAGAAAATTGCCATCCTGCTACTCACTTGTTGCCTCAACCTAATAAAATCCTATTTTTTGCGGAGGCCTGGACGTTACCCTTGATTATATACAGCTTTTTATCATTTTTATCGTATCAAAATCACTCTGAAAGTGATCCTCAACGATATCATTCTTCATGTCGTTATCGTTATAGTTTGTGTGGATGATGTCATTTATATTAGCTAGAACGACTCTTTTTTTGTTGTTATCATTACAGTTATCACCCTTTATAGTTAGAAATAGAGCCTGTGTGGAAAAGCAGTCGGAAGGACAGAAGAACTATGTAGATCGACCTCTGACCTCTGCGCTCACCTCAACCAGGTCGAAGGGAAATCGCTCATGAAAGATGCGATTGATTTTGGCTCCTCCCGAGAGCTCCACAGTGTCCACCTGATCACCGGAGCCTTCGATCTTCTTCTCAAAGTCCTGCCCGAAGTGCTGGACGAGTCTGCAGCACAGCACACACATGGGGTACTAACTCACTGTGTTACTGTCACCGGCACAATCATGCCACTAAGCATACAATAATGGACACACACACACACACACACACACGCACACAAACACACAAAACAACCACATACACACACACACACACACAGTTCAGACTCTCACTGTAGCATTGCTTTGGTTTTGCGCGAGGGGTCATCCGGGCGGTACTGCCGGTATTCCTCCGCCTCCTTGTCTAGTGCCAGCAGCTTGCCCTGCAGCTTACTGCGGAATGCCGGAAGTGTCTCCCGGATGTGATTTGTCAGTTGCTAGGAGATCACAGAAAAGGGAATGTTCTTAAGTCAAACATCAGTCTTCTAAATTAATTCTCTACCCGCTTGACCATTCTGCCTCACCTGGTTGAGTACTTGCTGCAGGTAGGGAGTACCCATGACGTGGGCTAGGTGTTTATACGCTGGGTGAGACAGGAAGAACCTTCTCTCAGCAGCCAGTGCCACCTTGATGTCCTTCTTCCCATCAATGTCCTTCTGACTGCGGTTCACTACCCCTATGTAGCCTAGAAAAGGAGAGAAAGGCAAGAGAGGTCAGCAAACGAATAGAAAAAGACAGAATAAAGGGACAGAGACAGGCATTAAAAGGAGAAATCCGGTGATTTTTCACATAGATCTCCGTTTCTTGAAGGTCACCGAGTACTGTTGGTACGAAAAAACACATGAACATGGGGGCTCATGAAAATGCCCCCAGAGTGTAGCGCTGTAGCTGTTGGCTGCAGCAACTCGAACCGATCGTTTTGGTTTTTTTCATACCGACAGTACACGGTGACCGAGAAACAGAGATCTATGTGAAAAATCGCCAAAATATTCCTTTAGGGGCGAGAGAGAAAAAAAGAGAGGGAGGGGTGTTTGACAAACAAATTCCCTTTATATTGAACCATCATATAGTAACTCAAGAACTCCACAAACGGCTACTACAGATAGAGAGAGAAAGAGAGAGCAAGAGTGGAATGGAGAAAAAGATGAGCAACAAGACCTTGATGATAACAGTCATTTATAAGACAACGCCGGCCATTAGCAGCAGGCGAGGCGCCCATATCCGCGTGAAGAGAGGGTCAGTGTGGGGTTTCTGCTGCCTGCCTGCCTGCCTGCCTGTCACTGCGGCCTCTCTCGTGCGCTGAAAGCTGGCCTCCGTAGCGAATGCATTAGCAGAGCCTGAGGAAGCGTGAAGGCCCCAGCACCTGCCACTGCTTTAGCTTCGGCGCTGCTGCAGGCCTGAGTCAAGCCCCCTGTCTGGCACATGCTCAGCTTCCAATCCACAGCGGCGGCAGCAGCAGCAGCAGCAAGTCTGTGTAACTCAAGCCCTGTGTTACCGCGCAGTGAGGGGAGGACAGTCTGGACTAGACTGGACTAGGCTCCCGACAGCATTATTCACTTGACAATGATCCCACTTACACATCAACCGACTCAAGACACGGGAGACCAGGGCCAATATTTACACACTGGTATGCAAGCTGATACTTGGGAAAAATGGGAACTAATCAGAAGTAGAACTGTGATAATTACAGATCTCTTTCGCTTCCAACATCTTAAAAATATTTTCGTTCCATTTTAGTAGTGAAGATATTTTTAATCTGAATACGTATCAAATTTATTTACATGGCTGATATGTAGATGACAGCCAAAGAGTTCATTATAATTTAATATAGAGTACTGAACTCTATGAAGCCACATGTGAAAGAGTTGATTATAATTTAATGTAGAATACTGAACTCTATGAAGTCACATATTTTGAAATTCAATTAAAGTCTAATGAGTAAAAACAATCAATCTTCACAACTAATGTACTCCAAAAACTCAAACTATCCTCAAAAAACAAAAGAAAACACACACACACACACACACACACACACACACACACACACACACACACACACACACACAGACAGACAGACAGACACAGACAGACAGACACACACACACACACACACACACACACACACACACACAGACAGACAGACAGACAGACAGACAGACACACACACACACAAACAGACTCACACACAAACACAAACACACTGTCAAGAGCTCTCATCACCAGTCCACTATACCTCTCCGTAGAGGTAGTAACCTGTTCTCCAGAGTGGCCCGGGCATCCGTGCCCTCATCCATCAGGTCCAGCTTGGTGATCACCCCAATGGTGCGCTGGCCTGGAACAACACAGAGGCGACATGAAGAGCGTCCTTCCCTCCAGCTGCAGCATAATCATCAGTCATTAGAGGAGCTCTCACAAGAAAGAAGAATATTAAAGGAGCACGCCAACTTTTTAGGCAACACGCCAACTTTTTACACCGGTTTTGGGAGCTAACGGTGGGGGTGTCAGACGGGTTATAGCACACACACAGAAGAGAGAGGTATGTTTCCTTTGATATTAACTCTGGGATAGATGGAAAATAAGCTAATTTCCCAAAAAGTTGGCAAGTTCCTTTTAGGCTGTGTCTAGCGGTGAGTCTCCATCAGCTCTATTTTACTCATATTCATTAGAAAACTAAGACAATAGCCATGTACATACTGCAGCATAATTCTATGGAACTAATGGAACTAACATAATCATGATAAACTTACAGCTACATGATATGACATGATATTATGTATTATTCTCAAGTAACACAAAACAGAAGAAAGTGGCACTATCTTTTATCTAGACTAATATACTAATAATGTACATATTGTAAAAAGGATAAAGTTCCTGTGCACAGCCTTCCAGGTGCTGGTGAGGTGCAGTCGTCAATAGATTAAAAGGAAAGTGAAGGATCACCGCACACTGGTGGAATTTCTTTGCTGGTTTAAACTAGCAAAGAAATTCCACCAGTGTGCGGTGATCCTTCACTTTCCTTTTAATGTACATATTGTATTTAAATACTTCTTATTTGTCTTGCACCATTTCACCAAGTCAAAGTCCTTGTCTTTTCTTTTTCGTGTGGAAAAGAAAAAAGAACTTGGCAATAAAATGATTCTGATTCTGATTCTAATATTTAAGATTGTGGTTATGATCTACACTGATCTACACTGACTGAGCACCACCAGGTGAAGAATCTCTTCCCCCCTTCTCACCCTGAATGTCCACATCCTTGGCAAGCTTGAGAGCATCTGAGTTGGCCAGGTCCATGTTGGCAGGAGTCACAGCGAGGATGAGGCAGTTCTCCCGGCAGATGAATTGCATGATCATGTCACGGATCTGGTACTCGATATCTGGAGGCTGGTCTCCCACGGGCACCTTGGTGATGCCCGGTAGGTCAATCAGAGTCAGGTTCAGCACTGCACAGAGATGGTTAGGGAGCCTGACCTTCATGTTGCACTTATAGAACAGTGTTTAGTTAGACAGAGATAAACTTCATCATTAAGTGTTAAGTTAAGCTAAGTGTTACTTCAACCTTCATAAAGTATTAGCATTTACAGTAAAGTATTTAGTAATAATCTGATATTCATGCCAAAAAAAAGTTTTATTTTTTTAAAATCTTGCTCTGAAGAATTCGGAAACTGCATATAACAGACATTAAAGTAAATGAGGATAGTAATGTCACATAAACAGGAATCAGTTAATTATGGGTGTTGGGGCCAAACGTACATAAATTGATACGTACATAATTGGGGACATTCATTGATCAGGCAAAGTCAATCACTTAACAAAGGTAGTTATTAGCGCTAATAAAGGACAGTTCGCAAAATGCAGGATGTGATCTAGCCAATGAGTGAAGAGAGATAATACTGTGGGCAGGGGTTACCATTGGGTGAGTAAACACGAAGCCTGATGGGAATGGGTGAGATGCCCTTATTGGCTCCTGTCAGTCTCTCCGTCTCAGTTTCAATCTCTTTCCGAACCTCCTCAAAGTCGACAATTTTCCTGCCTTTGCAATGGAGGAACTCGGCATACTCTGGGCAGCAAAAAAAAGATGGATTTTGAAGGCATCAATACATTGTTTAGAAGAGGAGAGGTCTCCACCTAGTGGACAATGTAGAATGTAACACCCTCTCCAGGATGGCAAAAATACCACAGCTTGCAACTCGAGTACACAGCAGAGGTCATTTAGTGGCAGCTATAGTGACATAAAATGGAGAGTAAGATAGCACTGGTATGTAAACGATGCCACCACATTGCAGAAAATAAATGTGTGATCAACATGGAAGTTTTCATAAATAGAATAATGAATCTGACACGTATCTGAATGACAACCACAGTGTCCATAGTTTACCATAGTGAACTGGCATAGAAACTAGCATAGATTCAAAGTTAGTGATGATCCCACCTTTATCATCATTGATGAGCTGCAGTACCAACGGCCTTCGTGTAACAATCCCTGAACCTCTGGGCAGGAAATCCCTGAGCAGAGTCATACAGGAGCAATCAAACCACATGATACAAACACATACTACAGCTGTACACAATCAAACCACATGACACACAAACACATCCTATAACTGTACACAATCATACCACATGACACAGAAACACATACTACAGCTGTACACAATCAAACCTCATGACATATGACATGAGCAGAGTGACATGACACATGACATGAGCAGAGTCATACAGGCACAATCAAACCACATGACATGACACACAAACACCTACTACAAATGTACACAATCATACCACATGATACACAAACACATACTACAACTGTACACAATCATACCACATGATACACAAACACCTACTACAACTGTACACAAATAAACATGCATACTCCACATTAATCCCTGAACTCTGCCAAGATATGACTCCCCTGGGGCATTAAGTCACAACACTAATTGATGTCATTTATAGCGCGAAATAAAAAGGCGGCACGCAGACAAACACAGACACACACACACACGCATACACATACACGGTCAAGAGTTGGCGGAAGACTAGTGCCAATGCAGGCTGCGACAAGCTTCGTCAGCTTGTATATCCAGAGAGTGAAACAGTAAACCCATTCCTTCAACCTCACCCATCTCTGGCCACCATATTCAGTTATTTATGGCTGTTTTACATTCATACAGCCCATGCCTGACTCTAATCTGGAGTAGTCTGTACTTAAATAAGCAGTTCTTTCCAGACATATTTATTGCATTAGACAGGGAGTGCTACCTAGCTACATAGCCTAAATTCATTCATTCATTCATTCAACCTTTATTTATTCTCGGAGGGTCATTGAGGGAAGCCCTCATTTTCAATGAAGGCGAGATAACAGAAACAATGAAGTAACAAAATGTAAAAAGAGAGAGAAAAAAAAAGGTATAGGTCTAGGCCTATAAATAAAATAAAACAAAGTAAAATAAATAAATAATAAGATGCAATAAATCAATAAATCAATAATAATGATCAATAAATAACACTGAGCTGAAAACACGGATCTGTGCTATCTCACCAATGTCATACCACTAAAGTTAAGTCATGCTATTGCAAGAACGGGCATCAATTAAATATTATGGGACTTGTAGTACAGTACATGTATGCTCAATTGGTGGCTTTTGGGTCAAAGAGAAAGTATTGCTAAAAAGAAGGAGGCGACTGTCTGGGAATACAATGAGCCCATGTCAGGAAAGTCTTCTCCAAGGCCAAGATAATCAGCCTGACAGAACATGTCCTGTTCTGATCCCAGCCTATACGGCTCTAATGGGAAACTGGGAGGAAGCCAGTGATGGAACATAAACAGGGTAGGAGAGGAAGATCCCAGGGAACAGACCCAGTTCACAGCAGTGCTCTTGTGGAAAGGCTGACTGCTGTAGGTACAACTACACGTCATGCCTGCGCTAGGTCAACCATCGCCAGTTTTTAGTTTTTATCCAGTCTTTGCGCACAATTGATATTATATGAGAGACCATTTTAAAGGAGAGTATAACTCTCACGCCACCACGTGTATATAAAAATAACTATGCGGTGCTTTACTTTATAGCCCTCATAGTGTAAACAGATTCTTGCCTGCAGCCAGAGGAATGTACATTTTTTGTCAGCCTATAAACAGCACCTTGATAAGCTGAAAGAGGCATGCGGGTGTGGAGTGAATGAAACAAGAGCAAACATGCTGTCCTCCGTCCCCCACATGACAACAGACAACAGCAAATAAAACACTTGGGGAAGTGAAAGTAAAATGTTATCAAGAGAAGCGAAGCGTGACAAAAGGCACTCAATGGACTCTAACGCTGTGTCTCAAACCACCAACATGCACACTTAAAAAACTTAGTTTAAGGATATAGCGCAGATATTGGGACAATACTAACCATCGAAAAGTGGGCACTACGGAAGTAAGTGCTCAGTGCACACTAGAAGTGTACTGACAGAAGTGTGCGGTTTGAGACACAGCCTAACTCAGTCCGGGCGTCAGCAGTTCAGCAGAAGATTATTTTAACATGCTAACTGCCCTAATGTCAATACAGGAATGATCATTACTTTGAAATCAACGACCAAAAACTAGCATATAATATGTTCCATCGCACACACGTCTATGGAGAGACGAGGGAGCAGAGGAGATTCACCACACTAATTCCTTAGGCCTCTCTGCCTTTAGGCGGTCACTTTTTATGGGCAAGGATTTTTGAGAGCACATGGCTGTATGGACTTTCCCAGTGGCAATACAAGCATCACGTTGAACTTTCCATCTAACCCTCGAGATAACTTCCTGTCAGTTCTAAGGAGCTAGAAGTAGAACGACCACAGTGAGCTGAGAATGATCAACATTTCTCTAAAAACACAGAAAGATACAGATCATATCCAACATGAACATAAGCACAGTGACAGCTTTTTGTTCTGTCGCATCTGGTACATTTGGACTTTTATGAAACGCTGTGTCATGCACACTATGTAAAGATGCGTGCTACTTTTGACCTGACCTAAGGTTTCTGTACCACAGAAACACAACCGTTATGACTTGATTCAGCCATTTTTACACACGACCACAAACACAGCAGTTATGCGTGACTAAACTCCCAGAAAATGATACTTCAGATCAAACATGAGTCTCACACAAATGACTTCCACTACAGCATCGGCAGTATTTCCTGCGATGCAGCTGGTGGAGCAGCCCTGGGCGGGTTCCCATGTGTATGGTATTGTCACTGTGTTTCCCTCAATGTCTCAGGATGTTTTCAGTTACATTCTCGGCGTGTTCCTGTAATCATGCGTTAGATTTGAAACAGGGACAACATTACAGTTGAACCAAACATAACTCATACTCAAACCCATCCAATATTTTGACCAATAGGATACTTCTGCCTGGAAATGACATACAGTAGGCATGAGGCAAAAGACAACAGACTGCACTAAAGATATAGGTCTAAATGTTATGTTACTGATTGGATCATAAACCGCCACAGCAACAAAGCAACGAAGAGGAATGACTGAAGAACTTGTAGGAAATTGCTGGTATATTGTGGTGGGCCGCACCAAGGGCTTGTGGTTAGTAGGGTTGTGTAGGCATTTGTTAGCTAAGCCTATATACTAGTACCGCAACAACTTTCTGCATTAGCCTCAAAATGTATTATTATTATTATTATTATTTTCTTCTCTATTATTGTGTTAAATGTGAAGCACTTTGAGCTTATTAGTATTATTATTATAATTGTTATAAATGAAAAAAATAAAGAAATAGAAAAACATTGTATTAAATAAAATGCTGGCATGGGTATGAGTAATGGGTATGAGTAATTATTGTTCTTAACTGTATTTTTGAAACACATATGTCCTGGACAGACCTAAATGAACCAGAATGTTCTTAATAGCCCAAAGCAGTATAGGTTGGGTGAATGAATTAAATCAAGCTGGTCTACTGAATGATACTCAGGCCTGGGCTAAATCGGGTCTGCAACTGAAGTGTCAGTTCGCGGAGCATAACATTTTTTTTTAGAAGACTGATCTAATTTTTTCAAACGTGCGTGCCGCTATTACATCTGGTGTAGCCAGTTCCATTGATTATACTGGAAGCTAATTGTTGCAGCAGACGCTCTGGGAACGGAAGCTTCAGTTATGTACGTGCCTGGTGTGGCCTCCCTGTCTGACCGCATTCTCACAATATTCAAATGGTTACTTGGGCTGCTTTTCGTGGTTAAAAAATATTCTCATAGTAGTTCACTTCTTTGGAAAAAAAAATATTCTTGCAAACAATTTAAATAACATATTACCCACCAACTTCTCACTCCAAAAC
Organism: Alosa pseudoharengus; assembly: GCF_046254945.1. Lineage (NCBI taxonomy): Eukaryota > Metazoa > Chordata > Actinopteri > Clupeiformes > Clupeidae > Alosa > Alosa pseudoharengus. Next base: position 35,271,272 of record NW_027468576.1, on the reverse strand, counting down.
TACCTTCCTTGTAAGTGCATGTTGTGTGTGATGTCTGTATGCTACTGAGACCTTGAATTTCCCCTTGGGGATCAATAAAGTATCTATCTATCTATCTATCTATCTATCTATCTATCTATCTGAATCTTAGGCTATGTGATGAAATCTCATCTCTGTTTTGATTTACAGTAGTGGGTTATGCAGGGTTTATTTACAGCAAATAGGCCAGTACTCAAGTCCCAATTCATCCATAATTCAGTCAGTGTCACTACCTAATCACACACAGATTGAAGGCAGCAAAAATTAACTGAGCAGCCAAAAATCCTCCTAGCAAAGGATTGCACTAAACCCCTGCCACCTGATTCATTTGGAGCAGACGGGAAGGGAAGGCAAGGCAGAGTCTTTCCCAAGGGATGAACTATGCGCGTACATGCGTACTGACTGAAAAGGCCTGGTGGTGCTGCTTTTGAAATTCGGTTAAATGTCCATTTTTGGGCACATTTGTTATAGGTTTGTTGCCTGATTTCCATCAAGGGCTACAGATTAACTTGAAATGAAAAAGATGAAAAAAACATCTACACTGCATAACCCAGTCAACATTTAGTGGACAAATAATACTATTAGTTAGTACTATAGTTTTTAGTTTTGTGAAACGTGTGCTTTGCCACCAAACTCTGTCATGACTTGGAGGGACACTGTAAAAACACCTCCTGTCTGCCTTTCTACCCCCACCCAGAGTTTTTGATAACAGCCCTAGCTCTGCTCTTTGTCACCATAGCACAGTCATTTCTGGAAGCCAGGAGCCACTTCAACAGTAACGTCACCAGACCTGAAGAGAATCCACCCGGCCCTTAACTGGTCAAGCGTCTTGACCACCCAATTTTGTTCACAATTTAACTGTCCTTTAGTACAGTACACTTAAAGGAGAATTCCGGCCATTTTTCACAGCTAGATCTCCGTTTCTCGAAGTCACCGAGTACTGTCGGTATGAAAAAAAGTAAAACAATCGGTTCTACCCAGCTTGAGTTGCTGTAGCCAACCAGCCAGGCAGCTACAGTGCTACACTCTGGGGACATGAACATGGGGGCTCATAAACATGAACCCAGAGTGTAGCACTGCAGCTGCCTTGAAGCTCTAGCTGTAGGCTGCAGCAACTTGAGCTAGGTAGAATCGATTGTTTTCGGTGTTTTTTACTACAACTTGCTGTATACAATACAATTTACTTTCAAATTGTTATGAGGTGTATTTTTGGTAAGGGTAAACGCATTACAATTATTAAAGCATTGTAATTATTATTGCACATGGTCAGAGGTGGAAAGTAACGAAATACATTTACTCACATTACTGTATTGAGTAGTTTTTTTGTGTATTTTGTATTTTTTAAGTAGTTTATAAAATCGGTATTTTAAATTTTACTTGATTACATTTTGAGTGAAGTATTGTACTTCGCTACATCAAAAATCCCATCCGTTACTTGAGTAAAAAAAAAAGTTAAGACTATCGAAAACAGAAAGGGAGAGAAAAAAAAATGCGCCCTAAACCACTAGCCTAGTGATAATGATCAGCATGTAGCAAGCGCGTCGGAAGCACCGGTGCACTTTTCGGGGGGATAAAATCAGGTGTCATTTTGGCCCATTGTTCTAAACAGATTCCAGGGGTCCCTCTTGTGAATCCTGATCTTTAGTTACTTCCAGAACTGTTTAATTGAACTTAATTGAATTGGCTGCCTTCAAGTCTTTCTGGAGCTTTCTCCGAGTGGTCCTTGGCTCTTGGAATTGACTATCCATCTGACTCCCTGGTCAGAAATATTGCGAGGAGATCCTGTGCATGGCCGGTTGATAATGCAGTGATGTTTCTTCCAGTTGCAGATAATGGCTCCCATGCTGCTTACTGAAGATTCTGAAGTTTTGAAATGCATCTGTAACCGGTTTCATTGATAGGCCTATGTTTTGCAACAATAAGGTTGCAAAGGTGTTGGAAAGGCTTTTTGCTTTTATCCATCATGAAATGTTTCTTGTGTGACACCTTGGTAATGAAAAACCTTTTTATAGCCCATCAATATGTAGGCTACTAACCAAGCTTATATTAATTTGCACAGATAGAAAGAATAACTTCTCTCTAACTACTTACAGATTCCAGCTTGTTCCTTCCCTTTCCTTGCCTTAGTGCTTTTTCTTAGCTTGTTCAATACTTTTTCCCTGTGTTATTCCACTTCATTACACATGACTACTTATGGAGTTGTTTGGATTTTTTATGTGTGGATTACCTGAGTTATTACTAATGCCTGGTGAATATTCCACTTTTCAAAGGCCCTCTCCTCCATTGGGGCCCTTTACTTCCCACTCTCCCCCCCAGTTCGACGCCCTTTAATCTGCTGAACCTTCTGCTCGTTTCCAAATATAAAAAAAAACTCTCTGCAACTCAACATTGGCCTGCCTGCCTCAGCTGCCTGTGAGGGGCTTTTCAGTTGTGCTGGATTACTGTTCACTGCAAAGCGACCCAAGGATGAGTGCAACTAACTTTGAAAATCAACTGCTGCTCAAACTTAAAGGACAACTCCGGCGATGTTTCACATAGATCTCCATTTCTCAACGTCACCGAGTACTGTCGGTATGAACAAAACTGAAACAATCGGTTTTACCTAGCTCGAGTTGCTGCAGCTAGAGCGCTACACACTGGGAGCATGAACATGGCTGCCTTAGCTGCTGGCTGCAGCAACTCGAGCAATGACCAAAGTCCTTTTCAGGCAAGTACCTCCACTCGGCGGCCATATTGCAACACTTCTTGGGCACTTATCGTGCATCTATTTTGGCAGAAATGCGTGTGCGTGAGACTTCACGACACCAATCTTGCTCCAGCAGCGAGATCACAACAGATGATTGGCACGATGTCTTCACAGCCCACCATATGATTGGCTCAATGTATTTTACAACACACCACATGATGTATTCACATGTCGACGTTTTGCCGCGGAAGGGTTGTGATATTTCTAGACAACTGCCATATTGGCGTTACAAACTAACCCCATGCATTACTATGGAGGATTTTTTGAGTGCTGTATCTCCTCATTAGAAAGTCTCTGGTAAAACTGGTTGTCCCCCCCCCCCCCCCCCAAAAAAAAGTAACTTTTACTTAAGTACATTTTCAGATTGTTTTTTTAACTTGTACTTGAATAATATTTCATCATTGGTACTTTTACTTCAGTACAATATTTTCGTACTTTTTCCACCTCTGCACATGGTCTAATTTATCAGTAAAGTAACTAGCCTCATCTCAGCATAGGGTTCAACCTAGGCCCACATTTTAAATTTGTGTGACAACTAAGAATAAACAACATGAGCAAACACACAGACACAGACACACACACAGATGGCAGAGGTGGATCAGGCATAACCTGTCATAGATTCTTGGCAATGGTTGGAATGGAACTGCTAACTTATGAAAGTACAGTCATGGGGAGGATGCCAATTCACTTTGTGAGTTCACAGTGAGTATTTCTATTATGTTGTATTAATAACAACCCATAAACCATGGGAATAAGACTGAAACAACCAGTGCAGATTTGATAAATTTAACCTCCCTTTACCTACCTCCCCACAAAGTTTTCTAATACTGAGCTCTTTCCTGCACTCTGTCCGCCAACAACAGCGATTTGAGGGAGGTCCAGACTGCATGTTTGTCCAATGGCACTGAAAGCATCTTGCAACCGGTTGACTAGGGGGATGAGCTCCTCCATCCCCCGGTTACCCATGGTGACAGAGCCACAGGGATGCAGGTGACTGAAATGAAGAGCAGCGTCAAGTTCAAAGGAAGTTCAGTTCAGGTCTACAATGATGCCATGTCAACACCATCTAACCTTTAATGTTACTTTTGATTTACAATGATGAGCATGGTTAATTCACTATTAAAAGATTCGTTCACTCATTAAAAAGGTATATTCTTAAAAATGCGTTGCCAATGCTTTTTCAACAAGTGGGTTCGTAGGTTAGCTGGCCAGTTAGCTTACTGTACATGCCTTTGAAGTTATTGTTAGCGATGGCCAGGCAGTGATATTTTGAGGGGGGTCCCTCAGGGTGTACGTGAGCTAGCCAGTCACTCATTCAGTTAAAACATTGCTTGAAAAAGCTGACGTAATACAAAAATTGTTCCGTCTTACCTTTCTGGCTAACTTGAAACGAGAATGTCGAAATATCCGCTTTCATATCACTGCCACTCGGTACCCGAACGGTCCAGTTCAGGAAAAGTCTGCTCGCGCGTTTTGTCTACACTGGAACTTCAGGACTTTGACTTCGGCTAGTAGAACAGACAAATGAAAGTGAAAAATAAATTCTTTCCTTGGCCATTTAAGACGATCAGCGTTACCATTCGGCGAACTGGCAAGAGTCTTCTTGGGTTGATCCAACTTCACTGGGACGAACTCTTCAGTCGAGCCTTCGCGCACTGACAGCTAACGGTTATCTGCGCACGCGCTTAGTTCAACAACCCCAAGCAGCCACACCTCAGTTGGAAATTTGTCATATTTCTGGCTAAATTACAGTAAACAAATGTTCAATCATTGGCTACGATTCTAATCTGGGGGAGATGTCTTCCGCCATGAACATCTCAAATCATTGCATTCACAAATATGCAAACATGGTTTGTCAGGCAGATCTTACTCAGATCAGGATTGTGTCCCAGTCTGCCAGAAATTACTTTTTCCTTCTAAGTAACACCAAAGGTCAAGCCAACCCTGAGGGGACAATGATCACGATCACGGTATAAAAAAAAACTAATTTTTTTTTTATCCTCCATCCATCTTAACAAGGGATACCATCTTGCAAAAGTTGTTGTCCCCAATTGAACCAAGTCTGTAAATGCCCACTTTCACACATGACCCAAACAGAGCTACAAAACTAGCAATGTTCAGAAGGCATAAATAACAACTTGGAGCTTACTACTCGCTGTCCATACATATTACCTATTGCAACCTCATCAGAGGAAACTTTTCTTTCTGATACATCAGCCATATCTCCATTATAACCAGTCAGACAATGAAATTAGTGCAACACTCAACCAGAAAAAAATCTTGAAAGTGCCTTTACTTTACTACAACAAAAATGATCTTACATGAAACAGAGAAGCTGGAAAGATTGTACTTTAGTCTTTAATGCATTCATTCATTACCATCACACCACATTCATATTTTATCATCCAGAGACATCCAGAGACAATCTATATGACCATGATATATACCACGTCTTTTTCAACTGTTATATTCACTCACACACTTCCATGGGGATATCTGATGTTATGCTATCATGAGGTCCTCCAGCATTGCAGCAATATCAATGTGTGGGCTGCTGGGTCCTCCATCACTGTGTGCTCTCATCGCCCCCTGTAGGCTCTTAGCTGCCTTCTTCAGCTCTCCCGGGACACCAGTGTCTTTGTCTTTGCCTGCCTCTCTCAGGCAGAAGAGCACATCATTCACCTCACCCTCAATTGGGCGGGAAAACACCCGAGGGAAGACCTCCCGCAGAGTCCCCATCACCTTCTGTCGTAAGGACGTGTCTCGGCACACCAGATTCAACATGAACACCCCTGAGATGGAGTAAATGCAGAAAAAAAGGAACTAGAAGTTAGAATTTGTAGACAAGGTACAATGGAGAGAATGAGTATTTTTTTTAATCTACTGATGAGTTACTAGAGTTTCAGTAACTCTAAACAAAACTAAATGAGTATAGTAGACCTATTCAAATGGTGGTAAATTAAGCACTTCTATTTAGAGGAAATAGACATCAAAACAAAAGGCCTTTAAATGCAGAAGTCATGAGCAATAATACACATCAAACCTCGTGAACTTAGCAAGCGGAACACTTTTTCCAGTAGGGCCTTTTCTACAAAGGCAGGCGGAGGGCAGCTCATTCCAAGGCTGGGGTCTTTACTGTCAACGTCAAACATGATGACGTCATAAGAATGTCCGCCTATAAATAGAGCAGAGTTGTAATGTCAGAGGAAGTAAAATAAGGGAGAGATATTTTTAGAGCAAGATACATCCAACAAAACCGTAACAGTTCTACAGACAGGGATAGCCAACACAAACTCATTACAGTTGCCTCCCTGACTCACAGTCACTGTCATTCACTCTAACTACACACCCATGAAGACATGTTGCCCATTTTTTTCTATTTACCCCACTCTTTACTCAATCCTTCTCTCTTTTTTAAAGTATGTTTGTGGGCTTTTTGCCTTCATTGAAATAGGACCGTGAAAAGAGTGACAGGAAGCGAATGGGACAGATAGAGATAGAGATCGGGATAGGGTGGGATCGAGTGGGATCAGGTGGGATTGAGTTGGATCTGGAAATGACTTGGATCTGACTTGAACCCCCCCCCCCCCCCCATTCCTTCTCTTACCCTGGCTTTCCAGAGAGGCAATATGGGCCAGCCCATCATCCAGAGTGACTCTCAGTCTGTCACTCGGCTGGAACTCGAACCAGGTTTTAGCCAGGTCGAGTACTGCAGGGTCCAACTCCACCACATCCACTTGGGACGATGGGACAAAGTCATGCACAAACTGGGCCAGTCCCCCTCCTCCCAGTCCAACCAGCAACACAGATATGGGTTGATCTGTAGAAATATGATCGATTGTTAACCACATATTGGTGGGAGCACACATCTTAAACACACAGCCACAACTAGAGAAACTGTGGACGGCAAAAAGATCAATATCATACCTTTGTTGCCACTTGTGTTCAACCCTAACAAGGCCAAACCTGCGACCATGACTTCGTGATGAGTGCAGCACAGGACACTGTGATCTACAGGTGGGGGACTGGTAGGATCAGAACCCGAAGCACTGGGAGGGGCTTGTGAAGCTGTAGGATTTGGTTTCCTCTTATTCTTCTTCTTGCGTGCTGCAGACGCTGGAACAAAAGAGAGCATCATGGGAAGTTTGGTGTGCACACATTGGAGAAATAGGACTGAGGTATGCTATTATTAGTGATCTAGCTATGTATCTGCTCACATGGCCTTAAGCTTTGTAGCATAGGGCAGTACAGGAAAAGAGCATAATAAAGTATGAATGTGTGTATAAATCAATCAGCACTGTGTAAATGTACAGAGGAATCCTTTATAAAAAATTGTGATACTGTGTCATAAATAGCCATACATTATGTTATACAACGATTTTACATGTTGACAATTATAGCCAGCCACTTTAACATGTCTAAGCCAACATACACTCACAATGTAAATGACCCTGATGACCCTTCACGTTCATGCCTACCATCAGGCCCTCATGATCCCTGCAGTGCAGAAAAGTGGTCTTTTTATGATCCCATCTCACCTTTTGCCGGTGTGCGGAGGCGACTTTCAGACTGGACCAGCTGATCATTCTTCAGGAAGATCAGTCGGCGGTAAAGATTGCCGTCCTCTCCTCTGACATCCTCCACAGAGTACTCCCCCGTGAGCTCACTGAGCCCCTTCCCCACTACTTTCCGCCAACCCAGATCCCCTCCGACAGACAGAAAGGGCACCTATGCAGCAATGAGGATATACTGTATTAGTTAGCCATGGTGACTAACTACAAGTGTTGCACTGTGCGTGTCACATGGCAATCTCTACCTGCTGATTGGCTGGCATCCCTGGAGGAGCGAGTTCCATCACCATTGGTGAGAGCTCTGCTTGAATGGCCTGCATGTCCTGATACTCTTGGTCTCGGTGCATAGACACAACAACTAGGCGTCTGAAATTGGCACTGGCCGCTAACTGCGCACGGCCCTCAGCAGATCCATAGAGCCAATCAGACTCACGACCTTGTGGCACTGTGGATTAATTTCAGGATATATTTGTCAAGAGATATAACTTACCGCAATTTGACAGCCCGCAGAGGAGTTACAACACATTGAGAACATGAACCCAGACAATCAGTACTGTGCTGTGCAGACATACACCATGGTTTATGTTGCCATAAATATATTAAACAAATATATTGTTAATAACATATAACATAACATAATAACATGACATAGCATGAGAAATAAATGAAAAACATATTAAAATAAAAGAAATTACAAAAATTCAGCATAGTCTCACAGACAAGAAGAACATGCTGACAGCTGACCATTTAGCTGAAATGTTCAGTTTTTTTGTTTGTTTGTTTGTTTTTGCGAGCATTGAGAACTGTACATTAGTTGTACAATGTTTAGCTTTGCAGACAGAAACTCTTACCTATGAAGATTGCGAAATGATTGAGACGTGGCACTTTGGCACTGGGTGGGCTGTCCTGCACTGTGAGGGTGTACCGAGGCAATCCTGTGGCTGAGTGGCACAACGTGAGAGAGGGGCTGCTGGCCGAGTCTGTGCCTCCACGGAGCTTCTGCTGTAAGAGGGCATAAGCCTGCCTCTCTTTTACCGCAGCCAGAAGGTCAGGCACAGTTGACAGTCTTTTCGGGGCACCATCTTCCCCCAAGCACATCTCCAGCACCAGAAAAGGGGGTGGCTGCCGAAACTTGGTGCAGACAAGAACAAAGACTGGCAGAGCAAATGTGGAGTCAGAATCGGAGTCCTGGTCCTCCTCCTTGGCCAGGCAGTGAAGCCTTATGGCCCAGCCTGCACTGGAGAAGTGATCCACAGCTAGACGCACCACATGCTCCTGAGCCAGAGTAATGCAGACATACCGCCCCCCAACGGCCAGCACTCTACTAATCTCTGTCAGCATCCTCTTGGCCAGTGCACCCTCTTCTTCGGAGGCCATGGCATCGAAGGTACTTTTATCTAATGCCACCTGATAGCTGCCATCCTCAAAACCTGTCTGAGTGGCGTCTATTAGTTGGAAAGTCAAGCCTGGCCGGCGTTCAGCATTACGCTGGTTCATGTGTGACACTACCGTCTCGCTGATGTCAATGTTGGTGAGCTGCCGATAGCCCACATCATAGAGTTGTTCGCTCAACTCCGAGTTACCACAACCCACTACTAGTACCTGTATTGGAACAACACGGGATTACACAAGAAATACATGCCAAGGATAAAAACCTTTACATTTGCCATGCAATTTAGGAAGTTACCGATGTTTAAATATTTTACCTGATCAGGAGGTTTGATGTATTTGTGCAGCACTCCACAGAGAGAATGATAGTCGCCATACCATTCGAATGCCTTCTCTCCACGTTTACGAAAAAAACGCTCCCAGTAGTCCGCCGAGCTAAGCTCTTCTGCAGTGCGGGGCAATAAACTCATCCTTTCAAAGTCCTCAAACTACTCTCTAATGAAATATAGGTAGCATGAAGAAAAATGCCATCAAGTGCTCTTGTTGGATGTCAGCTACAGTAAACAACAGTCGCTGCACAGCAAGTTAATCAACTTTGGCAGCAACTTGATATTTTTTCTGACCGTTTTCCCTTGCGTATTTTCATAACAAAATTAATGATTTTTTTCTTAAAAATTAGCCTAGTTAATTAGTTCGGACAGTTGTTGTTTAGCCTTGCTGTCAGTGTCCACCGATACAACCACATGGATGGATGGCACGGCATGCATGGACGGCATGTCTACACAACCCGGACTCATTTCTTAGCGGTACATACACAGCAGGCTCTGATTGGTCAGTTTTGTCGATCAAGGAACCGGATGTATTTATCTTCCGGGCATTTATTTCCTCCAAGTTGCAAGCATGGCAGTGCCGGTTGGAAGATCAGTTGTTTTTGTTACTGGAAATGCCAAAAAACTAGAGGAGGTAAGAATTGCATTCGTCTGCTCGCTTGTTATACGACTGTTCAGTGACATACTTTTGAAGTTTGTAAGCCCCAGTGCCCAGTGGAATAACACTGTGCGGTTATAACATTCAATGACATGCGAGTAGGCTATTCTAGACTAATTCTAGACATGATGATATAAGTGTTAGATGTTCCTGTGATGTCCCTTTGAACAGGTTATCCAGATTCTTGGAGACAAGTTCCCTTATAAACTGATCTCGAAAAAGATTGACCGTGAGTGGCTGCTGTATGATCATGAAATTATTGAGTACAGTACTTTTAGTTATAAATGGGTAATTCTAACATGAGTTGTTAATATTTTAGTACCAGAATATCAAGGAGAGCCGGATGACATCTCCATTCAGAAATGTAAAGAGGCAGCTAAACTAGTAAGTAAAATGTGTCAAACCTGTTTTATGTGTGTAGCCTTGAACCGAAGATACAAAAACAACAACAGATCCATTTTCACCATTGTATTTTTCTACAGGTTGATGGACCAGTCATTGTAGAGGATACCTGTCTATGTTTTAAAGCTCTTGGTGGTCTGCCTGGGCCTTATATGTGAGTTCGTTTATTTATTTGCATGCACGCACAAACACACACACACACATAAACACACCCACACACACATACACACACAGTACACATGCACACAAACACACACGCCCACACATGCATACACACACAGGTATGCACACATGCACATGCACATGCTCACATGAACAAACACACATACACACACATGCACACACACATAAAAACACACACACACACACACACACATAAAAACACACACATACAGCCAAGCAGGCACACACACACACACTCACATACATACACACACAGTACAGATGCGCGAAAACACGCACACACACGTCATGCACATGCACATGCTCGCACGCACAAACACACATACACACACCTTAACACACATGCAGACACACACACATAAACATACACATACACACACGTAAAAACACACACATACAGCCAAGCAGGCACACACACACACAGTACACATGCACGCAAACACACGCACATGCATACACACAGGCGCGCACACATGCACATTCATGCACACACAAACATACACACACAGTACACATGCACACAAACCCGCACGCACGCACATGCATACACACACAGGTACGCACACATGCTCACACGCATAAACACACATACACACACCCCATTATCCCCACACACACACTCACAAGTGAACACACACACACACAGAAGTACACAAAAGCAAACGCACACACTCATTTACATACACAAAATTTGCAAGGGTAGGGGATAGCCTGACAGCATCATACTCAATTCGCCTTTATTTGGACAGTGAAGAGTGAGACAGGAAGTAGGCGGGAGAGAGAGATGGGGTGGGACCGGGATATGACCGCAGGTCGGAATCGAACCTGGGTGCCCGTGGGCACTTGGACCCGTATGTGGTACGAGCGCTGTAACCTGTTGGGCCCAGTGTTTCCTCTATGTTGATTTGGTAGTGGCGGCCCCCCACGGTTTAATTTTCTTCCCCCACGGTATCAGAAATGGGGCAGACGTACAATAGTCGCAGTTGCCTTTCAAAATTCATTGTGCAGACCGGTTGTAGATTCTCCAAATATACAGCTCAATCACAACTGAAAATAATGCCTCATTGTGTGTGAATAGAGGTGAATACATATAATTGTTTGTGTTGCAGCGAAGTGTCAGTTGTCAGTTCCGTGGGACAGGGTGGGGGGATGGGGGGGGGGGGGGGTTCGGACAGGCCTGCCCCCACTGCTTAAAAAAATCCTAGAGGAAACACTGGTTGGGCCACAGCGCCCCAGCATCATACTCAATTCTAGTCAGAATTTGAGTCTGATACTGCTCCATTGGGGCGTGATTATGGGGCGTGTTTCAACCGATACAAGGGGAAAAATGCCTCTGCACTCAATTGGACAGACCTAACCAATCAAAGCAAAGAAATAGTTTATTGTGAGCTGTAGGAAGAACACCCGAACCATCCTTCTACTCCACAAATGCCTTAACATTGTTTTCTGGCCTTTTTTTAACGTTTTTGCGCTGTGAGTATCTTGTACAACACGTGAAAATCTTAGACCACATTTATACGTAGCAGGGTAGGCAATTCGGAAAAAATTGAAAATATTTGTGTTTTCCTACGTGTAAACAGGTCTTAGAAGCCATTTGTCTAGCTTCTAGTGACATCGTTTTAGTTGCAAACAAAATCCACGGAAGCATGTTCAGATGACGTGATGGACTAGGCAGTGATCTGTCCATCATCGTACAAAGCCCACCCTGACAATTTCATTGGTCCGATCAGCTCTGGTTCGGGGATAGTTGCTCCTTAGTGGAACAATTCCAGACCGAACTTCCCGACCTTAAATGTTGTGGGCGGGGCTAAGTTTGGCCGGCTTCCAGGCTAGGATGGAGTAGGAGATGGAGACAAATTGACAAGTGTGATTTATTTTTGTGGAGAGAATGTGCAGGACTGAGCGGTGGTCATATTTTGTACCGCTTTGCGGTTCATTTAGTTATCATTATTATTAATTGCCAGAAAGCCATTATTGGTGCCTTTCCCCTTGAAACATTTTCTGTTTGTTTTTCTTGTGTAGAAAATGGTTCCTGGATAAGCTGAAGCCAGAAGGTTAGTAAGTTTATTACTCTTAGATAGTCCTGAAACATGACTGTGATGTAACATAATTATTTTTAAACCATCATTTTGACTTGACCCAACCTCTGTTCTCTTTTTCCCATTATGCTCAGGACTGAACAAACTCTTGGCAGGTTTTGAGGATAAATCTGCCTGGGCTCTTTGCACGTTTGCTTTTTGTGCTGGAAAAGACGAGCCTGTACAGTTATTTAGGGGGAAAACTGAGGTAGGTGTATTGCCATACTGTAGCCTACCATCAATCAATTAATAAATCAATCAATCACACACAAATGGTTAGTTTCACCATCACCGTGTACTAGCTGATTATGTTTGATAACTATATGTTATTATTAATGACTAGATTCAGCAGCACCTAGACAAATTGGAAAAAGAGTACAAAACCAAAATACATTTTTTGATCCTTGAAACTATGTTTCACTTTAAAACTACACCACTTCAACAGATCATATTAACAAAATGTTACTGTGGGCAGAAGACTGGATCACACAAGGACATTCTGCAATATGTTAAAATGTTGATGTCGAAGAAAGCACAGAATTATCATAATTTTAGTAGAAATAGAAGGTATTTGAATTTAGGCCAAATTGAGTCAAACATAAATTTAGTAATTTAGCTAACCTAGTTGAACTTGTTTAGCAGAGGAAATACTTCAGATATGCATCAAATTAAATAACAGCCTAGCCTACTAACAACATTTTCAGATACAATTTAAACATCATAACAACTGATTAACCACTAAAGTTTTCTATCAACAAATGTCATAGTTCAAGAGGGTTTCATTTTTATGCCTTGTGAAACAAAGCACTTTGCCTGATTTTAAAATTACCCACATACACGTATCCTGCATGATTACTTAAACAGACTTTGTGTTACAGGGGCGCATTGTTGAGCCCAGAGGACCCCGAGATTTTGGATGGGACCCTTGTTTCCAACCAGATGGCTTTGACAAGACGTGAGTTTGTGCTTTGTCAACTACAGGGATTGTGTCCTAAATATATGGCCACTAGAGGGCAGTATATCTTCAGAATGATAAGAGTTGGCTCTGAGAATTATGATTTGTAGCAACATTGTATTAATATTCCATTTGTTGCATGATTCATAGTACAGTTAACTGTGGTACGGGTACCACTGGTGGTACACGGACTTTAGTGGTACTTCAGGAGTAGGCTTGGGTATCGAATATCGAGTATTGGTTGGAACCGGGACTATCTTTGCGATTTTCCCGGAATCGTTCAAAAGTTTAAATTTCGATTCCTAGTTTCGATTCCCAGTCCGCCGACCGGAAGAAGAAACGGCTGAACACCACACCAAGCGCATAGTTCATAGAATTAAAATTCATGGAGAAGGTCAGACTATTTCATTCAAAAGCAGGGTTCCCGCGAATCCTTAAATAGTCTTAAATACAACTGAATTTTCAAAAGAGAGGTATTAAATGTGCGTATGGGACCGCCAGCGAGTGCAAGAGAGCGAGTGATGTCTCAATCCAGTTTCGTGTATTTAAAACGCAATTGTATAAGTGACTAGGCTATTAGGCTACGGGAGGAAGTGTAGTGGTTGCAGAGTGAAGATGTTTTTCACGGGTGTGGTTAAAGGTGTGAAAACGGTAATAATACAGTAGGCCTAGGCCTATGTACAAAATAATATGCCGTAGCTGAGGCCAGAGAGATATACAGGTAGCCTACGTGGAATGAGGAAGCCTACGGTAGAATGAGCGGGAGAAAGAGCGATAGGTTGGCCATACGTTCGGATTTAGGCCGGACATATTGATTTTAAAAGCCCTGTCCGGCGTCCGGCACAGCCTCAAGCCGGACGCTCATTTGTTCTCCTTTTTGGAGTTGCGCTTGGCATCTAAAATCGTTGCTCGGATGCAGCATCGTTTCACAAACTATGGACGCGAAGACTGCTGCTCAAATTATGTGCAGTGCGTCGCAATCAGGAGGAAATACTGTATGTTAAGTTGATTATGTTTGCATCTTTCCAGCGTGTGTTGCTGGCCTAGCCTGGAAGAAAATGTTATAGCCTACCTGTAATATCTGCCAGCAGCTTGCTTGCCAGCGTTTCCCAGTAGGCTAGGCCTACTTAGCAAAAGTTGTGAACTATAACCGCATATTTTTTGAATGTCGGCGACTGGCTACATAAAAAAAAAACGTGCGTTCATAATACGTGCGTGCTTAAGATGAAACCAGCAGTTTTCAGCAGGATCACGCGAGGAGGACCTGTCTCTTAATTAATTTAAAACAAGTCAGTGGTTTACGATTCAGTCAAGCTTTGGTTGGTTTAGATACAACTGGTATGCAAAATGTAAAGTAGTGGATTAACTTTAATTTGCTGTGCTGCATATTGGACAATAGATGCACATAGTACATTATATAAAGTAGGCTTATTAAAATATGTAAATAGCTTAGTCTAACTTTGAAAAAATATTGAAGGGAATCCAGTCCAGTGCACATGTCTTTGGCAAGTAGCCTAGGCTACTACAGACACAGGTGAAGAACAGTCAGCCTCAGCAGTAAGCAAAACCACAGCCAGCTTCAAAAGCAAGCAGCCCAGACCCTAAAATTGGGCATTTATAGCTTTGAAGGTAATTCACACACAATTATTTTTCTTTCGCCAAAATATATTTGGTAACTTCTGTAGACATCCAAAATGGAGTGGGGGTTAAAATTAGTAGGGGAAAAAAACTATTGCATAAAGTCATATATATCTTTTTGCCGTGGTATAGTCTTAAGTTTCATTTAGATGTCTTGAAAAGGTCTTAAAAGTCTTTAAATTTGCACTTGGAAAATGTGCAGATACCCTGAGAAAGACCGTTGGTTAGCTTGCTCATTTAAAATATCCTAAACTTTTTTTGACCCTGCCTCTTAAAAAAATCGGAATCGAGAATCGTTAGGAACCGGAATCGAAATAAGAAATCGGAATTGGAATCGGAATCGTTCAAATTCAAACGATACCCAACCCTATTCAGGAGTCTCCGAGATGACGAAATGATCACTTCAAATTTTATCAAAATATATATAATGCAAAATCCTTAACCATGCTGAAGTTAAATATAAACTGTGTTTTGTCTTATTTGAAAAAAAAAAAAAAAACACGCAAAACAGTATGTACACTGTAAAATATGTAGTGAAATGGTTCTATACTTCTGTATTTTAATGCCGGTCATAATGGTGGTACTTTAGCCAGTTGTTTTCTGAGGTGGTACTCATTGTGAAAAGTTTGAGAACCACTGGCATAGTAGTTTATCAGTGCACTTGCTCACAGTCTCACAGTTTATCAGTAATACATTTATCAGTGTACACAAGTATACAGGCTGTAATCATAGGTATGATACTGTATAATGATGGAAAATTATAAATAGTTAAGGTTAACAAAAAATGTTTCACGATTCACTAAATGTGGCTTCCCTGAGGCTTATTGCTTAATGTTAAAGTACCAAACCTCTGTATCCTCTGAACTCTCTCCTCTTGAGATTTCCATTCTCCCTCATACCCAAGACAATCTACTTCAGTCTAGTATTTAATGCCCAGGGAGAACCAAAAATGAAAGCCTTTAAACTTCTGAGACATGCATAATATTTTTCCCATTCGGATTTGTAATGAAGGGTCATGAGCTGACCGGAGCGATATATGAAATGGCAGGGATTGTGTACATGCAAGTCTGCACCTAGAGTACCCTCCAGAATTATTGGCACCTCGGCTGAAGTTGACTAAAAAACAGTATAAAAAATAATGATTTATTGTAATCTCACAATGGAAAAAATAGGAAAAATCCAACCTTGAAGGGAAGCTAATTTATTTTGAGAAAAAGGAAAATCTCATAAAGAAATAAATATTTTTAAGAAAAACATGTTACTGCCATTATTGTTTATACAGTTTTTTTTAGTCAACTTTAGCAGAGGTGCCAATAATTCTGGAGGGTACTGTATATTCACAATGATGTCATTTTGTTTTTATTATGCAGAGCTTTAGTATCTACTGTATATTCACAATGATGCCATTATGGTTTTAGCTATGCGGAGCTTCCCAAAGAGGTGAAGAACACCATCTCTCATCGGTACCGGGCTCTGGCTGCCATGTCCGAACACTTCTCTCAGTTGAATGACACGCCTGATACCAAGAGGACAAAGCATGGGGACTGACCATAAGCCATTCACAAGCTAAAATAATTGTCATAACAATCGTTGCATACAAGAACATAGTTGTTTGACCAGAACACTAGTTGTTTGACCAGAACTGATTATGTTGAAAGCCATATACTGTAACTTTTTATATTAAAAAAAAGGACACTCCGTCGCTTGCCTGTTTTTAATAAATCCGTTTTCTTCACCCACTGAAGATTTTATGTTTTTTGTTTTGTTTTCATCAGGTACATAGTTGTGGTGGATAGAGCTGGTTCTTGATTACGATGAATTGTGTTTTTATATCATGTCGAGTAGCTGGACCCAGATCTGTTGCATTCTATCTAAATAGAGAATCTCAAAGAGAATAACATCACTGCAAGATATCAAACTAGTTGTTTTTGGATGTCCATGGATAATCATCCATAACTGATGGCATAGTATATAAACAAAGTGTGTTTAAAAGGCCATTGAAAATCTGCATGGCAGTGAAAGTGACTATCTGGATGACTGGAAATAACATTATACAGTATGTGGCTTTTTCCACATGGCGTTTAGTCATTAAGGAATGTTTAGTACCTAAGAAGTTCTTGCCACTTCAGCATAAGTGATAAATGGATAAGCCGTCTCAGTCCACAAATTTACATCTGGTCTGGTACAATACTACACCGTCTGTTTGTTCATATGGAATTGGTCTTCAGAAACATGTTGCATGCTGTACCATTCTGTTGTACCATTCTGTTTGGCCGTTTTCAGGTGGTACTCAATTCATTTGTCTCTGCAGCAGCCTGTGCCTTTGGCTGCTCTGCCCTCCCTTGAGAGAAGTTAAGGAATGTCTTTACAGGTGGGGTTACAACTACTGTAGAAAAAAAAAGATTTACAAGAGTCTAACCTCTTCTCCAAGCATGTTATGTTTGTACATTGCACAGTTACATTTAGTGATGATAAATGACTAGTAGGGCATTTAGAGTCCTGTAAGATGCATTATATACTGCATATTGTCCCATACTCATGTGTTGTGTCCTATTTATCTTGGTACCTTGATAACTCCCAAAAAGTAAATACTCTTGTATTACAGGTTTTTGACTGTAGATAGATGTTTACACGAATTGAACCTCAGTCATAACCACATACTTACATAAAACCTACAAAAGAAGAAGCTAATACACAGCATACGCATGATGAGGAAGAACAGATACTTCTGTAAAAAGACTAGTAAAAGTATAAGTAGTTATTCAACTTCTTTACTCAAGTAAAAGTGACAAAGTACAGGCTCTGAAATGTATTTGAAGTATAAACAACAACTATAACAACAAGTATAAACTTAACAACTACAGTATTACACTGTCCCTATGACATTTCATTAAAAAAAAATTGCCTACTACCAAGCCAAACAGAGAAACAAACATTCTGTTTGAGGTAAGCTCGTTGGCCTAGAAGGACATTGTCTGAATGACCTGGGAGATATTTAAGGAGGAAAAGCAAACAAAATATAAGAGATAATTTAATAAATAATAGATGTTTTATATATATATATATATATAATCTGATGTTTTGTCATCTGTACACATTCTGAAAAAGCACTGAATTCGACATAGAAGTTTTCCATGCCGTCGTGTAACCATGGTTTTGTCACGGCCCCTTTGGTGGCAACCCCCTTTTTGCATCATAATTGCTGTCCTATCCATTTTGATTGAAATCTGCCTTGATGTTGGGAAAGCACACAATGACCTCAAATAAAAAAAATGATAACAATTATCAATTATCAAAAACATTAAGACATAAGTAACAAGCCAGTTTTGAAAATGTAAGGAGTGAAGTAGAAAGTTGTGAGAAAAATAAAGTAGGCCTACCTGAAAATGCTACTTAAGTACGAATTTGTAATCCGTTACTTCCCATCTCCGGATGAGCGTCACGGTTAAAGTGAGTCCAGAAATAGAGGAATCAGAGAATCATGTTCAAAATGGCTGTTTATGAGTTTACAACCCTTTTACTCTCAGGAGACCACCACAAGCCGAACCAAAACAAAGCTAGTGAAGTGGACTAGAAATGTGGAAGGACTCCAAAGTTTGTAACATCATTCAATATGTTGAAATGAGTAATCAGATTGAACTTGTCTACCTCAGTCCTGTAAAGACTGCACAACATGCAGGTTTATGGGCCCCTACAGTGAACCCTATATTTCAAGAACGGACATCGGTTGAAAATAAATCTCAACCCTGTCATGAGACATAAATAATGACTTCGACCTTAATTAAGCTGGATGCATTCTCTATGGCAGTTATTAGTCTGCAGTCGGAGCTATGAACAGGAATGCTTGGTAGTGGTGCCTAAGGAAAGAATGTGAAAATAACTACCTGAGGTGTGTGTCACAAACAAAGCCAGAGCCACTTATCATTACTCGTAGTATGGCAGCCAAATGTTAAAGCTATTCCAGGTATTTGGGAGACGGCGCACAGGCTGTCCCTTCCAGAGCCACATCAAACCCACAGACAGGCCAAGAGCTTAGCTTCCCCACAGACTCACAGTAGGCATCCCATAAAAACCAGGGGTGGAGGTGCTGTGACTTCCCAGTTACAATATCCCTCAATTAAGCACAACAGTGTTAGATTTTTCAGATACTTCCTCTCTGTCTTTCCTGTGTATAAGTAAACATGTTGTTTGGGATGCTGGACTTCATGGGGTTGGAGGGGTGTCTGGGAAAGCTTCCTGTAAATGCTTGTGGTGGTCTGTTAGTTCAGACACTATTTCCTGACAAACTGTAGTTGCCATGAAAAAGGGTTTGCACCATACCAACCATAGAGAGACAACCATATAGTTCATATTATTATTTTGCAACATACCTAGAGAGGTTTATGGGTATATGGTATAGATATATCATTGTATATTGTTTATGTTATTCACTGCATTATTATATATTTAATCATTTATTGATTTAATCCTCAATCCTCAATAGTTTGCTATACACCCACACGTGCAAGACCACTGACTGATTTCACGCGAGAAAGTGACGCACAGGCTCAATTACAGGGCACTGCTGCAAGGAATAATCATAATCACACACACACACACACACACACACACACACACACACACACACACACACACACACACACATACTGTATTCTCTCTTTTTTTTCTCGCTCTCTCCCAGCAAGACATCCAATAAAGAAGAAGGAACTCATTAAACAGGTCGTTATCAGTGGCACTGATTTTATGCGTGAGAAAGACAACCACATCCCGTCTGTTTACAGGAACACCTGGCATTCCACTTGTTGGTTTAAGCGGGCACTGTTTACACCTTGGTAATGTGGAATGAGTATGAATGTTACGTCCTGTTTACAGCTGTGCTGATTGGATTGCAGGACACTTGCAAAAGAAAACAGAAAGAGCATGGAGAGAGAGGAACAAGACGTCTGGTATCAAACCAAGGTCCAAACTTGGAATCTCCTCCACCTCCCTGGATAATTGGTTGAAAATGTCCTCAATGGTCTCCTGGGTTTAGTTGTCCATCAATCAGTAAAGTCACCTTTAGGAGGAGAACCCTTGACCCATTGAGACCCTGTGTAAGGAAAGAAATGTCTCTGATAGATGTCTTCGGAAACCAGAAAAACAGGTGCAGGTGCAGAGATGAAAAGAAAGGTTTTTACTGAGTCAGTGGGCAATAACCTCGTCTCAGCCGCTTTGAAATGACAATGAAGATGTGAGTGAGGGGTCTGACTAGAATAATTGTGCTGGATTCACATGCAAGTCACGTTTTACCGCCCGTGCAGTGCATCTTATTTACAACATGACTCAGTCTTTCCCTCAACATTGTAATCAAACCACCTTCCAACACAAACTGCGTTTAATGACAAGCTAATTAACTTGGCTCGGTTTGCAGTTGGCCTGAAAGACAGGATTTAATGGCCCCTCACAAGAGCGGATCTTGGTTTGGCACTGAATATTTGTTCTCCCAGGTCATGCCCAATTTAACTTCGCTTATTTGTGACATGGTTTGGGAGAGGTCAAGGGAGACGTGATTTAGGACCCATGTAATGATAATATCCACAACTCACAGAATTCTAGGTTTGAGTTAACTTACAACACAGATGTTACAGGTAAATCAAATTCAAGGCTCTAACGCTTGCATACAAAGTAGTCTCCGGTTCTGCTCCCACCTACTTGAATGCCCTCATACAGACATACTCTAGACCAGTGTTTCTCAAAGTGTGGTCCGGGGACCACTGGTGGTCCGCAAGCTAGCCCAAGTGGTCCGTGAGCAGACGTAGGAAAATATAATATAGATGAGTTGTTTGCAACCAACTTGTATGTAAATCCAAACATTTCTGCAACACTGCCTATGTAAGCCATGCCAGTTTAAATCATATGAATTCTCTGACACAATAAGCAAGGTGCAAATACAATCAAAGTGGTTCAGTGACTAGGCCTATTGTGTAATTTACTATTGAAGTAGGTCTACTTTTTTTTTTTAGCTAGGTGGTCCGTGAGCCTTTTTTTATTGATTAAGTGGTCCTTGGTCTGAAAAAGTTTGAGAAACACTGCTCTAGACCGCTGTGCTCCTCAGACGAACGATGTCTAGCTCTACCACCGGTACGCTCAGGCCAATCCAAACTTTTCTCATCTGTTGTTCCTCGTTGGTGGAACACAAAGTTCCTACAAGGGCAGGGACATCCCTCTCCATTTTCAAAAAACTCCTGAAGACCCAGCTCTTTAGAGAACATCTCCTCTCATAACACCACTTACAACAAGTCTTGCTGATCTTAGCACTCACCAGCCGTCTTGAACTGACACGTAACTGTTAAAAACAGCACTCACTGATGCACTTATTCTTACTGTACTCTACCGTTTTTTGAATTGTCCTAAAATTGTTGAGAATTGCTTTAAAACTTAAACTGTTTACCATGTTGTTAGTCGCTTTGGCTACAAATGCGTCAGCCAAATGAAATGTAATGTAAGGTAATGTAAGGTAAATCAAGTATCTCCAAGGCTTTTTAATATGGCCATATAGAGAGTTGTGTGTAATCCCATAAACTAGACTCATGCATCCTATCTGTACATGCTCTGTGCCTGTGTAAGGACAGAGTTATACAAATGGTTCTGTGTGATTGCTGGGGACTCTTCTGGTGCTGATGAGGTTCTGCAGGCGCATCTGGGAGGCATCAGTCATACGTTTGGGAGCAGTTCCTGTCAGCCCTCCACGGCTCTCCACAGTCATTTATAACCCTGAACTTCACTTTGTGTTGAAACACATATACACATCATATCAGCAGAACCATCTTCCTCTACATGCACTCCCCCACCCCAGAGAGCTTCCAAAGCCCAGAGAAGGGTATGACACACTGGATTATCCATCCGGATCATCCAGGGAAAGAAAAATACCTTCCTTAAAAACGGAATTCAGGGCTTGTGGAATGTCTGTTCCTCTCATTAGGGATGCAGCTCTACTTACTTTCAGTGACTCTCGCCCCCCCCCCCCCCCTCTCTCTTTCTCTGTGGTTTCAAGCTTTATACACTTCAGAGGAAGAACAGGAGCTTTATGGAGTAGTCTGAACATTGGCACATGGTAACTGTGAATACAGTAGAGGACTGTCCTTTGTAGGATGCTTCACAGTGTCTTGTTTGTTCTATGAGATTATTCCATGAATAATAAGGAGTTCCCAAAGCAAACATGCATGCATCCAAACTGATCTTTACTTGAATACCAGATATGTACAGTATGGTATCAATAATGTTTTTTTGTATAAACATATTGAATGAATATAACTGTGAAATCAGGCCAATAGTGAGGAGAACTTGGACAGAACAATATTTTTCAGGACTGCACTCCTCTAGCTCAGTGGTGTTGAAGGACAACAGGGGTTTTCCTGGCCGTGGTGAAAAAAAAAAGATCATCAATTTGATCAATTGATTGATCATTTAGCCCATAGTGCAAATAACCTGTGAAATCAGGCCAATAGTGAGGAGAACTTGGACAGAACAATCTTTTTCAGGACTGCACTCCTCTAGCTTAGTGGTGTTGAAGGACAACAGGGGTTTTCCTGGCCGTGGTGAAAAAAAAAAGATCATCAATTTGATCAATTGATTGATCATTTAGCCCATAGTGCAAATAACCTGTTGAAAAAGTCTCATGAGAGGAGTTATTATAGGGATTATATAGGGATTGTCAAAGTTTTTTTTTTTTTTTTTTTTTTTCCCCCGTCATCTACTTCCTGAATTTTTGGTCAACGATACCCGGGACACCGAACCACCGGGGCACATGAAATTTGGTGGGTATGTAGTCCCACTAGACTTTTACGGAAAAATTTCGTTTCGTCCCCGGGGTCCACTCCCCCCCCCCCCCCCGTGCTGGGCCCCCCGAACCGCAAAAAAAGCAGTTTTTCCTAAATAACTACCTGAACCGTGGCACTGAGGATGAAGAATCTTTTATGGTATGTTGGTCTCAAGGGCCCACATCAACCTGGCCCATAATCACTCATTTGTGATTTGCACCCCCCGGTAAAAAATGAAAATGCAATGTTATTCAGCTTTAATCGCCCCTATCTTCAGTTAAGATGTTCAGAACTGCACCACATTTGATGTGTATGATTAACCTAGCATTCTCTGGGGGTATGCCAAGTTTCGTAGAATTTCATCCATGGGGGGGTCTAAAAAAAATTAGGTTATGTGTACATTTAGTGACTGTACACTCATTGGCCTGTAGATGGCGGTGCACACATTCACACACACACAGGCACCCACATACTATCGGTATTAGAACGGCCAATACATAATTACAAATTCAGTAGTATTAAAAGAAAGCCAAAATAAATATTCATCATCATCATCATGGCTGCATTTCCAGTATTGGCGATAAGTAGTCATTTGTGCACTAGATGGCGCATCGTTGCAGTGAGACGTAATTTTATTGGAAGTTAAAAGTGGGTTGGAAAAACAATGGACGCTTCCTACAAGGACTTTACCGCAGAGAACGTCTAATAAGGATAGGACAATGTTCACATGAAATGTAATTCCCATTTCTTCTTGAAGCCGAAATAAATCTGAGGATGTTTATCGGACATGCTTGGTTTTTACTGCAGGTACATTAATCTTATAATATCAATAATTGCATTTGTAGAAAACTAAATGCGGTTATACCAAGGAAAATGGATAGCATCACTGTAATTGTATCTTTCGACTGTCATTTGTTGCACGTGCTACAAAAATCATTCTGTGCAATGGAAGATTTACCAACGTTACACCGGTCTGATACAGTTTTGCCTATACTATAGGCCTACATGCGTGAGACTGAGACGCCTGTTTATTTTGTTTTAAGTGCGTGCAGGGTGTGAGAGGGGAATCGATGTGCTTTGATTCCAGGTAGTTGTAGTCTGTGAAATTAAAAAGCACGTGTGTGTGAAGTATCCAAACAATGACACCTCCATTTCATTATGGCTGATTTAGCAACACATAAGCTACTGTGTAGTGGGTCCCATTTGGCTACTTCATTCGCGCTTTCCTTGACTCATGGAGCTGCGTGAATTTTATTACAACTTTTTGCCACGATATGGCAGTTTAAGTCCGCTTGATACTGTAAGGCGTAGGCTACGCCATTGGTTTCCCAAGGAGATTTTATTTGTGTCGCCAGCATAGCCTATTGACAATTTATGTTGTAAATAGGCCTACCTTATAAGCCTACCTGTACTGTAGCTTAGGGAAGCTAACAGCTTTCTATTAGGATCTAGTTTGTTAGTTACAGTTTTGTCATAACTCCCTGATGCATTTTTGCATTTAGAATAGCCAGAGCGTGGATATCTCAATCGGAAAATTAAACAATATCGGGTGCCTATAGACTAGGCTGGGTGAACCCAGCCTGATCTGCCCACTATTTATTTTTTGATTTCTTAAAAGATTGAGCTTGGTTTGGTGAAAGCCAGACTAGCCATGGACCTCAGTTACACAATGCAAGGGAACATGAATCAGCCTATATTTGCACGAACAATAACGGACAACAGCTCTTCAACTTTGGCCCGTTAAAATGTGAACTAGCGACGCATTTCATCAAGGCCCATTTGGACATGTCAGTTATTTGCACCACTAGATGTAAAATAGCATTTCGTTTCAGACTACTGTTACTTAATTTGTGCATTAACAATAACGTTTCAGACTACTGTCACTTAATTTGTGCATTGACAATAAAGCAAAGTGGAACTGACAGATATGTTTTTGTTTATTTATAAATAAATAAATAAATAAAATTATGCTGATACCTTTTGCTTTTTCCAAATACAATGTACAGGTGTAAGTGACCTTTCATCAATCCAGTTGCAATGGATGAACTGTGATGAACTGCCCTACTTGTAATTGTTTAGAGATTTTAAAGGTTTTATAACAATGCTACATCTTCTTTGGCTATTAGGCTACAATCTATTCACCTTTTCAGCACCAGTAGGCTACTTTCTGTGCAGCCGCACACACACAATCAGGCATGCCAAACAAGCATACACAAAAGTTTAAAGGGTGGAGGATGGAGTAAAATATGGAGACAAATTGAAGTGTGATTTATTTTCGCGGAACGGATGTACAGGACTGAGCGGCGGTCATGTTTTGTACCGCTATGCGGTACATCTAGTTTTGAAAATGATTCTTGGGGGTGGCTGGATCAGAGGTCATAAATAGGCAGATATGTCCACTCTGTATCTGGAGTTTTAAGACAAATTTAAATATGTGCTGTTCTCTTTTTTCTGCACATATATTTCACAGCTGGCTGATAAAAAGGCACAGCCCCAAATCATTTTCAAGTATGGACAGAGAGCCTCATCTTCTCACTTGGCACAAGAAAATTCCACGAGGAGTGAGGTCTCAAGGATACCTGCTTTATAGATCTCAGGCACAGAGTAAACATCCCAGCGCTTGCCTCCAAACTCTTCTCACTGTGGCCAATGACTGATAAGTATCCAACACAGTCCTTCATTCCTTCATTTGTTCTAAAGAATGGCCCATAGCCTACAGGCATGAACACGCTCCTGAGTTTGAAACAGTTGCGCTAAAGTAAGGCTAAGTTGATCTTTAGAACATGCAACTTTTTTTTTTAATTATATTTTTTCTAATCAGAAACAAAAGGCAAATTGTGAACATATTTATGACAGGCCAGGCCTAATAAAAAAAAAGATTGACTAGATTAGTTGGTGAAATATGAACAAGAAAAGAAAGAGAGCCGCGAAACTGGATTTCCATGTCGCATTTCTTCTGGAAGCTTCTTCTGACAGATTATGCTGACAGACTCGTCTTATCTAGCCTAATAGACAGCGCAGGCAATTTGAATACAGCTGTTTTGACCTCCAGTCAGCTGATGAGAACAGGAAGAATAGACAATCCGCAGATCACAGCAGACAACATTACACGGAACGTTCTGTCCTCCTCTGGACATATCTGAAGAGCAGTTATATTTTGGCTTAGGGAAAGTGAAAAGAAAACTCTCCCTGTGACATTATTTGCTTGCAGGAGAACGTGTCCCCGGAACAAACAGACCAAAGGTACACATAGGTGAGCTATATCTATAGCACTGGCCTTGTTGTGGTCTTGTCTTGTTCGTCTTGCATCTCTGGTGGCGGTGTGAATGGTAGATAGCCAGCTAACGTTAGCTAGTTTGGCAGTTCTGTTAACGTCAGGCTAACGCTTGCTCACTCTGTTAATTCTACAATCATGTGCAGTCATTGATGTTTTGTAGCAGTTAAGTTGAACATTTAAATGTAATTGTGTTAATTCAGTGAGAGGGTAATTGAACAATTCAGGGTAGCCATGAAGCTAGCTGGCTAGTTGCTATACCTAATGTTAACGTTGGCGTTTGTTAGCCAACGTCAATTAACGTTACGCTTGAATTATATGAAAGAAAGTAACGTTAACGTTATAACAGTAACATCAAGATGACCTAAGATGTTGGTCATTAGCTATTTCAAGTCTTACGGCAATTCGACGTCAGTGATGTCACGTTAGAGTACATTTTACTGTTTACTGTAAAATCACATCCCCACAGTTTTAGTCAGCTAGCAAGCTATTATCTCACAGGCTTGTCAGATTGCTTTTGTCTATGTTGTCTGAAATCAGTGGATGAACAACATCCTGACTTCAGCTGTCGGGTCAGAGTTTAAGTCCTGAGGCAACCATGCTTACTCAATCTGGTTGTGGGGCAATTGATTTATATTAAAGTGATTTAAAGGTTAATTCTAGAAATTAGGACGTTTTTGTTGTCCTTTTCCGTCACACAGCAGCACTGTGTAGCCAGTTTTGGATGTGTACACACAACTGGAATCGTGTCAACATAGCGGACAGAAGTTTAATCTGAACTTTTATCATAGAACCACGACTGTTTGAGACGTGTTGAATTGTCACTTTGTAGAGCCACAGAACAAAATGAGCTGTGTATAATTGTGAGTCTACATCATTTGTGAGTCACTGAGTGAGTGAGTGAGTCTGTCTGTCACTACAGTACTGCCCCATCAGTCATTAGACTCCATCCTTTGTCCTGTCCATTGGCTCATCTCCATCTTTCAGTTCAACATGCTCATGTGTGAAAGCACATTCAACGGCTGACCACCCTCAAAACGTAGGCTCATGGTCACCAAATTGATCTTATACAATTGGTTGTCCAGCAGCTATGCTGGATTACTGGAGTACTTCTGTCTTTACTTCCCCCTCTGTCTGCCTGCATTTCTTCCTCTCTCTCCTTGTTGTTGCCTCAGATAGACCCCTGTCCCCAGCCACACTCCCCTCCTCTACTGTATTCTGGGAAATTCCGAGGCACCTCTGGCCAGGGGAGAGGCCGTTTTCCGACTGCGCTGTCAAAAGGAGACAGGAAAAAAAGCCCTCCCCCAGTTTGAGCACAGTGGACTCAATGGTATCTGTCGCGCAGGTGCAGCCTGGGGTGGAGTGGGTGAGACGTTTTTTAGCTGGGGGAAGATGGCGTCATTATGCAAACACTCAGAATGCATGGTGCTGAATCAAGATTTCAGTCTTGTCCCTGTCACTGAATCAGTCTCAGAAAACACTCTGCATGTCCCACACTCAGAGAGACAGGAAATACACAAAAGACTCACTTCCTCCTCACTCAAGACCTTCCATGACACTGATAAATCACTTCCTTCAGTGGGGCACAGCTTAAGGGCCTCTGGAACTGCAGGGGCCACTGCACAGCTGAGGATGTGTAAGAGAGCGTGTTCAAGTTTAACAGAGCAAGTGGCCTACTTTTTCCTTAACAAGGTTGCCAGTATAGTGAAGGTGACCCAAGACTCAGTAACCGCAATGTCTTATAGATTGCATGTGTCCTGTAGGGTCAGTAATGGGTTTTACATGCATCAGTGCAGACGGCTGAAGGGATGTTCTCACGGTCTTTTTCCACATTCTTATTTTTCTTTGATGTGCTCCAGCACCTGTGGAGAAGATTTCTTCTTAGTGGGTGTGTGTTTTCAAGTCCAAATGAAAGAAAAAGTGTAAAAAAAAATCGCAAGTAACACGGTGGGATCAAACAGTGGTTCGACCATGAATTTTTCATAGTTGTTAGAACTGACTTAGAATTGTTACTGATTTTGACCGTTTCTGTTGGCATGCTAGTAATGGTATGACATGAGAGTAAGATGTTTTGCAGAAAAGACTATGATTCACTAATAGTATTTCCCAGCCCTGATAGAAATGCATTTGAAGAGACACAAAAGAGCTCAACATACTTTGATGGACTTGATCGTCAGTGCCTTCACATCTGTTTCTGACTAAATGTAGTTCTTAATGGTCGTCACCGAACAAAAAGAACACTGAAAAGTTAAAGTTTTTTGCTAGCTTGTAAACTTTTCAAAGAAGTGTTGTAAACTTTTCAACTGAATGTGCAAATCAATCCATAGGTGCTGAATCACACCTGCTTTGGATTTTTTTGTTGTTATTTTGAATTAGGCATGCATGCTCATTCAAAGTGTAGGTGAAATGCATGTGCTTTAAAATCATGTGAACTTATAATATAATAGTGTAATAGTGATTGTGATCTCTAATAGTGATTGTCACTGATCAAGTTGTGCTGCTTTTGTTTGCCTGCAGAGGGAGCCAGAGAGGGAGGAGCCGCTTGACGACAGCATGCCTCCCAAATTCAAACGGCACCTCAACGACGAGGAGGTTACGGGCTCTGTGCGCAGCGAGAGGGTGAGACAGCACGGGGCAGTCTGGGGTGGGGTGGGGTACAGTACGGGGCAGTTTGGGTGAGGATGGGGGCAAGGGGAAGTCCAGATGGGTTTGGGTGAGGAGGGGGTAGTCTGGGTGGGGTGGGAATAGGGTATGGGGTATGGGGCAGTCTGGGTGGAGATGGGGCAGCCTGGGTGGGGTGGGTATGGGGTATGGGGCAGTCTGGGTGGGGATGGGGCAGCCTGGGCAGGATGGGGTATGGGGCAGTCTGGGTGGGGTGGGGATGGGGTATGGGGCAGTCTGGGTGGGGATGGGGTAGCCTGGGTAGGATGGGGTATGGGGCAGTCTGGGTGGGGATGGGGCAGCCTGGGTAGGATGGGGTATGGGGCAGCCTTGGTGGAGATGGGGCAGTCCGGGTAGGATGGGGTATGGGGCAGCCTTGGTGGAGATGGGGCAGTCTGGGTAGGATGGGGTATGGGGCAGCCTGGGTGGGGTGGGGTGGGGATGGGGTCCTCTTCTTCCTCCTCATCCTCCTCCTCCTCTCAGTTGCTCCACTGCGTTGGTAAGCAGCAACAAAGAGAGGAGCACAGGACCTCTTACATAACACATGCTGGCCACTCATACACACACACAAACAAACACACACACACACACACTCACTAACTAACTCTGTCCCACCGCAAATAATCGGTACCAGTCCACTCTTGCATCCTGTCTCCGCTCTCCCCTCATTGGCTTTCCTCTCCCGTTATGATCAAAAGGAAGTAGTGTGGATTGTTTTAGTACCAGACGTAATGATTGCTTTAAACAGACGATTGGTTCGAGACTGTGATGTGCTGATGCTATGCGGACACAGTAATAGCAGTGATTGAAAGTGTAAAGATAACCTATTGTCATATGCCAAGTGAAGATGAGATGTTTGAAATTCCTTTAGTTATACAAGAGCTTCATAAAGACATGGATGAGTATAATAGACTTTAAGGCTTTGGCTGGGAAGTCAAAACCAAGAGATCTCAAAAACTTTCACGAAGCCAAGGTATAGATATGATCACTTTATTATTGAAGACAGAGCAGCATCCATGAAAATCTTCTAGACAGCTTGGGCGATCTGAATGTCCAGAAAGAATTCCCCTGATGTGATGTAAAAAATGATTTAAAAGCTTCACGAGAAGAGCAACATCTGATCAATCTGAAGCTGATATAGTGTACCAAAGAACTGCATAATAATATCCGTTGATGTCACACTGTTGGAAGCACATCAGTTTCACTTTTCTGAAGACCTAAACTGCTTGCAGATTCAGCATCTTAGACTGAGAAAAAAACCACTCATAGTTATTCTGTCTTATCCTGTATTGCAGTGTCATATGAAGTGAGGCCAGCTGACCTGAGCAGCAGTCACACACAACAGTGCCTTGTGACAATTAATCAGAGGTTCCATTGCCTTGTAATATAATTAAAGGTGAACAGGGTCGGCATCTCAACATGTGCTGTCAGCACAAGGCTTCAGTTTTAAGGTCCTGTGAGCGCATCTGCAGGAAATCATGGAGGCTCTCCAGGGGCCTTTTGCTAAGCCCTCAGCCAAGCCCCTTAACCCTCCAGTATTTCCTCCTCTGTGTGGACTTTGACCAGACAGCCTCAAAGATGACTGCGGACCGTCTGAAGACCATAACAGACTGTTGACAAAGATCAGGCCTGTGCGGCATCTGTTGTCTTAGGTGTTGAGTGTTTGTGCTGGGATTCCATTCACGAGGGGAAAGGTTAGAAGTGTTGGTGTGACCTGAGTTAATTGTCTCACCCATGACCTCCTTAATCCACAGAGAAACTTGCTAGAGGAAGATTCTGATGAAGAGGAAGACTTCTTCCTGTGAGTTGTGTTTTCAGTCCCTTTGAATAAAGTGCAAAATAACAGACCATTTTACTAATTGTAAATAAATACATGTTTTTTTTTTTTTTGATTTAGGAGAGGACCCACAGGACCAAGATTTGGAGCAAAAAATGACAAAATCAGAAAGTAAGTCTAACACTATAAAAAATGCAGGATATCAGGATATACAGTGATATCAAATTGTCAAGAGACAGAAATTCTCTGTCAGAGTGAATATGGCATCTGTACACTTACAAGGGTAGAAAGGGAGAAATAGTCTCATATGGACACAGAGACATTCATATGCACACAGCCTTACAGATCATGGTGTACAGCCAGAAAGTTTTGTCACCTCCGAAAGGCTACTCTGATTGTCTCACTGTTTGTGTCTGATTATATAACGCTTCGTAAAAAGAAAAAGCAATAAAAAAGACCTTCCACAACTTTTCAGTGTTTCATAACAGGCCTCTTCGCCATCCTCATGAAACCTGGTGTGTGTGTGTGTGTGTGTGTGTGTGTGTGTGTGTGTGTGTGTGTGTGTGTGTGTGTGTGTGTGTGTGTGTGTGTGTGTGTGTGTGTGTGTGTGTGTGTGTGTGTGTGTGTGTGTGTGTGTGTGTGTGTGTGTGTGTGTGTGTGTGTGTGTGTGTGTGTGTGTGTGTGTGAGAGAGACACAAGTACAGAAGCAATTATTTTAATGGCAAACCGAAAAACAGCCAAGGACAGGGGGGTGACTGTCATCTCTCCCTGTTTTTCTCATAAAACCCCCCACCCTAGCCCATGTGCCCAAAACCAGCCCCAGACCTCTGCTCTCAAACCCTGACATGTGTCAGGTTTGTTTAGGTTACGACCTTGCCAACATGTTTGAGTTATTTTCCCAAAGGACTCTGCATTGCAGGGCTCGATAATGTTGTTACAGGCAGGCCTGTAAAGTCAAATTCTTCCTCCCTTTTTTATTTTTGTTCCTGCACTGCACTCCTCCTTTTGTTAAAAGTACTCGGAACGGAGATTTAATTAAGACCGAGAACATTGGGAAAGGGTTTGTTTTTATGAAGCTGGCGCTGCGTTTGTACTTTGGCACTGAGGACAAAAGAGAGGGAGGAGAGGGAAGAGAGGGAGGTAAAAGAGGAGGAGAGGGAGTGGCCGGAGGGAGGAGAGAAGGAGAGGAAGAGAGGGAGGAGAGGAAGAGAAGGAGGAGAGGGAGGTAAAAGAGGAAGAGAGGGAGCTGAAAGAGGAAGAGAGGGAGCGGCCAGAGGGAGCAGAGAGGAAGAGAAGGAGGAGAGGGAGGAGAGGAAGAGAAGGAGGAGAGGGAGGAGAGGAAGAGAAGGAGGAGAGGGAGCGGTCGGAGGGAGGTGAAAGAAGAGGCTGAATTCTTCTCTCCTTCGGTGTTTCCCTGCACTCTGCCCCCCAGCGGGGTATTGGGTTGAGTCGATGAGGCAGCAGGTACACACACACACACACACACACACACACACACACACACACACACACACACACACACACACACACACACACCCTGTGTTTTCCTGCCTCTACAGATGAAGTGGTGGTA
>NW_027468576.1:35231721-35234221 GCF_046254945.1 Alosa pseudoharengus | reverse complement strand
TAACCTGCATCAACTTGGTTTAAAATCTCACATGAAATGTATACAGTTCTAGGGATTCAAGTAAGTAACGCTTTTAAATATGTGCTGCTATTACCATCCACAATGACAGGGACAAATGTAATTGGGGAAATGTGGGGTCTTGACCATGGCTGTTACTTGTAAGTGTGCTTTGTTTATGTTAGGAAGGGAATTCTTTTTGCAACTTGCATCTTAAGTGGAGAGAGTCATCAAAACTGGACTTTATTGTGTGGTTTTACAGTTTGATATACTGTAAGCATTAATTGGTTATGATTTGGATGGTTTAATCACAGATTAAGTTTAGTCAGTCAGCATTTATGGGCTGGGATTCACACATCTGTATATTAGGACCATATTGATATTGTTTTTTTCTTTGTTATTTTCAGATTGTTATTATGATTTATATTATTATTATTATTTGTATTTAATTTAATGTAAATATTTTTAAGTTCATGTAAATATTCATTCCATAGACGAAGACTCAACAATGTAACATTTGCTGACTGTGAACTACTTGACCTATTTCTTTGAAATAAAGTAATTTTAAAAGGGTGTATGACTGAATGACCTTCAGACTGTAGGGAACAGAGGGAAAGGTCGTTTAGAAACTGACACTCATCTGCCAACCAGTTTAAGAGTGCATCATTCCAACACAAT
The DNA here is from genome assembly GCF_046254945.1 of Alosa pseudoharengus. NCBI lineage: Eukaryota > Metazoa > Chordata > Actinopteri > Clupeiformes > Clupeidae > Alosa > Alosa pseudoharengus. Next base: position 35,233,546 of record NW_027468576.1, on the reverse strand, counting down.
AAGGCACGCACACAGCCCTCTGGGAACCATTGGTATATGACTAGCATTCTTCCAGGGATTCATTATTTGATTTTTTTTATTGACCACCCGCTCACACACACACACACACACTCTAAACGACTCTAATGGTCGTTTCAAAGGGGGTTTTCATTTCAGGTTAGTCCTTAGGCCTGCGTTCGATTTGGGCCACGTTTTCCATCAGGTTGTCATCGTAATCGTTTTCTCACGTTGTGTTTTTCATTTGGTTTGCCCTCTTCTCTATCTGCTCTTGTCGTTGTGCTAATGTGGTCTTGGCGCCATGCGGTGCTGCCCATGTGACAAGAAAGAGGGAAGCAGAACGCTTTCTTACCAAAAGATACATAGTAGTAATTTGACGCAGTCCACAAAGTCTGCTTTCTGAAGGGCAGTGCCCATGGAAAACAGTGAAGTGAGAGCTGGGGGATTGGTCTGAGCGTTTGCCATTTGGACAGTGGACAGAGAGTTGGGGACCATGAGAAACCCTGGGATTTATAGCCATCATTAATATTAACTCCAGAGACTGGACCATCGTTTACCCAAGATCATATTCCTGTTTTTCCATCCTCTTTGCCCCTTCATTTCTCACTCTTTCTCATTCATGTGAGAGATTGCCTTCTCGTTATTCCACACCATCTATTTCCTTTGTCTGTTTTCCAGCATCTGGTTTTAGTAGGAGGTTTGATTAAGCACCACATGGCTTCAGTGCAAGGACTTCTGGTGCCTACAGCTTTATACACAGCCACCTTAAGGTTTGAGTAGGTTTCAGACAGAGGTTTTGATTAAGTACCAAAAGGACTTGCGCAGGGATCATTAGGTGTTAAATGCAACTTTAAAACTGAGCCATCTTTAAGTTCTTCACACTCAACTGAATCCCTTCATAGTGATGAATGAGCCTATATTACCTAAGAGGTCAGGAGATTAATGGCACTATACACTATCCGTCAGAGGGACTGTTAACAAGGGAAGCTTTTGCGTTAAGAGGGTGGCAGGAAGGGGGGGAAAACAGAAACGGAAAGATGAAAAGAAGGAAAATGTCTTCCATGTGTTCCATCAACCAAGCAGCATCCGTTTCCATGGCCCAGGGCCCACTAGTTGGGATGCCCAAGCGATTGCCAACCTGGTTTTGTCTGGCCATAGCTACCAGATTTCTACCACCTGGGTCAAAACTGGACATAAGCCCCTGCTTAAAACTCACTGGTTTGTGACCTGGCTTGATCATACACACGTGCTTTGTTCTCGCTGTGTTTTATGCGCACCATCTGAAAGCACCAATTGTAAACACACATTCCCACTCACACGTGCCCGACGGTTTGGCTGTGCAGATTGTTTTGGATTTCTGGTGCTGTCTGGTTCTGAAAGTGACATCAGGTTTCCAGCATAGTAGAAATGATATAAAAGCCCATATTGGTAACAGGGGGTGTGCGAACGGCAGACCAACCCAAGGCGTTGTTTTCATCGAGAGGGAGAAATAGGAGCCCGGTGCACTCCTGCCCTACAGTACACCGCATCAGAGCTCCTGCAGCAGCAGGAGGTGGACCAGATGAGAACCTGGGACTCCACCGCAAGGGAGCAGAGAAATCATCACATTCATCATCATCATCATCATCATCAAAACAAACCCAGCTGCACCGACTTTACCCAGTAGAAAGGCATATAAGACCTGGTGAACTTCCCCCCCCCCCCCTCTCTCTCCCACTCACACACACACACACACACACACACACACACTTCTACCATTGTTTATACCTCTGGTAGTAAGGTCTGCCTATGTGGCAGCTGTGATATCAGGAATCAAACAAGTGAACCT
>NW_027468576.1:35094221-35226721 GCF_046254945.1 Alosa pseudoharengus | reverse complement strand
CACTTCAATTTGACAGAAGAGCGACATTCTAATCGGTCACAGCCCTACTGTAGTTTCCCCACTCTTCGATTCTTTGTAAGGACGCACATGCATTCACGCCTCCCCCCCAAGAGGCAGGCACATGGGTGTGGATAACATTTCATTTGCTCCAGTGCTCTCTCCGTGGTTTTAATGGCGTAGTGTTCACAGTGCAGGAGATGGAGAGAGGGAGTAAAGATAGCAGGAGGGTTGTATTTACTGAGGGGTTCGGGTAGCTGGTGTTTCCCTGCTTGTTAACAGCCGTGTGACAAGGGGAAGTGGGGAATGAGGAAAAGGTCTGGTTTACAGGTTTCTAGCAGGTTACAGGTTTCTAGCTCAGCTAACAAACCCTCTGGGAATTCAGGGGTGGGGGGGGGGGGGTTGTGGGGGGGTTCCTGTGGTAATCAAGGAGAGAAGGGGATGGTGACCTGGTTTGGTGAGGTTAATATGTTTAAGCCCTTCTCTAAACAACTTACAGAACACACACATACACACACACACAGACCCCCCCCCCCCTCCCCGACTCACTTTTGCATTTGACCAGAGCTAGACTTCAGCCAGGCGCCATAAGCCCCAGCAACAGGGCTCCCATCCAATAAATCCTCGTCCTTGATCCCTGATGATGCCTATATGCTTCTTACCCATATATTCCCTTTATGTCCTTGCCCCAACTCAAGCACGTATATCTTCTGTATTCCCTTGCTTATACATGCACATTCCTCCTGGAGGTTCCCTTTGAATTATAGTTTAGAAACTCGACTGGTCGATATAAATAAACACTAAAGCTCCAAGCCACCACTAAATTTATCTGGTCAGAAAGCGCATTTATATGCCTTCATTGGCTGCCAGCATCTGTTTTGGTCCTCTTGTTGACACCTGCTCTGCAAGGCCCCTCTGAGCAGAGACCCCAGGAGGAGCCATGTGGAGAAAAGATCAAAACGAGAGAGAGGAGGGGGAGAGAGAGGGAGAAAGAGAGAGTGAGAGGAGGGGGAGAGAGAGATCAAGCGAGAGTGAGAGAGAGAGGGAGAGAAAAAGAGAGAGCAAGCGAGAGTGTGAGAGAGAGAGAGAGAGAACAAGAGAGAGAGAGGAGGAAAGGGAGGCAAAGGAAAAAAAAAACAGCCCGCACAAAAACTTCATACTGTTAACAGAGAAGAGAGAAGCACTTGACCAAGCAGAGAATGCGCTCGTCTCCTGGGGCGCCCCTTAAAAACATAAACAGAGCATCTGTCTCCGTGGCGACCCTGTGCTGAGTGGCTGATGAGTTGTCTTTGGCTCCTGGGCGCAAAGGGGCCCATCCACTCCAGCAGAGTGGCCAGCAGCGTGGGTCCGAGGAGCGCCGATGTTGGCCACGCTGTGGGTGAAACGAGGGGTATGGAAACAGCAGAGCTGTACGTGCAGTAGCTCGCGTCCCATTTCCAAAACAACCCTTTAAACGCGGATTTATTTACGAGTAAATAATTGGGCAGCTGGGCACCTTTAAGCACCACATGTGGGGATTCTGCTGAAGTTGCCTCCGAGTAGTTTCCAGACTCGCCAGAACGTTTCTTGGTGTTCTGCCCACGCCGTCCCGATAGTCATCCAGGGACGGGGAGCTGGTTAAACACACGTGCAAACACACAAACACACATTGTTCTTGGGCCAGTGTGTTTGTGTGTTTGTTCCTTCACGGACAGGGCACTCACGTTTTCCAGTTTCAAAGGGAATTCGAATGCATGGCCTCATCTGCACACATACGCTGTCCATTAGAACAGCAATTTATTTGCCTTTAATGTATACAATCAACCGGTCTGCTTTGGCTCTCTCCAATTCACCTTCCATCTAGTTGGCAGCTGCACCCGATGAACTGCAACTTCCAGATGTTGGCATCTGGCGTCATAATTAAGACTCACAGTAAACCCTTGTAAACACTTTCACACATTAACATTCATTAGTGTCACTGAGATGCTGCTGGCTTTTACATGTTCTGAGGGAGAGTTAAATATTTGGTTTCCGAGCTGTAAACATTAAAATTGATGTAAGGGTTGGACTGAGATGAAACGCTTGTTTCAGGGCAAAGCACTATTTATTTGTGTGCTAGTGTGTGTGTGTGAGTGTGTGTGTGTGTGTGCTTCTGTGACAGGGTTGGAGTGGTTCAGTGGACCTTAGGAGTCATTAGCCCTGACCAGGCCTGACCATGCCACACTAGCTAATGTAATAGCCCTAGCCCACACTAGCCCTAATGTATGTATGCATGTGTGTGTGTGTGTGTGTGTATTAGGCTGAGGTTGCTGTGGTTGGCACTTTGTTGGGTGGTGGAGGGTGGGTGGGGCTGTGTGAGCCGTGGGTGGGGTAGCAGCACCCACTCCACCGTCCGCTAGACTCCAGCACAGCTGGGAATTTACTCAGCGAGCTTTATTTCCTCCCGCCACATTCCGGCCTGTCAGTGGGGCCGCACCCCCCCCCACCCCCCTCTCCGACCACCTCAAAGATCCAAAGAGTTCCAGGGGGCACTGAGCAACATCATCTTCATCAGACCCACCTGTCCATCTTCGTCCCAGCGCAGTCTTCACCAATGCCCCCCCCCCCAACACACACTCACACCCTCCGTCCACGTTGCTATAGGAACCTGTTGCTTGCATGCCAGATTAGCCAATTATGTCTCGCGCTCCCAGGTGCTTGGTTTTTTTCATGGTATTTCTTTCTCAGTCATTTTGAACCCATTTTTCACGTATGACAATTGTCATGCTACATGTACAAGAAACCTGATCAGGCATTCAAGGACATTCCCTTACCCCCTATGTACTTTCTGTTCAGGTCCAAGTGTGCTCTCGCGCCTTGTGCCCAGCGGGCAGACTGGCAGTCTAAGAGGTAACCAGCATCAAGCTTTCAAAATATCATAAATCTGAACATCAATCAATGAAACAGTGCGTGCTGCTGTGCATCTCTGCTTTTCCTCCTGGCTGTAAACAAACTACTTAACCTTTGCCAGACTGTCCTTTTGGTGTAGGGGCTTTCCTTCCAATTCTCCATGCATGACAAGCCTTGATTGATGAAGATTAACGAATCCCAACTGTGGAGCTGAGGGCTCAGCATCCTCCAATGCATCTCAATTTACATAAGCTGGCTAGTCAAACTCTCTTCTCTCTCGACCCCCCCCCCCCCCACCACCAATCTCCCCAGACCCATCCTGGCATTATGGATCCCCGGGGTATCAAGAGCTGAAGGCAGAGGTGACCGAGGTACCTGTACCAACACCTGCATACATCGAGGTTGGCACAGGTAAGAATGGCACAACATATCCCGCTACACCTTTGTCTAGGGTGCCCTCCAAAAGCAGTATAGACCCTTTCAACAATAAAAACAAAAACAATGCTTGAACGTTCTATTTGGTTCCCAATCTACTTCCTCTGCATTAAGATAACATATGGAATGTTAAAACGGAAGCCTTGTGGGGCCAACTATGATGCTGATAATGGAACTCTCTTGAAAGGGTGTATAGTTCCATCATTTTGACCATATGCCTCAGTGCTGAAAGGGCACATTCCCCTTCCCAGCTCCACTACCATGCCCCCAGTGTCCCCTGAAATGACACGGCCATCTAACCACTACTCCTCTGCTGACAGGACAGGCACATATGAGGGTAAATAGTTAGTCAGGCGTATAAATAGTCTTGTGTATGTTTAGCATCGCGCTCGGCAGGACATGAGGATCATTTGCTGAGACCCTGCTGCTAAACAAACACTGTAACTTTTAGGGTTTTCTCTCCTCGCCCACCCCCCTACCCAACACCCCTCTGAGCCATGCCAGACCCTCTCCCTTTTCATACCTTCTGGGGGTATTTTGAGCTGTGGCACCAAACACCCCTGATCATTTGCCCTGGCTGGTGAGAAGGGGGCAATGGTGGAGGATGACCCTGACATTTCTCAAACTACACTGCGGGCATATTTTACCTCAGATCCATTCCCTCTGTGTAGGGTAGACTAGTGTTATTCTGTCATAAATGTTGAGGCTTCTCCCCTCCTTAACAGTACGGTGTCTCCATCAGGTTGTGGTGAGCTGGTGGCCATCGGGGAGCCTGTGACCCACCGCAAGGCCGACACCATCGCCGGCAAATACGGCGTGTGGATGCAGGACCCCGAGGCGGTGGCACCGTACGGCGCGGGCATGGTGTGGCGCATCGACACAGTGGGCTCGGAGGTGCGGCAGCTCTTTGGCTACGAGGACACGGAGCAGTTGGCGCGCGGCTACCCCACCAAGGTCCTGCTGCTGCCCGAGGCCGTGGAGAGCACCGGCGCCACCATGTACCGCGGCTCGCTCTACTACCAGCGCCGGCGCAGCCGCACCCTGCTGCGCTACGACCTGTCGTCGGAGAGCATCGCCGCCCGCCGCGACCTGCCGCACGCCGGCTTCCACGGCCAGTTCCCCTACTCGTGGGGCGGCTACACCGACATCGACCTGGCCGTGGACGAGCAGGGCCTCTGGGCCATCTACAGCACCAACAAGGCCAAGGGGGCCATCGTCATCGCCAAGCTGGACCCACACAGCCTGGAGGTGCTCAAGACCTGGGAGACCAACATCCGCAAGGTCACGGCGGCCAACGCCTTCATGATATGTGGCCGACTGTACACAGTGGCCAGTTACACAGCGGCGGAGACCACCATCAACTACACCTTCGACACGGCCACCAGCCAAGGCAAGGCTCTGTCGGTGCCGCTAAAGAACAAGTACCGCTACAACAGCATGATAGACTACAACCCGGTGCAGAGGAAGCTGTTTGCCTGGGACAACTACCACATTGTGTCCTACGACGTCCGACTGGGCAGGCAGCAGTAGAGGGCATGAATCTCCCTAGATGACAGGTCACACATCCACAACAGTGATACATTAGTACAGTAGTGTGCAGCAGGCATAGTGTACAGCAATACGCCCTGAAAAAGCAAACCATACACAAAAAGTCACACATCATTACAGACCATGTATGTCACAAAATACATACTAAAATATATATTAAGTAGGCTAGTATTGATAATATGAGATAAATATGAGTATTTAAATAACAAAGACCAAATTTAAATAAACACAAAGGATACATTACTGATTTCAAGTCAGCCCCAGGATGAATATTTCTACACCACACCTGCTGGATAGTTAAGCTTGTGAGAGTGTGTTGTGTACTAACATACCCCTTAGTAAGTACTAGGCTACTATGTTAGTCGGATGTCCGGTTTGTGTGCTAATATGTTTGTTTTTGAAAGTGTATAGTAGTGAGTGTGGTGCCCCCTGCAGGCGATTTGTGTCAGTGGGAATTTTTATTTTTCTCTCTCGGTGGCACGGTCCACATAAAGAACATTTCAAGAAAAAAATATTTTTCTACTTTTGCTTGTAAATCTTTTGTTTTGTTTGTGTTTTCTTATGTGGCACTGAAAAGGGATTTGAGAGGGTAAGGAACAAAACACATATCTTTTTTTTTTTTAAATCCTAAAGAACAATAGATTTGTCACTGTAGGAAAAAATTCACAAATATCTGGCAAAGGAAACATAGTTGGAAGCAAGTGTCTCCCACCACACAAACATAAATGTCAGCTTCTTCCTCTCTCAAATCCTGCAAAAATGTTTATTTTATGATAATCTATCTATACAATTATGATGAGACTGCTTTATGCCTCTTGTTGTATTTCAAGCATAAATTATGTACAAATGCATTAAATAAAGATTTTCATTACCATGCCAATGATGACTCTGTCTATATCTAGTTTCACAGTGCCTAATAAGACTCGTGCCCCAGGTGGTCAGAAATAATGACTATTAAGTGTTAACTGACTTTCTATAGGCTACTGAACAAAAAAACTTAAGTAGCCTATATCTTTTGTAGTAAAAGACATAGGATATAAAAGGCTTAGTTTTGTGCACACATCTTCACCGTTGCCAAGATAATACAGCACCTGATTATCCTGGGAGAACCCAGGTGTGGCTTATCAGACCATGCTGATTAAAAGCATGATAACTGCACAGACGTGCCTTGGACTGGTTGCAATAACAGACTCCTCCTAAATGTAGTTTTTAATCACACAACACAATGCCACTCATGTCTTTGTTTGCTGACTGATGGCAATGTCCACCAGATCTGTTGCCTGAATGACAACTGAATGAAAAGAGGACATGTATTTGTATACATGACATGTATTTTACCATAAATAAATAAATATCAATTTATACATATTTATTATAATTATTTAAAAATATATCCTTTGAGTGCATGTAGGTTGTAGACCATTGATGTCAGCTAATAAAAACCTAACATGTTTATTCAGTATAAATCTATAAATAATATAAATAAATATATAAATAAATCTCATATTAATACCTGTTGGATTAACTATTTACAGGGTTCCTACACATTTTCCATTTTAAAATTCCATACTTTTTCCATACTCAAATATTCAAACTTCTCGGTAGATTTTTCTGACCATATTCTAGACATTGTCAATGGAGGGTTCTTTTAGCATTTGAAGAGCTGTATAATGTTTATTATTAACTTGTTAGCCCTCAGAAAACACTTGCCCATTGTTGGATACTTCTCATTGGGGAAGTGCTGTGTTGGAAGGTGCATCCACATTTTTAGTTCTCTGTAGATACAGCATAGCCTACATATGTTGGAGACTAGTGCACTGCTGGCAGAGGCCTCACCGTAATCAGTATTATTTGTTTGCAATAAAAGTTTATCAGATAATGCAGTATCCATGTCTTGGTAACTTTTACAAAATCAAAAAAGTCTACCAGTGTTTTAGCAGAAAATAGCAGAGCTACGCAAACATACCAGTGCACAATAGGGCATGTGCATAGAACAGGGTTTTTTGTACCAAAGTCCCCTTGTGGGAGAGATTTTTTTCTGAGGACCCCCATTCAATTGTATCTTGATGATGTGGACTGACAGTTAAGCTAAACAGTACTCAGTTCCTACTCAGTAGGAATGGTTCATTATGACCTGAGTGAAGTGATTAAGCTTAGTACTGTAGATGCAATAGTCTGGAAACACAAATATTTCTCCATACCCTTGTTTCTTTTTTCCATACTTATCCAGACCTGGAAATTACTCAAATCAAATTTCATACTTTTCCAGGTTTTCCATACTGCGTAGGAACCCTGTATTTAAAACCTACACAATAACATCTTCTTTCAGCATAGAAAGCTCCAGGGGTTTTCCTGGCGTCATCCTCTCTCCCCGGACGTCCTCAGTGCAGCTGAGGTCACCACTCAGCAGTCCCAGCCTGGGTAATTGTAGTGCAGTGGCTACTCACTAGCTGGGTCTGATTGTGATTGCTGTGGGTTATGGTACAGGATAGAGAATAAACACTACAATCAAGATGGCACAGAGGATTATATTGCCATTCATTCGTTCACAGACCAACCCTTACATGAACCCAAGACGCAGTCAATTTCACCAGAGCTAATACAAAGCGGAAACAAGCACTTGTGTTTTGTGTTGGCTCCGTCACATGAATATATACAATATATGAAGCATTTCAAACGAAAGGCCTTTCTGTGTAGCATCAGTAGGAGAATGCTGATGTGAGCAAAAATTTGATTAGTATCTTAGTAAAAGAGACGGGTGTTCTTTTAACAGCATATTATTTTATTAGTTTCTGTAACCAAAACAAGAGAATGTAAATAAGACTTACATATTTTAATACAGCGATTTAACCCCTGTACAAGTAAAACAAAAAAAGGAAAAAAAAAGGAAAAAAAAAAAAGAATCAAACCAATCACTACCCCTCCATCCACCCCCCTTCCACCTGTTGCATTTTCTCGTTCCCACTGTGGGTGTGGGAGGCCTAGCCAAATCACTACAAGGGGAGCGCGTAGCGCCCCTTTTATGACGAGCTCTCCGTTGCCGTCAGCAACGCAGGACTAACGAGGCAGAGGGGGGTGGGCGGGAGAGGCCAGGCCAGAAGTCTCGTCACAACAGAAAATAAGTCCTTTTTTTTTTGCTCAAAACACACTTTTCACCCTTCAGTCTTGTGGATGCTAACTTTCTCTTTATCGTTTTTAATCAAATGTCGCTCTCTCTCGCTCCTGTTGCATTATCCCACAAGCTGATGTTTTATCTAATCAAAACAAAACTAAACAAAAACAAGGATAAATCAAAGTCTTGACTGCTTGCCCTAAGCCTTGACCCATTGGGCATCTGATTTGTTTTGTCGGGAGGGCCAAGATCCGGCTTTTCAACACGGCCAGCAGCATGGTTGGGTGTAGCGTCGTGGGGGCACAGTTAAGGTGAGAGAACACTAGGATCGGTGGAGGGTGAGAGAGCAGCATATGTGTGTGTGTGTGTGTGTGACAAATTACTTTTTTTTTCACTCGTTCTCATCACCACTGGCCTGTGAGCCAACAGGAGTATGGGGATTCTTGACACCCTAATAACCGTTTAACAAAATTAAATGAAGGAAAAGACAAAAAAAAAAAAATCAAAAAATCAAAATCACAGGATGCTTTAACTTCCTGTTTATTGAGCTGATCTGTAATCGAGTTCATTAAGAGTGTTCTAAAGGATGCATGTCGGGGGTGACCCAGCATTGCCTAAACCTTTGGCTAAAGGTAAGATATCTTTCTCTTGCCCGCACACACACACACACACACACCTCTTCATTTTCAAGCAAAACCACTACGGAGCAGAAGGCAGGAGAAAGGGTTCGCAGTGGAGACTGCAAATCATCATTCCACTAAACCAAATCACTTTAATGGCTGCGATTTCACATTTTTCCTTACCAGGAAGAGGAAAAAAGAAACTGCTTTTTAAAAACAAGCTCCTGGTTACTGCTCGTTTTGAACTCCTGGATGTCTGTGTGTGTGTGTGTGTGTGTCTGTGTGTGTGTGTGTGTATTAAAACTATTACACAATAAGAATGTAGGAGCATACATGTAGGTGCCTGGGTGGAGGCATGCGTGTGTGTGTGTGTGTGTGTGTGTTTGTTTTGTGAATAGGACTTCTTCCCTCTCTTGCCCTTTTCAGCATGTGATCAACTGCACAGCTTGAAGAAAAAAAAGGGAGGGCAAGAGACAACAACAAAACAACTACAGTGACATCTATTTTAAATAAGACTGGCTGCTTGACTACTACAAGGAAACTTTTTAACAGAAACAGCAGCCTTCCCCTCCCGCCCTTGTACAGGGGATTCTCTTCGAGGGGGTGAAGGGGAAAAGAAAGTGAATGCAAAAGATGGGAAGGAAAATCAATTTCGATATGACAATCATGAACAGCAGCAAATTGACTTCTTTTTTCATCTCTGCGCCAAACTTTCACTTCACACACTCTCTCACACACACACACACTAACAGGTGGGTGTGTAGTGCTAGTCACCTCTAGATGCGAGGCAACAGGACCTTGCGAGCAAAGAGGCAGATCTCCATTGTGGGAGGGTAGGGATGGAGAGGAGAGGAGAGAAGGAGATGGAGGAAGGGAGAGGAGAGGAGAGGAGAGGAGAGGGGAGGGCAAGACGAGGATAGTGCACGCACACCGTACCCCTCAGAGAGAGAGAGAAATAAAAATCACGCTCATTTAAAGAAACAAATAAAGAAAAAGAAGATGTGCAGCACCCCAAAACCCAAACCACCCCCCTGCCCCCCATTCTAACCCCTTCCCCATCTCTCTATAGGGTGTGAGGTGAGGGGGGTGCGTGGGCGTGTTTGCGTGTAGAATTTCTTCTCTAGATCCACATATGCCATCTAATCTGTCCATTTCATTCATCAATCCGTCTGGCTGTCAGTCCAACCCTCCCTGGTGGCTGGGGGCAGACAAGAGGCCGCATGGCCAGGCGTCGGGGCGTAGGGGGCGCTCTACTTGCCCTCCTCTGGCTTGATGGACTGTGGCTTGATGGGTCCGGTCCGTATTGGCTTGGCTGCGCTCATGGCGGTGGGCTTGTCGGCGTCGGAGCGCTCCGGCGGGCCGCCCTGGTGGTTGGGCGCCACGCTGTCCACAGGCTTGCCACCGGCCTCCATCCGGACCACGGGCTTGCTGACGGCGGCCTTCAACTGCTGCTGCTGCTCCGAGAAGAACTTGTGGGTGGACTGCAGTACCTCGGCTCGCTGCTTAGCCTGGGAAAGGGACGAGGACGAGTAGTTTATGAGAAATCAGTACAATTACACTGTACGCTTACTGTACTTAAATACTTACTAGTACAAATGGGTAACTAAACGTGAGCAATGATGGCAACAATAGTAACTTGTATTCCAAACCAATCGCTATACAGGATGGCCTGTGATGTAGTGCATTTTAGAAAAACATTGACAAAAATAAAAAGAACAAAAAAAAAGAGAAAGAAAACAGCATCAAAACCTCACATCTCTTCACATAAAAACCTTGAAGCCACCCATCTTTCTTACAGTTTTCATCCAGGTTTTGATTAAGGTGGGGATCACATTGGCCAACGGCAAGCGGCAGCAAGAAGCGTAACGCAACGCTCAGACCATAATAAGTTCTCTCTCGTTCCTAAGCAACACAAACGGTTTGCCTAAACTGACAATTGAATACGCTCGTGTTGGGCTTTTGAAAGTTGAACCAAATTCAACGCTCAGCTTGTACAACGCTAGTGTTACGCCAGCATTGCCACCGTTCCGCTGCCAAACATTAGAGAACAATAGGAAACCTGCCGCTGGCCAGTGTGATCGCCACCTAATGCTGGATGTGTGCTTGCTAGTGTAATTTGTATTTTAGCATATTCTTTATCTTCTACTGTCCTTATTGCTTAGTTGTGTTTTTTATATTATATACTTTTAATTACTTTTTTCTGCTATTAGTGAATGTGTGTGTGATGTCTGTATGCTACTGAGACCTTGAATTTCCCCTGGGGATCAATAAAGTATCTATCTATCTATCTATCTATCTATCTATCTATCCATCTATCTATCTATCTATCCATCCATCTATCCATCCATCTATCTATCTATCTATCTATATCTCTCTCTCTCATCTCACCTTGAGGTCCTGCTCTGCGGCCTTCATTGCGGCCTGGGAGCCCCGTGGGGCCATGGGAGGTCCAGGGGGCCCCCTGGGGGGGTGCTGGGGCCGGGGGTGAGGCATCAGGCCGGTGTTCATGGAGGGCGACACCAGGGGCCCCATAGGGTTCCGCTGCATCCCTCCAGGGAAGGAGTTGGAGTGGCCAGGCCGCACGAGAGGAGACACCAGGTTGGGCTGAGACAGAATCTGGGCGTAGCGGAGGGGAGAGAGGAAAAGAAAATAAGTAGTGCTTAAGTAGGCTACTTCACCACAACAACAACAACAACAATCCCCTCCTTAGCACTATTGAGAGGGCGTTGCTCTGCCGAGCACGAGGAATTGTGCCAGTAGCATCGCCGGTTCGAATCCGGCTTGATGCCGTGGCTGCCGTCGTCACGCGGTCTCCCGTTATCCTACACATTTTCCATTTCAAAATTCCATACTTTTTCCATACTCAAATTTTCAAAAACTTCTTGGTACATTTTTTGTTTTGTTTTTTAAGTATATTTTTTGGGCTTTTATGCCTTTAATGCGACAGGATAGTGGAGAAAGACAGGAAGTGAGTGGCTGGGGGCCACGGTACATTTTTCTGACCACATTCTAGACATTGTCAATGGAGCGTTCTACTAGCATTGTCAATGTTTATTATTAACTTGGTAGCCCTTGGATACTTTTCGTTGGGGGAAGTGCTATGTTGGAAGGTGCACTCACATTTTTAGTTCTCTGTAGATACAGCATAGCCTACATATGTTGGAGACTAGTGCACTGCTGGCTGAGGCCTCAGAAATCACCATAAACAATATTATTTGTTTGCAATAACAGTTTATCAGATAATGAAGTATCCATGTCTTGGTATCTTTTACAAAATCAAAAAAGTCTACCAGTGTTTTAGCCGAAAATAGCAGAGCTACGCAAACATACCAGTGCACAATGGTGTAGGGCACTTGCATAGAACAGGGGTTCTCGATTTGGTTTTGGTACCAGGGTCCAATAAGTTCAAATAAGTATATATACACTTATACTTATACTATACAACAACAACAACGTGACCCACAAACAGAAATGTAAAAGTCCGCTTTCAGAAAGTAAAAGTGCTGCCATGTATTGGTCCTGCCTGTGCACTTAGCACAGGCGATTTCACTGATTAGAGGATGTACCTGGCTTAAGAGTTGTGCTGATGAGAATCAGCTGATTAAGTGAATGGTTGGAACAGAAATGTGGCAAGACTTTCACATCTCTGCAGGAGAGTGTGTGTGTGTGTGTGTGTGTGTCAGCTCCTTGGCTGCAGCAGTGTGTGTGTGTGCGCTGTGTGTGAGGTGGTAGGCTGCAGCAAAGTGTGTGGGTGCTGTGAGTCAGATCCTCGACAGCAGTGTGTGTGTGTGTGTGTGTGTGTGTGTGTGTGTGTGTGTGTGTGTGTGTGCTATATGTAAGCTCCTTGACTGCAGCAGTGTGTGTGTGGGTGCTCCACTCCTCGCTCACCTGTGGGTTGAACTGGCCGGGGAAGGGCTGGGCGATGCGCATTCCGCCGGAGCCCGACTGGAACTGCTTCTGGTACAGCATGCTGTTCATCTTACTGGACTGGCTGCTGGGGCTGGTCGAACTCGCCCTGTCAACAACACCATCAACGTTACATTTACTGCCTTTAATTCCACCGTCAACAACAACACCATCAAAGTTACATTTACTGCCTTTAATTCCACTGTCAACAACACCATCAAAGCTACATTTACTGCCTTTAATTCCACCGTCAACAACAACACCATCAACGTTACATTTACTGCCTTTAATTCCACTGTCAACAATACCACCATCAAAGCTACATTTACTGCCTTTAATTCCACTGTCAACAACACCATCAAAGTTACATTTACTGTCTTTAATTCCACCGGCAGTGAAAAACAAACATATTCCCAAAAGCTTCATGGGTACAGGTTTATATGCTTACAGGCAGGCTACACTAGACACGCAACTGAAGCGACCCGTTCCCAGAGTGTCTGCTACAACAATTAGCTTCCAATATAATCAATGGAACTGGCTACACCAGACGTGATGGCGGTGCGCACATCTAAGTTTTACACGCTGTGAACGGAGCGCTTCAATTGCACACCCAGTGTAGCGCAGCTGCTGGAATTGGAATATGCAGGGAATTCAGATCTGTCCAAAGAGACCTGTACAGTACATGTTAATGGCTCACTGTGCTCTGCAGAATGAAATCTCTATGTACATAATGTATGTGGTGTGTGTGCGCACACACACACACACACACACACACACACACACACACACACACACACACACACACCTGTAAGGGCTGGAGGTGGGCGTAGTGCTTCGTGCGCTGACAGGGGGCGTTCCGGGCTTTACGTCCATTCCACTGCCAAACAGCTTCAGGTCCATCTCACACATCTGCACACAAGAGTAAAGCAGTCAGGGACAAGGTGAGTAAAGCGGTCAGGGACAAGGTGAGTAAAGCGGTCAGGGACAAGGTGAGTAAAGCGGTCAGGGACAAGGTGAGTAAAGCGGTCAGGGACAAGGTGAGTAAAGCGGTCAGGGACGAGGTGAGTAAAGCAGTCAGGGACAGCAGTCAGGTGAGTATGCATTCACACTTGTGACAGGTGTGGCACGGAAGGAGGCCTCACGGTCTAAACATCATCCAATAAATTTGGAACCAGAGTGTGACGACATCTTATTTTTAAGTTTATTACCAAAGGTCAGCACCTCCTTAATAACGCTTTGTTGTGCGTTACTCTCGGTCAATAACGCAATAGCTGCGATGATAACGAGAAGGTGTGTGTGTGCTATATGTAAGCTCCTTGACTGCAGCAGTGTGTGTGTGTGGGTGCTCCACTCCTCACTTACCTGTGGGTTGAACTGGCTGGGGAAGGGAAGGGCTGTGTGTGTGTGTGTGTGTGTGTGTGTGTGTGTGTGTGTGTGTGTGTGTGTGTGTGTGTGTGTGTGTGTGTGTGCGCACGTACCTTGCTCGAGGGGGGCATCATGCTGTGAGTGTGAGTGTTCTGTCCGATGAGGCCGCGGTAGCTCTGGTTGGTGGGGGGCTGGCGGCTCAGGCTGGGCGGCTGCGTTTGCGGGGGCGTCGGGGGCAGAGACTGCGGCAGGGCCAGGAGAGGCTGCCCACCACCGGAGCCAAAGTTGGGCAGAGACAGCTGAGAGCCTGGCAGAGGCACCGTCACCTGAACATAGCAGCAGTTATGGAAGATGAAGTGGACTGTTTGTATGCTAAAGGTTTGTTGCGCACCAAACCTTTAACAGGTTTTTTGTGCAGTAGGCCGATGGTGCCAGCGTTAAATGACACCGAAGAGTATTTTCTTTGGAACTAAGTAAACAACTGCATTTAAAACCTTCCAAGACGGACGTGTTTGCTGTACTTCCAAAAAAGATTTGGTAGGAGTTAACTGTACACATTTCATTTCACTGTTTGTTATTAAACTAGCTACACTAGACATGCCCCTTGGAAATCGGAATCGGAAGCCGGGCAGGGGCACTACTACACCACTAGCACGTGCCCCAGTAAATAACTTAAGGTGTTTAACAAGCTCCTGTTGACTCTTTGGCAACATATCATCATCATCAGATTGGACTGTGCTCCTGTATAGACCCTTTCAAGAGAGTTCCATTATCAGCATCATAGTTGGCCCCACAAGGCTTCCGTTTTAACATTCCATATGTTATCTTAATGCAGAGGAAGTAGATTGGGGCCCAAATAGAACGTTCAAGCATTGTTTTTGTTTTTATTGTTGAAAGGGTTTATGGGTCTAGTGACACGCCGGTCTGCGTCTGCGTCTTCCACAAACCTGCTGTAGTCCGGAGCTGGGGCTCTGCGTGGAGCTGTAGTAGCTGTTCTGGGTGTGCTGGTGCTGCTGCTGCTGCATCTGGCCCGAGTACAGATTTGAGTGCTGGCTCATCCCCTGACGCGCCTGGCACAAAGCAAACAATAAACGGACAAACAAACAAACACCACATTACAAACAGACTACACAAGACAGGCAATCAGCTTCCTCAAGAGTGGCTCAGCTCCAAACCCACACCCAAATGCCTCACAAACACAACTAAACCAAATCATGGAAACGCAGCCAGCATTATGTTAAGAGAAGGTGAAGTTATAAAGGACATGGGCAATACCCTGTTACTGGTTTCACAGAGGTAAATGGAATGTTCGGTCTGAACAGGTGAATGGAGTGTTCGGTCTGAACAGGTGAATGGAGTGTTCGGTCTGAACAGGTGAATGGAGTGTACAGACATAACGCACTGATACCTGTAGGAGGTGTGTGTCGATGAGCTGTGAGCCGCCCATGCCGGAGGGCTGGTTGAGCTGCGGCTCGAACAGGATGGGGATGTGCTGGGTGTTGGAGGTCTGCTGGAAGGCCAGGCTGGACTGAGGCTTGCCCAGGTCCGGGGGCTGCACCCCAGGGTAGCTGTGCAGTGCCGTGCCAGAGAGCATCATGGGGGATGGCTGGGACAGGCTGCTCTGCATGAAAGCCTGCTGGGACCTAGGGCGATCACGAGGGGCAGAGGAAGAATGTGAATATGATGGGGTTGGGTCATCAACTCACTGTATCAGGTTTAACAAAAAATGTGTCACTTAAGATCTTTTCCAGTCAGTTAACATCTGCGCCAATCGTTCACAGCAAACAACGTTCAGGTGTCTAAAGGAGTGTGACTCTCTCTCTGCGTACGTTTGTGAGTATATGTGCATGTGTGTGTGAGTGTGTGTATATATATATGTGTGCGTGTGTATGTATGTATGTATGTATGTATGTATGTATGTATGTATGTATGTATGTATGTATATATATATATATATATATATATATATATATATTTTTGTGTGTGTGTGTGTGCGTTTGTGTGTATGTTTGTGCGTGTGTGTGTATATATGTGTTTGTTTGTGTGTGTGTTTGTGTGTGTGTATGTGTGTTTGTGTTTATGGACGTGCTGTACCTGTAGGGCTGTATGGAGGAGCCGAAGAGGTCCTGTGGCTGGGAGACAGGGGGGCCAGCGCTGAGGCCCAGCTGAGGCTGATGTTGGTGCTGATGCTGATGTTGGTGTTGATGTTGGTGTTGGTGTTGATGTTGATGTTGGTGTTGATGTTGATGCTGGGGTTGGCCCTGCAGGGGGGCGTAGATGGGGATTGGGATCTGCTGCACGGCCGTTGGCTGGGCGGGGGGAAACCGAGCCATCAGATTAGGGATCTGTATGTCGTTTCCAGTTGTACACAAGAACCAAGTTTAATTTCTTGTGCTTTTGACTTAGGGACCTCCCACAGTGTCCCATCAACAAACAAAGCCGAATTAATTACACACAACATGACACAGGACACAACAGCATTGCAGGATTGGCTCAAGACAGCTGCAACTTGTGCCACAGGCTATCCCCGGGATCCATAAAGGCACTCCTTCACAGTACAGTATGTGCTGTCCGCAAGCCAATCATTCAACAATCTAGCTTAATCAAGATAACAGCAAAGAATATAAACACAAAGATATAGAGATATCTGTACGTTGTTATTGAACAGTGAACATAGAGAATTTCTTAACAAAACAAAAGCCTTCTTGGGACACCGGAATAGGCGCCATTGTCTCACATGAAGTGCAGGGTTTAAACAACTTACACACAAGGCCTGTATAAACACGACAAAAACACAACAATGTAATGCAAAATGTGTAAATAAAATGTGACTCCAGTGTGTAAGCTGACCGAGTATTTGGGCATGGTGGCAGCTGCAGACATGAGCAGCTGGGTCTGGGCCTGGGCACTGGAATATGGGTCCCGTGTGGAAAGCATGCTTGGGGATGAGCTGGCTGGTCCAGGGGGGTGGTGTACCTGCGAGAGGCCAGGTTGGTAGCCCTGCGAGGGGGGAGCCAGGCGTGGGTGTGGCGGGTTGAACAGGTGACCAGTGTCCATGTAGAACGCTGGGATCTGGGCTGCAGAACCTACAGCGAAAGGAGGAGTAGGAGGGGGGTGGGTGGGGTAGGGGTGGAAAACAAGGGCATATCACATTAGATTCAAGAACAACAGGAAGGTAAACTTCTAATGAAATTATCCACAACACCAGAATCAGTACTGCTGAAATAACTGGTCCACTAATGTCAGGGCAAGCCATTTCCACGAAATTTCCCTACAGCAGCTCTGAAGAACATGAGGGAGCATGACAACAGAACACTTCCAACCACAACAGAACATGGGGGAGCATGACAACAGAACACTTCCAACCACAACAGAACATGGGGGAGCATGACAACAGAACACTTCCAACCACAACAGCAACATCGCCACAATTTTACTGGAGCTGCTCATCACTTCAGAGTCATGATTTATGATGGGTGGACCTGTGCAACTTTTGTCAAACATTCTCTATGTGTGTCACGTGTCCCTGGGCGTCCCCTGCTGTTCTGTACCTTGGCCTACATTCCCATCAAAGCAGCCCAGCCCAGCGAGGGGGAGAGCGTCAGCTCCCCAACGCAGGCCTCATTAGGAGCTGCACTGGGGAGCGCTCAGCCTGGCACCGGCTTTCATCTGGGGGACAGGAGGCACCACCTTCTGAGACATGAGCTCTCTAAGCTACCATCACAGAGCCAGGGAGGAGTGTGTGTGTGTGTGTGTGTGTGTGTGTGTGTGTGTGTGTGTGTGGTGCAGATTGAGAGAGAGAGTTATGGAGGAGAGGTAGAGCAGAGAGAGAGAGAGAGAGAGAGAGAGAGAGAGAGAAAGAAAAAGAGAGCGAGAAAAAAAGACAGAGAGAGAAAAAGAGCGAGAGAGCGAGAGAGAAAAAGAGAGCTAGAGAGAGAGAGAGAGAGAGAGAAAAAGAGAGAAAGAAAAAAAGAGAGAGAAACAGAATATCTGGATGGGCGCAGAGTAGGGGGGACTTCACCTGCTGCAGACTGGGAGACGAACACCTGCGGTGTCTGCTGCTGCTGTTGCTGGGGCAACAGGGAAGGCACGCAGCCCAGCTGGGAGAAGTTGCTATTGCCCACCTGCAGCTGCTGGGGCTTCACCTTGCAGATGTTGGGAGGGTCCGAGGCCGAGGTGGTCTTAGTGCTCAGGGAGGAAGTTGTGTACGTAGCCGATCCTGGAGGAGAGGGAGGGAGGAAATCCACATCAGCACCTCCTACACTACGTGTACATACACACTGTGGACCCTAACTTTTAATTGACAATGTTGAGCAATGAGCAAACTGACTCACACATGAACAGAACTAAAGCAGTCATGTGGCCATGTGGGAGCATTGCACTGTCCTAGTCATGTTGATGCTTATGGAATCAGCTCATATAATTAGATAATGTAATTAGCTCATATAATTACATCAACATTGACATAACAAAGCTTTGCTTTAGTTTACGTTTAAGCCCAATGTGAACAATATACAGCAAGGTAGGTAAAGTGGAGGAGTACCTGAGGGAGGTGGGGGAGTACCTGATAGGGAAGTGGTGGAGGGGGAGTACCTGATAGGGAGGTGGAGGGGGAGGTGGAGGAGTACCTGATAGGGAGGTGGTGGAGGGGGAGTACCTGAGGGAGGTGGGGTTGGGTGAGGTGGGGGAGTACCTGATAGGGAGGTGGAGGGGGGAGGTGGAGGAGTACCTGATAGGGAGGTGGTGGAGTACCTGATAGGGAGGTGGTGGAGGGGGAGTACCTGATAGGGAGGTGCTGGGCGTGACTGAGGCCACGGGGATCTGAGGCATGGAGGCGCTGGAGAAGGAGCTGAAGGAGGCGCTGCCGGCTCCTCCTCCGCTGGTGATGGAGGAGGCCGAGGATGTCACGGGCGAGCTCTTCTCCACCAGGCTGGGCGAGTTCTCCCACGCCTTGCGCGCCGACTCCATCTGAGATACACAGACACCACAGCACAGGAGAGTCAGAAAGGAGGCAAGTCTGCATCCGGTAACGCTTGGGCATCATATCCAAGAGCACTTGGAAGGATATACCGACAGAAGCAAAAAGAGTGTGAGTGTGTGTGTGTGTGTGTGTGTGTGTGTGTGTGTGTGTGTCCTCACCTTAAGTGTCAGGTCTACAGTAGCGGGAGACACAGTAGTGAGGCTGGAGCTCTGCTGGAGAGCTTCTCTGCGTGGCAGAGGCAGAGAGTGAGGCAGGGCCACCTGGATGCAGAGGAAGATGATGGATCAGTTTTAATACACACTCACAAGCTACAGTTTTAATACACACTCACAAGCTACAGTTTTAATACACTCACAAGCTACAGTTTTAATACACACTCACAAACTACAGTTTTAATACAGACTCACAAACTACAGTTTTAATACACACTCACAAACTACAGTTTTAATACACACTCACAAACTACAGTTTTAATACAGACTCACAAACTACAGTTTCAATACAGACTCACAAACTACAGTTTCAATACAGACTCACAAACTAGTTTCAATACAGACTCACAAACTACAGTTTTAATACAGACTCACAAGCTACAGCCTAAGAGCAATCATCTTACCTAAGTTTACAATGCAAAAGAAATGTACATACAGTAATGTGACCATGAAATACACCTCGGTGTGCATGTGTGTGCGTGTGCGTGTGCGTGTGCGTGTGCGTGTGCGTGTGTGTGTCTGAATGTTGGTGCAACTCACATTGGCCACGATGCTCTCCTCCATCTTGCTCCCTGCAGTGGGGACGTTATCAGCCAGAGAGGAGGAGGGGGTGGTGTAGTCGGTCACAGACTCCTGCTGGGGACAGAGAGAGAACACCGATGCAATTACTTACACAAGGCTGTCATCAGATCTATTCACAGCTAACGCATTATTCAGGGTAACATCTAACACCTGAATGACTAAAGGTTTGGGCAATTCATTATTGAGCATTTACTATTACTAAAGCCAGAAATGAACTCCTAATTGAATGCTAGGCAAAGTGCAAAGTCAGTCTATAAGCAAAGTTTTTGTCCATGAACTAAAGGCATCATGTGGCGTGAGACAGCTTTTAGTTGACCCACCGCTGTTTGTGCTTAGGATCTTTCTCATGGTATTACATTTGCAAATATTTTGCATAGTTGCTAAACGAACAGACTTAGACTTTTACATTTTAAAAAAGCCAGACCGGCACATCCGGAAACTTTTAATTTGCTGGATGTCCCGCCACATTTTCGGGGAAAGCAGACCGCTTGGGTTGAATGGAAACGTATGGAGCTGCATCCACATGGCTGGTGCTTGCTTTCCCCGAAAAAAAGGGGACGTGGTGCAGAAAATCGACTATACGCCAGTTGTGCGAATTGGGGCCCCATGTAGCAAAACGAAGCACAGCTGCCCTTAAAGCAACACCAAAGAACTTTTCCTCTGTCACACGCACCATTTGTTTATCCAGCACCGGCTTTGCAAATAACAATGTCCACAGACAAGGTAGAACATGTTGCATGATTTTATGATCAGATGCAAGTCAAATTTTAGTTTCTTATGTCTCATTCCATCGAACTACAGATCCGCTACCCGATCTGGCAAACTAACATAGTGCGGTTATAGCCAATAGAGGGCCGCGAAGCGAATGCAGAAAGTGGCCTTCACCCTGTTATGAGTTGATGAACCACTGAAACGATTTTGGAAACATTATTCTAAGGTACAAAAAAACTCTTTGGTGTTGCTTTAATACAAGATCAAGAGTGACTCAGGCACTGCCACCGTAGCTCACCTTGGAGCTACTGGAATACTCCGCAGAGGGTACGGTGATCATGCCCTCGATTTCTCCCCCGAGCTCGGGCACCTTGGCGTCTTTGTTGGGGGAGCTGGAGTCGCGGTCCCTGCTGCCCCCCGGGACGCCCTTATCCAAGCCCTCGCCGTCTGACTGGCGGCCGTCTTTGGCCTTGCGATTTTTGAGCGAGCGCTCCTTGCCGATGGGGCCCGGCTTGTACTCCTTTGGCTCCGGGGGAGCGATTTCTGGGAGCTGCGAGGACAAAAGGAGAGAAAAGAAAAGAAAAGTAAAGTACAGGAGAGAGCAGAAGAGGAAAACGGAAGGATTCTCGGGTAAATAGGAGGGAGAGAAAACAGAATGGAGCCAGAATCAGAAACAGGTTACACACAGACACAAACAAAACAAAAGAAAAAGAAAGAAAAAAACAAAATAACATTTCAATATATTATTCATTTTATGCTTGACAGTCATGTCTACGGTTTAGTGGTGTAGCTGCAGTATAATGTGCTGAACTAGACACACATACACACCATCTGCACTGAATGTCCTGGATTTGGCCCGAGTACCTTCTGAGGCTTGATGGGTCCTGCGCGGGGCTGTTTCTGTCTCTGCTCTTTGGGTTCAGGTAGCTTGTTCTCGGAGCCCTTCTCCAGCAGGGCGGGAACGCCGTCGCTGTCCGTGCTGCCGGCTGAAGACGGGGCGCCAAACTGGATGCTGTCCATACCAGGCTCCACTCCAGTGTCCACACTGGGCTTCACCCCCTGAAGGAAAGACCGCAGACACTATGAGCTTTAGGACGAGTCAGACATTGGACACAACATTGAACCCGGTGCCCCACCTGACCCTATCACGTGTGTGTGTGTGTGTGTGTGTGTATATATATATATGTATTATTTTTTTTCCACATTTTGATTCCGCGTGATTTCCTGCCAAAGTATGCTGGATCAGATGTTATTTGAATTGATGTCAGTCTGTTTATGGCTCTTATGTTTGTGTGTGGCTATTTTGTTTTGAATATATGATCTCCTTTGTCAAAAAAGAAAGGCATTCAAATGTCCTCCTGTTGATTGCGCCCCACCCAGTCATGTCTCTATTCCCTACTAGTGGGGCCCGCCCCACACTTTGAGAACCACTGCACTAACCCAAAAATATACACATATCAGAGATGGGAAACCTGGCTTTAGGAAGTCAAAGTCCTACCATGTATTGGTTCTTCCTGTGCGTCTAAAACAAAACAGTTAATTTCAATAATCAGGGCATCTTCCTGGCTGGACAGTTGAGCTAATAAGAATCAGCTGCTTTAGTAAATGGTTGGGAAAAACATGTGGTAGGATTTATTTTATTACTGAAGCCTAGTTTCCCCACCTCTGACCTATATTTCCATACACGCTACGGTCAATAAACAAGATGTAGGTTGTTTCAGACACTGAAACACACGCTGACGGACAGACGGCTTCTCACCTCAGGAGTGACTGTCCCAGTGAAGGAGGTGAGCGGTTTGTTCCAGGCACTGACAGAGGGAGGCTGGGGAGGACTGATGGGTCCAACTGAAAACACACAAGAGCTTTCTCCATGAGAATGTTTTGCCATTTGCGATGGGTATTAACAAACAAGAGTATTTCCTCTCAACATCTTCATAATCCTCTGTTAAGTCAGGAAATGACACACACACACACACACAGACACAGACACACACACACACACTATCTACCCATGGCATTCAGAGCTACTCACGTTTCTTAACGTCCGAGAGGACGGTGGACCCAGGCGCCTTATTCTCCCAAAGCTCGGTGCCGAGGGTGCTGTGTGTCTGCGTCTTGGCCGTGGGGAAGTCCACGGGTGCGGAAGGCAGCGGCACGGCTCCTTCGTGAGGCTGGGGGGAGATAGCAGGCTGGGCTGGGGGCTGTAGGCCATGCTGGGACACCGAGATGGCTGGCTGGGGCTGAGGAAGCTGGGGAGCCTGGGGCTGCTGCTGCTGCTGTGGTGGTGGTGGTGGCGGCTGGGGTGCTGAGGGGGCTGCCTGGCTCTGCTGAGAGGCCTGTTGCTGCTGCTGCTGCTGTTGTTGTTGCTGCTGCTGCTGAGGCTGCTGGGATACCTGCTGCTGCTTCTTAGCAAAGCGAGGGGGAAGCTTGGAGCCTCCGCCTCCTCTGCCTTTCTCCCCAGAACCCTTTTTGCTCCAGTTCTGTAACGCAGCAGCAGAGTACTATGGTTAAGCACTTCATAGGAAGAGATGTTTTTCTTTGCAGTAATTTCCTTTGTCCCAACGTGATTCAGCACCATTACCGGTACTAGCCTACTTCAACCAAGGGCCATGAGATGGAGGGATAGCGGACAACCCCGCGCTCACATAATAGAAAATAGCACTCTCCATCTATTTCAAAAACTCTCAAACGTTCAGCCCCACACTTCTATAACAGACTGCACATGTTTCAATCAAACAGGAAAATCCCAAAGGCAATTGGTGGCTACCAAAACACATTTAAAGGGTAATTCACACCAGGAACGACAATTATAACGATAACTATAACGATAAATGCGTTGTGTTGACGAATGTAATGGCTAAAATTTGATGGATTCTGATTGGCGGTCAGCTTTTTTTTATCATTCTTAAAAATCGCTCTGAAAGTGATACCCAACTATATCATTCTTCATGTCGTTATTGTTATAGTTTATGTGTGGACGTTGTCATTCATATTAGCTAGAGCAATCATTTTTTACTAGTAATTTTATCGTTCTGGGTGCGAACGGCCCATCAGAATCAAACATACTCTACCTGTACAGTCTGTTCCTCCTTTTTCCTTCTCTCCTCGTCCTGCAGGCGCTTCTGCTGCTTCCGGGAGACCACCTCCGTGAAACCGTCGTCATTGGCACTGGACTGGGGGTCCTCTAGTGTTGTCACTTCAGGATGGTCGTCGATTATTACCACACCTACAGAACACACACACGTTTCTCTCTGTACTGTCACAGTATACACCGTAATTTCCCAACTATTAGCCGCGGTTTATATATTGATTTTGCTACATTTCTTCAATATGGGGTCAATACACAGAGTCAGTTAGGGTATTGGTATTAATTAGGGGTGTGAATCTCTCATGTAAAAGACGATACGAATCGCATCTAGATACATGGGCACGATTCGATACAAGAAAAGATACATGTTTATAAAAAACAATTCAGTACGATTCGATGGGATGCAATTCGATGCAGTTCAAGAATGAAAAGCATTCTGAAAGATTTTTTATAATTTGCTCAAGGTGCATTCATTTTATATTATCAATTATCATGGTCATGGTTGTCAATTAGGCAACAAAATGTGTGAATATGATTATGTAAACTGAGGTTTGTTTCATATACTGTATTGAAATGAAAAAAAAAAAAATAGTCTAAATTTCAGTCAAGCACAGCAGCCAAATACAACATAAAAATACATTTTTATAGACTTTACAGATTTTATAGAGTTATATCTGATTGTTTTCATGGAGCTGTAGCCTTGTTGAGGTAAGACAATACCGAAATAAAATAAAACAGTGCTTAAGACACTCTTGGCCTTTTCTCATATAGGCCTAGCCTACCCTACAAGAATAAAATAGGCCTACAAATCAATGAACTCTCTGGGCTTATTTTGTTCCAACAGTAGACCTAATGCAGAAACCTAAAATGCCACAATTCTGAGTGAATATGAACAAAATCATTGGCTAATAATTTATGCATCGTTTTAGCAGCAAGGGCCAAATTATTATTTAACATTAAGGAAATCCCTTCATCAAAGGTAAGGCTACTCTACAGACTATCGTTGCTGTTTAGGAATGCTATAAGTGCTTAATTTCGCGCTGGATTTCGAAAAACAAAAGCCGACCGAGTGCAAGTTGTCACATGGTTAAATTGCAATAGATGTATGGGTAATGAGGTCATTTGACAACTTTGGGCAATGAATGTAACCAAAAACGAACTGCATTACCCACAATTCCGTGCCACGTATAGTTTCAAAACCGGAAGTGGGATGAACGCGCTGCTTGGAACGTAAATGAGTCTGAGCGAGCAGAAAAGGTTGTGCAACGATTCATAACAAGTAAATCGATATAACGACCGGTTCATATCAGTTTTTTCCCGATACGGGGCTTCACGTATCGATGTAGCCATATCTTACACGTTAAAAACGGATACCGATACGTATCGGTTAATCTTTACACCCCTAGTATTAATATGGCATAAAACACTGTCCTGCGGTTTATACACAATGCGGCTAATACACAGGAAATTACTATATACAAGTCTTGTAGTAGATGGGACTTCATGACACCATCATTTTTTCTTACTCAAATATCAAATATACTCAAATATTTACACATATTTCTCTCTGGCCCTTCAGAGATGCACCATTTCTTCAAAAATCTGATCCATTGCCAGTTAAACATAGTTTACCTCGGGCACTCATATTTATTTACGGCATAGCTACAGCAATAACTATTTGCACACGGCACACACTCATATTTGAACTCAAACACTGGGAACGGCGACACTGGACGGCGGCCACTCACTGGCATAGTTGTTCAGGTCAAACTGGGACAGAGCATCAACCTTCTCCTTGGGTTTCTTGGCGGCATGTTTGGCCTCGTCTTTGCGGCGAGAGGACGACTCCTTTCCGCCCTTCTGACCCGCTCCGGCCTGGCCGGACTCTGGGTTCTGGGCACTGCAAGAAGGAGAAGTCGGTCAACAAACAAACACACAAACATAAATAAATCTGAATCATTTAAGATTTAAGACTGCTGGCCAAAGGGATAATGTAACTTATAATTTGTCCTGACCGGACGCCAGTCTAGACTGTTTATCGACAGAGAAGAGCTCTGAGAGAAGACAAGTGGCAGAGAGGATATTAGATGAACACTGTCAAGCTATTCTTATGAAAGGCCATGATGGAAGAAAAAGAGGGGGGGGGGGGGCACCTGGCTAAAAATACTCCGTGCCGGAGTCTAAATTTAAAGATCCAGAGAAAAAGAATCACATGCAGGCAATTAGTGAAGAAGCAGCTCCTGAGAGCCGAGAGCAGTTCAGATGACTGGCAGAAATACAAAGTCACTGTGGTGGGGACAGGCTGCTTAAGTTATACAGAGAGAGAGAGAGCAAGAGAGAGCGCTAGAGAGAGAGAGCAAGAGAGAGCGAGAGAGAGAGAGAGAGAGAGAGAGAGAGAGAGAAAGAGAGAGATGGAGAGAGATAGAGATAAAGAGATAGAGTGCTAGATAGAGAGAGAGAGAGAGTTTGTGGCCACTTTCAGGCTAACAGCACTACAGCCTGAAACAACATCTATCTGAACTGGAAGCCTTGTATATGCCCAATTGCAACAGGTGTAGATAAGATGAGCCGATAAAACTAAATTGCCCCACAGCTCTCTATCGCTAAGGGGTATATAAGCTAACGGCAGTGTAATGGCTATGTAATCAACCTGCCTCTCTACTCACCCTTTCCGTCCGGATTTGGCGCCAGAGCCTCCTCTCCTCTCGCCCTTGCCACCTGCGTAGCCTCGGCCCGGCTTGGCGCCGCTGTTGCCCCTGCGGTTCTGCCGGTCCACGGGCCGCTGGCTGGAGAAGCTCCGCTTGGCGCTGGCTGCCGCCTCACGTTTGGGGGTGACCCCTCCCTCTGTGGGGCTCCTGCTGTGGGGGGCGGAGCCCTGGTAAACGGGGCCGGAGGCGGCCGGAGCGGGGGCGGAGGATGTCGTCGTCGTGGCGGCGGCGGTGGCCGACGCAGCTTCCAGCGCGCCCTTCCGCTCCTCGCGCTCCCGCCGCTCGTTGAAGTCGCTGCTCTCCGACGCCGTCTCCCACTCCTCGTTGGCCTGGTCCGACGAGTTCTGATTGGACAGGTCGGGGGACTTGCTGCCGGCGGCGGCCACGGTAGTGGCGGCTGCTGCCGCGGCGACATCAGAGGGCAGCACGGCCTCCGTGCCAGGCAGCTCGGGGGGCGTGGCAGTGGCGGTCGACGTGGCCGGGGTGGCAGAGCTGGTAGCGGAGGTCGGGGGCAGGCTGGGTGGAAGAGCAGCAGCGGTCCCCTCTGGGAGGGTGACGGGGGTGCCAGGGGCTTTGGAGAGCGTCGGGGACATGGTGACCGGCGCGGCGGCCAACGGGGAAACCTCTCCGGCCATGACGGCCGCTTCGCGCTCTTTCAGCCGGCGGAAGCGAGGAGGCTTGTCCTGTCGCGGTGGCCGTGCGGGCCTTGGCCTCCTGGGCCTCTCCCTGCTGCTCTGAGCTCCTTCGCCAAACGCCCTCGGCTTTCCGTCGTATTTGGGTAGGCGCCGATCCGACGGCGGGTTGTCCATGCGCGAGTTGTCCGCGTCCTCTGGACGGAAGGTCTCCATTGGCTTGGAGGGCCACTGGGAGGATTCGCGGACTCCAGGCCGCCTGAGGGGGGCTGACCTGGGGCCTCCACGCTCCCTGCCGCCCCCTCTCCGGCTGTAAAGTGCTCCTCTGCCTCGACGTGTGGGCTCGCCCTTGGGCAGGAAGCCAGGCTTTGGCCTACCTTCGTCGTCTTTGCTCCCGCCTTTGTCAGGGAGGTGAGCGGAACCGTACGGGCCGCCAGCTTTGGGTCCGGAGCGCGGTTCCCCGGGTAGCTCCCGCCGCAGCGGACGGCTGGGTTTGGCGCTGGGCTCTCGGTCAGAAGCGGCTGTGTCGCTGGCCGACTCGTGGCCCTCGCTCTCAGAGTCCGTGTCCGAGCCCCGGCGGCGACGACGCTTGGGCAGCACCTCGAAGTCCGAGCTCTCGCTGCGCGTCTCGCTCTCCTCCCGGCAGCGGAGGCTGGCGGCGGCCGAGGCGCTGAGCGGAAGGTCCGAGCGCGCGCGCGGCTCCCGGTACGGGTACTCGCCTTTGCTGCGCCCACGGCTGCTGCGCCCTCGCCCGCCATAGCTGCCCCTGTAGCTCCGCCCGCGAGAGTAGTACTCCCCTCTCCCGCGGCCCCGTAAGCTGGGGTCCATTGGCCAGTCCTTGTCCCGGTCCATGTCCTTCTCCCGATGCGGATCGCGGTCCCTTTCCCGATGCGGATCGCGGTCCCTTTCCCGATGCGGATCGCGGTCCCTTTCCCGATGCGGATCGCGGTCCCGATCACGGTCCCGATCCCTCTCCCGTTCATCGCGCCTGTAGGAACGAGGCGGCAGGTTGGACTCTTTCCGGGAGGGGAGTTTGGGTTCGGGGTGCTTGTCGCTGACGGTTGGTTTGTCCGTTTTGTCATCGGGGATGTTCGCCGTTGCTGCAGGGCCCACGGACAGCTGCGCGTCTCGGTCTCTGGACTTGGCGGCCCCACCGGCTGCCCCGCCGTCCTCGGGCTCAGTGGACGTCGTCTCCCTCTTGGCCTCTCGCTCCACAGAGGGCCTCTGTCCTTCCAGCACGGCCGCGGCTGCAGAGGAGGGGGGCTTGGAGCTGCCGCCGCCGCCGCCGGAGTCTTTCTTGGAGCCGCGGTCTCCCCTCTCGTGGCGCTCCTCCCGCTCCTTCCTCTGCTCGCGCTCCTCCTTCATGTCACGCAGGACGGGCTTTTTGATGGGGCCCGAGCGCCGTAGGGGTCGTTCTCCTCCTCCACCACCTCCTCCTCCCTCTCTCCTGCCAGAGCCAGAACTCCGGGAGGGCCAGCGAGTGTCCACCTTCTGTTTCCCGGGCTGAGGCAGCGGGAGTTTGTCTGCTTTGTGCACGCTGCCAACGCCACCGTCCGTCTGAGTGGCGGGTGGCGTGGAGCGGTTGTTGATGCCGGTCGGGCCTGGTCCGAACGGCTCCCTCCTGGGTTTCTCGTCCGGACGCTCGCCGCCGCCCTCGGACAGGTCCAACGTCTTTGTCGCCATGGTAACGCCCTCGAAGCGTGGCTCGTCCAGCTTTAGCGAGTGGCTGGAGCCTTGGGAGAAACTCCTCTGCAGCACGGCCTTGCCGAGGGCGTCCGCGTCCTCGCAGCAGGGAAGGCTGGCTTCCTCGGACTCGAAGGACGAGACCGCAGCCACCCTGTCCGCCTGCAGCAGGCCAGGCACCTCCTCAGGCCCGTGGCCGAACGCTGCGGACAGTGGCTCCGACGAGTCCCGGAAGAAGTCGCTCTTGCCCCGGGGCTCCAGGGGGCTGTGCTCCTGGGAGTAGACAGAGGAGAGACCCCTGTCCAGCTCCAGACCAGCGTCCAGCCTGCCACGAGGAGAGGGGGAAACAATCAGTCAACCAAACAGACCATGAAACTATGCGCTTACACTGACTAAAACATGTCACATAGAAAGTTACTCTTGATAGAAGGTATGGTACCCTCTTACAACCAAGTACAGTGTACGACAAAGTAAAAAAAGTGTAAACAACAGTGTACAACAAAGTAAACAAAGTGTAAACAACAGTGTACAACAAAGTAAACAACGTGTAAACAACAGTGTACAACAAAGTAGAACAGAAGTACAGAGTAGTGCAACAAAGTAACATCACTAAGGTCAACAAAAGTGGAACCTTTCGGTCCTCTCCCTCACCTGGGTTCCTTGACGTCATCGCGCCCTTTGGGTGGGGTGGCCGCGGGCAGCGGCTCAGTTTGGGGGTACGTGTCGGAGCCCCACACTACGCGCGGCGGCTCGTTAGGTAGGCCGTGCTCTCGGATGGGACGCGTCAGGTGATCGAAAGAGTCGGAGCCCGACGGGCTGCTGTCAGCCGGGTCTCTACGCACCAGCTGCTTGGGGGGAATCCTGCCTGCTGGATGGAACACGCGCCGGACAAACATCACTCAGATGTGCAACTTCACCACTGGTATTCACTTAACATTCCCAAGTAGAGTGCTTTGTTAAACTTATCACTACACTTCAACAGTGATTATAATCTAAACAAGCATCTATATTGTGCTGCAACACAGGGTTTCCCATTATGGAAAATCATCAAGATTATTTTGGTCAATATTGAGATTACCATTATTCGTAATTACTCAATGATTTTGGAAAACATCACCCTTTTTCTAAACTTAACAAAATTAACAATGAGCTTTGTGTACTTTGTGTAGCTACAGATGCACTTCCTAATCTCTCCACTGGGGTAAACAGAATCACTTAACACCACTCAGCAACACATTCCTAAGAGACTTCTTAGGAACCAGAGACTTCCTAATGAAATAGATGCCCGATAAGTGCCCAAAATGCGTTGCAATATGGCCGCCGCGTGGAGGGACTCGCCTACAAGGAGCCACTGTTTACCTGGGTGCATGGGGGGCATGTCCATGGGCGGGCGCCCCGACATCATACGGGGGTCCATGTACGACTGCATCATGAGCCAGCGCGGGTCGAAGCCCATGGAGGGCATGTGCTGAGGGTGCTGGGGGTGCGGGCCCAGGGGCTGGTACAGGGAGCGGTGCTGAGGAGCTGGCACCCCGGTGCCAGAAGGGGACACTGGGCCACCGCCGCTGCTGCTACCACCACCACCGCCGCCGCCACCGCCGCCACTCTGCTGCTGCTGCTGCTGCTGCTGCCACTGCTGCTGCTTGAGCTGCTCCTGCAGATGTGAAAGCATTAGAGACTTGCCTGTGTGCTTGCTTTGTGATGTGCTGTTGAGTATAAGAGACTTGCCTGTGTGCTTGTTTTGTGCTGTCGAGTATAAGAGACTTGCCTGTGTGCTTGTTTTGTGATGTGCTGTTGAGTGTTAGAGACTTGCCTGTGTGCTTGCTTTGTGATGTGCTGTTGAGTATAAGAGACTTGCCTGTGTGCTTGTTTTGTGCTGTTGAGTGTTAGAGACTTGCCTGTGTGCTTGCTTTGTGATGTGCTGTTGAGTATAAGAGACTTGCCTGTGTGCTTGCTTTGTGATGTGCTGTTGAGTATAAGAGACTTGCCTGTGTGCTTGTTTTGTGCTGTCGAGTGTTAGAGACTTGCCTGTGTGCTTGCTTTGTGATGTGCTGTTGAGCGTTAGAGACTTGTCTGTGTGCTTGTTTTGTGCTGTTGAGTGTTAGAGACTTGCCTGTGTGATTGTTTTGTGATGTGCTGTTGAGCGTTAGAGACTTGTCTGTGTGCTTGTTTTGTGCTGTTGAGTGTTAGAGACTTGCCTGTGTGATTGTTTTGTGATGTGCTGTTGAGCGTTAGAGACTTGCCTGTGTGCTTGTTTTGTGATGTGCTGTTGAGCGTTAGAGACTTGCCTGTGTGCTTGTTTTGTGCTGTTGAGTGTTAGAGACTTGTCTGTGTGCTTGTTTTGTGATGTGCTGTTGAGCGTTAGAGACTTGTCTGTGTGCTTGCTTTGTGATGTGCTGTTGAGCGTTAGAGACTTGCCTGTGTGCTTGCTTTGTGATGTGCTGTTGAGCGTTAGAGACTTGTCTGTGTGCTTGTTTTGTGCTGTCGCTATTTCACAGTGATTTAAATACTACTCACAAAAAGTCAGGGATATTCGGCTTCCGGGTGAAATTTCAGGATGAACCTGAACTCCACTATAACCTTTACAGGTGAACTTAATGTGACCTTCTCTAAATTTTTGAATGCGCATGTCCAACAACAGTTCAATGTTTCAGTACTTTCTGTACTGAAACACTAATTTCACCCGAAAGCCAGATATCCCTTACTTTTTGTGAGTAGTGTATATATCCAATGACACATTGATTTTTTTTTTTTTTTTTTTTGACACATTGAATTGATTGTTGAACATAATTTTGATGTTTTTGATTAACATAATTGAATGTTTTAGATTGTGTCAACAAGATACATTTATTTTTCACCCATATCAAAGTATCAAATATATACATTAAAAACTACTTCTAGTCACATAGGATGGTGTTAGCCATATGTAGAGTCCCATCACGGCTCTGTGGCATTACCTGCTGTCTGAGGAAGCGAGGGGGCAGGGACTTCTGGAACTGTTTGGAGTAGCCCGAGTTAACCGAGGGGCGGATGGCTGCACCACCCTCCCCTTCCGCCTCCGTAGGCTGCAGAGGGGGGTCCTCACTGCTGGAGGGGTCGAGCCGGGACAAGGAGAGCTGAGGGTCCTCTACTGCACGCATCCACATGCGCGCACACACACACGCGCACACACAGAGACGCACACACAGAGACGCACACACACAGACGCGCACACACACACAGACGCGCACACACAGACAGACGCACACACACAGACGCACACACACAGACATTTACTTCAGTCCTAATAAAATAATGCATATTATTTAAATGTAAATTTCTCCAAAGAGCCACAAATTAATGGCATCATTCTAACTGAAGCAGCTGGAAGTGGTTCCTTCCATTAAATTCCGGTAGTGCTCAGCACTGGGTCTCAGCTGTGAGATTTCTTAACAGGCAAAAAGATTTACACTGTGATCCACATGAACATGAAACCGACCCAAGCATCCACTGCCATCCATCTGTGTGTCTCTGTGTGTGTGTCTCCGTGTGTGTGTGTCTTTCCCACTGACATCCGTCTGTGTGTGTCTGTGTGTCTGTGTGTCTCTGTGTGTGTGTCTCTGTACCACTGACATCCGTCTGTGTGTGTGTGTGTCTCTGTGTGTGTCTCTGTACCACTGACATCCGTCTGTGTGTGTCTCTGTGTGTGTGTCTCTGTACCACTGACATCCGTCTGTGTGTGTGTGTGTCTCTGTGTGTGTCTCTGTACCACTGACATCCGTCTGTGTGTGTCTGTGTGTCTCTGTGTGTGTGTCTCTGTACCACTGACATCCGTCTGTGTGTGTGTGTGTGTGTCTCTGTGTGTGTCTCTGTACCACTGACATCCGTCTGTGTGTGTCTGTGTGTCTCTGTGTGTGTGTCTCTGTACCACTGACATCCGTCTGTGTGTGTGTGTGTGTGTCTCTGTGTGTGTCTCTGTACCACTGACATCCGTCTGTGTGTGTCTGTGTGTGTGTCTCTGTACCACTGACATCCGTCTGTGTGTGTGTGTGTGTGTGTGTGTGTGTGTGTGTGTGTGTCTCTGTGTGTGTCTTTACCACTGACATCCGTCTGTGTGTATGTGTCTGTGTGTGTCTCTCTCTCTCTGTGTGTGAGTGTACCTCTACACTCGTCCGAGCTGAAGTAATCTCTCATGGGCTGTCTGTCGGGCTGCAGCTGGGGCTCGTTTCCGGCTCCGCTGTTGTCCTGCTCCGCTGGGGCCGCGTGGGCTGCGTGGGCCGGCGGGGTGGGCTGCCGCGGGGGAAGATGCGCCGCTGCGATGAGCTCCTCCTCCTCCTCCTCCGGCACGCTGGACTTGGGCCTCTCGTGGGCTGGCGACGGGACTGGAGGAGGAGGGGGGCCCTGCGCCACTGCTGCAGGCTGTTGGAGCTGCTGCTGCTGGAGGGGGGGCTGGGGGGTGGGGGTGTCCGCCCGGGGGCCAGCCGAGTCATCATGGCCGTCGCTGACCCCGGGAGTTGTGGCGGAAGCGCCGTGTTTGGGCTCCGAGGGGGTTGCGGTGGCGGCGGCGGCGGGACTGGAGGCAGGCGCGGGTCGGAGCTTCTCGTTGAGCCGCTTGAGCTTCTCGGCGCAGGCGGCCAGCCGCTGCTCCTCCATGCGCCGCTCCTCCTCCTCGCGCCGACGCCGCGCGCGCTCCACCGCCTCCGACAGATCCGACTGCTTCTTGCGCTTCTGACGCCACGCCTCCGAGTCCTCCTCCCCCGCAGGCGGCTTCAACGATCTGGGGCCGCTGCCGCCAACCGGCCGGCCCGCTGGCTGACCCTGACAAAACACGGGAGACGAGACCACGGGTGAGTTTACACACACCTAATTGTGCTTCAATATAGCTCTATTAAAAATAAATGTAATGACTCTTTAAGGTGCTCTACGCGATGCTGGGTAACGTCACTTCTGTTGACTTTCAAATAAAACAGAGAGCTGGCTCGCTACTTCCTCCCCCTCCCCCCCGTGCTGCTCCCGTGCAAGTGAAACTCTCCTAAACGCGCATCTCGTCAATGATTTGCTGGAACAGTTTGTTATGTTTTTATGGGCTAGGTTTGCCCAGGTTGTTTTTGTTGCCTTTTTTTGAGCCTCTGCTGTCCACAGAGATTGCGGTTTTTTTACAGTGTATTCAGGACACAGACAGCTAGCGGTTGGTTAGGTGATGTTTGCAGTAAGTGACATAACATGTTTAGCCTAAAAAACGTGTGGCATCGCTTAGAGCACCTTTAAGTAATGATATACTGTATAAATATGCTGAACAACCAAATAAAGCTATTCATCTTTTTTTCCACTTCTGTGTACTTCAATACACCTAAACTTTAATAATGTGGCAAGACATAGCTATGCTGAACATCAAATAAAGCTATTCCTCATGGGCAAGCATGCCTCGACATACTGGCCATGTTTCAAATAAGGCTACACGTTTTAGAAACTGCTCTGTGAAGGCGTCTTTCAGTTCCCATATCCAAAACAAAAACCAACCAGAAACTGAACGTCAATTGAAGAAGCAAGGTGAGAAAGAAATCCCGATCCTTTAAATTTGGCATTTGTACTAAATAGCACAAGCATGCATATCATTAGTCATCACCTGGTAGTCTCGTTGTGCTGCCTTGTATTGGGCCATGCTGCCTGGTGAGGGAGCTCTGCCGTCGCCGCCGTCTACCCATGAGCCTTTGCTGCCGCCCCGGTCCTCGCCTCCATCCTTCCAGCCCTCCTGTCCGTCTGCAGCCCGTGCTCGCATGCGTTCCATCTTACCCATCCATTCCCTGCGCAGATGTGGAGAAAAGACAAGACAAAAAAAAAATCGCTGTGTGATTATTCAAGATGCAACCACAAGGATTTCTAAAAAAAAACAACACTAAGCAGCGACTACCTTGACAACCCTTCACAGGATATTAACTACACAAACAAAAACATTCACAACAGAGAGAGAGAGAGAGAGAGAGAGAGAGAGAGAGAGAGAGAGAGAGAGAGAGAGAGAGAGAGAGAATCTCTAATGAGCTCACCAATTCTCCCCTTTCTCCTTGGCTGCTTGGTTTTCCTCATCGTCGCTGAAGTTGAGTTTTTCTGAGTAATCCACCTCCATCTGGGCTCCTGGAGACCAGACAAAAACAGGGCGAGAAAGTCAGACACAACATTTTATCTCGCCGTGCTAATTACTGACAAATGCTCTGGGCTCTAATGGTGCATTTTAAGGCTGCTCTTGATTTGTTTTATTTTACTGCAGCCTGGCTACTTTTCCCTCAAATTTCATCTGGACACCCCTGCTGTGTCAACTCATTAGAACAACACACACACACACACATAAAAATACACCCGTCTTTCGTCTTATTTCCCCTGGGCGTGTTGGACGAGCTGTGTGATGTCTGCTGCTAGCTCAGCTGGTGAGAACAGAGCTGTTTGTCACCGCTCACCTGCCCAGCCTTCGTCGGCTTCCGTGTCCAGGTTGTCCAGCTCCTTCAGGTCTGTGGCACTGATGATGGAGGGCCGGTCAGGGTCCTGCTGCCATGACTGTGGCCTTGGGCCTGGTCTGGGGCCTCTGGGATAGATTCAGGAAGGGAGAGGGGAAGAGAGAGGGGAGGGGAGACAAGAGCGAGAAAGAAAAGGCAAGAAGAGATGTCAGCTGTCAGATGTACAACATATAGATATGTCCTCCGACCATATAAAACAGCATGTTAATTATTAATATGCATGTATATTAGGGGTGGCATGTTCACAAAACCCACGGTTCCGTTCGTATCACGGTTTTCGGTTCTGTACGGTTTTTGTTGTTATTTTTTATTTTAATCTTTAACACTTCAGAAATATCATACTTCAGCATATGATATATAGCTTAATTATCCACCATTTAGGCTACAATATTAAAATAGTTATATCATGTAATCATGCACAAAATGAAAGAATTTGACTTGAATTTAAGCACATCATTGAGACCATCTCTGAGGAAAGGTGAGAATTTGATACAGCAAGAGTGAAGATATTGATGATTTCAACATGCTTTTAATTTATTTGTCAAAAGAGTAGAATGTGTTATTGCCATCTACAGGAACTTTTGTGCCTTTTTAGCAGCAAATGAACTTCAGAAAGAATATATTTAAGCTCACGATCTTCAGACCGGCCCAAAACGTTAATGGCCCACCAGGAATCCACCCGAAGCTCCCGATAAGCCACTCTGAGCCTGCACTAGCATAATGAATGTGTTGCACAATGCTTGCACACAGTCGCAGTTCTATCTACCGTTTTCTTTCCTCTGTCGTCATAAGTAAAACTGAACACAAAATGTTCCCACACACCAGACTTATGAGACACTGGCGCAACTCCGGGCTGCCTTCATTATCTCTCCCACTTTCCATTTCTACACGTGACCCACAGCACTTCACACCTCCGCTTTCACACGAAAGGTAAAAAAAAAACTGTCTGAGGTCGCATACGGGCATGACCGTCAACACCCTACGATGCACACATGGCCCGAACCGAGAACCGAACGGTTCGGATTCTTTTCATGAACCAACCATGATGCCACCCCTAATGTATATGACCTATTCAATCAGAGTTAAAAATGCTCCAAAAGATCCTTTTCTTTTGAATAACCAGTGAAGGCTGCCAGGACAAAACGTCAGGCTCAAAAAAGCTCAGAATCTAAACGAGTGCAAGGCTAATTCTGGTGCACAGCAACCTTATCTGTATTGCACTGCAGGGGTCAATGATCAAGGATGAGCACAGAGCTCTGGCATTTCAAAAGTGGGTCAAGGTTGCTGTAAAGGTGTAAACAAATAGACTGCCCAAGGGAAGCAACAGGATACATTTACACATGTACATAAATGATATACACACTAACAATCAGTATGGATTTTGAGTATATCTGCAAGAGGAGACCATCACGTGAACCAAATATCCCATCAGAATTACACTTTGTACATTCTACATATATAAATATGTAGGATATATTAATAACTAACTTACACAATGATAAGAAACAACAAAGAAAGAAGGAGGGGGGGGGGGGGGCACTGCAAAGAATACTCACTTTGATCCATCTTGCGGCACAGGGTATCTGAAGTTTGCTTGCACAGGTGCAAAAGGCATTTGAGGGTAGGCATGAAACATCTGCACAAAAGGGAAAAAAAGCAATGAGATGGAGCTCATTTCCAACTTAAATGCAACCACAACAAAGTAATCACTCAGCTATGGTGGAAATAATTCCCTAAAGGGCCTTTCACACTAGGAACGATAACTATCCAGTTGTTAAGTGCGACGTCACGGGCCCAACAGCTTTTTCATCCAAAAACGTTTACTAGCGCAGCCAGGTTTACAGGTTTCCACAACCTGTAAACGTCGTCCACATCACCTCTGTTTAAGTAAGGGTCAACAAATTGCATAAATCAACTAGAAAAGCATTTCCTAAAGGAAATACAGTGCATGAAAATGCAAAAAATATGATGTAAAATATCATACAGAGTAAAAACAAACTATATTGGTTGCTAGGTAGATGAGGTTTAATATAGTTGGAGTGACTGAACAGTTAAATAGGTGGATAGTTTATATGGTTAAATGATTTGCTTGGTAGATAAGGTTTAATATAGTTGGAATGATTGAACGGTTAAATAGGTGGATAATACTTAACTTAGTTAACTTAGCTAATGCATTTTTAGTAGTTAGCAATACTAACATGCTAACTATGTTAACCATGT
Organism: Alosa pseudoharengus; assembly: GCF_046254945.1. NCBI lineage: Eukaryota > Metazoa > Chordata > Actinopteri > Clupeiformes > Clupeidae > Alosa > Alosa pseudoharengus. Next base: position 35,189,565 of record NW_027468576.1, on the reverse strand, counting down.
GACTTAGCTAATCTAGCTAATCATTTTTAGCAGTTTTGCTAACTATGCTAACTAGCATGTTAACATGCTAGCATGCTAACTATGCTAACCATTTTACTTAGCTAACTTAGCTAATCATTTTTAACAGTTTTGCTAAAAATGCTAACTAGCATGCTAACATGTTAGCATGCTAACTATGCTAACCATGTGACTTAGCTAACTTAGCTAATCATTTTTAGCAGTTTTGTAAAAAATGCTAACTAGCATTCTAACATGCTAGCATGCTAACTATGCTAACCATGTGACTTAGCTAACTTAGCTAATCATTTTTAGCAGTTTTGCAAAAAATGCTAACTAGCATGCTAACATGTTAGCATGCTAACTATGCTAACCATGTGACTTAGCTAACTTAGCTAATCATTTTTAGCAGTTTTGTAAAAAATGCTAACTAGCATGCTAACATGCTAGCATGCTAACTATGCTAACCATGTGACTTAGCTAACTTAGCTAATCATTTTTAGCAGTTTTGTAAAAAATGCTAACTAGCATGCTAACATGCTAGCATGCTAACTATGCTAACCATGTGACTTAGCTAACTTAGCTAATCATTTTTAGCAGTTTTATAAAAAATGCTAACTAGCATGCTAACATGCTAGCATGCTAACTATGTTAACCATGTTACTTAGCTAACTTAGCTAATCATTTTTAGCAGTTTTGCAAAAAATGCTAACTAGCATGCTAACATGTTAGCATGCTAACTATGCTAACCATGTGACTTAGCTAACTTAGCTAATCATTTTTAGCAGTTTTGTAAAAAATGCTAACTAGCATGCTAACATGCTAGCATGCTAACTATGCTAGCATGCTAACTATGCTAACCATGTGACTTAGCTAACTTAGCTAATCATTTTTAGCAGTTTTGTAAAAAATGCTAACTAGCATGCTAACATGCTAGCATGCTAACTATGCTAACCATGTGACTTAGCTAACTTAGCTAATCATTTTTAGCAGTTTTATAAAAAATGCTAACTAGCATGCTAACATGCTAGCATGCTAACTATGTTAACCATGTTACTTAGCTAACTTAGCTAATCATTTTTAACAGTTTTGCTAAAAATGCTAACTAGCATGCTAACATGCTAGCATGCTAACTATGGTAACCATGCTAACTAGCTACAGTGGGTAGGAGTCATAGTTGATGAGAAGTAACAGATACAATGGCTGAACAGTTAAAAAGTTCAGTAGTTTAAAGGGTTAAATTGTTTAACAGTGAAATATTGTAGTGAGGACTTTTATTTTGAAGCAGTTTTTGGCAGAGGAAGTTGAATAGGGTGTGTAGTCTTAATAGGGCCAGTTTGTATGCTTAAAGCCTGAGAATGGCAGTTGGTCCAGGTGGCCCGAACACCTGCCATAGGATTCTAATTGCTGTGATGTCATAAAGGGCAATGTTAAGTCAATGGGGAAATTTTGATAGTTTTTAATTAATAGTTTAAAAAGTATAAAAGTTACAAAGATGAAAAATACATAGCACTCTTATCCCAAGTAAGACCTACGTAACAAAGTTTGAATGAAGTTTCTACGTTAAACGGTTGAAGCTGCATTAAACGCGTTAGAAGAAGAAGAATAAGAAGAATAAGAAGAAGCCTTGGAATAACAGTATAGTGCATTTTCATGCACTATAATAAGAGTAATAAGTGTAGCTATGTAGCCGGATGATATAATCAATAAGAGTAATAAGTGTAGCTATGTAGCCGGATGATATAATCAATAAGAGTAATAAGTGTAACTATGTAGCCGGATGATATAATCAATAAGAGTAATAAGTGTAGCTATGTAGCCGGATGATATAATCAAAATCCAGGCCTCTGCGGAAAGACGGATTTTGTTAGGTTTGTCAGTAGTTGAACGACAATTTTCTTATCGGCTACTCTGAATAGCGGAAAAAAATAGTTTATTTTACAGTCTATGGGGAAAAACCAGCGGCTCTGGGAGGAGATAGACCAGGTACAAGTATTGTCAGCACATTATTCCATCCCGACTTAGGAGAATTCCGACAATTTTTCACATAGATCTGTTCCTCGAGGTCACTGAGTACTGTCGGTACAAAGTAGTAGCTACAGTGCTACAGTAGTAGCTACAGTGCTACAGTCTGGGGCCATGATATTAATGATGCCCCCATCGTTAAAACCGTTTTTTTTCATATTGAAAGTACTCAGTGACTTAAACAGCCGGATAAAGGTAACTAACTATAAAGATATTAGTGCCATTACTGTTATAGTTCATGTTTGGTTCATGTTTGGATGGCGTCATTCATATTAGCTAGATCAAATACTTTTTTTGCAGTTATCGTTACAGTAAGTAAGTAACTTTTATTTATATAATGCATTTATCTATGCACAGAGTGCAACCCAAAGCGCTCCACACGGAAGAGCACCTAACACAGTGGCGTAGTCGCCAGCTAGACATACAACAAACAAGATTAACAAATTATAAAATAAATAAATAAGAAATAATAATAAAAGAAAATAGCTTTTGTTCTCGCTGCTAACGACCTGTTAAATTCCTTCTGCATCTTAATGAATTGTGGCACTTACATATGGGGGCATCATTCCCCGGAACTGGGCATGAAACTGTGGGGGGACGCCACCCGGAGGCTGCTGCCCCCCATTGAGTTTGTGTTGGGGGGCCGGGGCGGGCAACCTGTCCCACTTTCTGCCCTCGGCCGGGGCCGGTTTGCTCGTTTCGTCCGAGTCGACGGTGGGGGATGGGGTGGTGCGAGCCACCCCACCTTCCTCAGGAGGCTTGCTTTCCATCTCCGAGGGGCTGGAAGCCGAGTTCAGATTTCTGCCCCCACCCTCTCGCCAGCTGCCAACATCTGCACCAACAAGAGAGAAAGTTTCTTACGCTTTAGTCCAAAACAACGCGCATTAATAAAAAAAAAAACATCATTGTCATTAAAAATACAGTTTGAAGTAGTCATTAGGGACGTGTTCAGATTGGTGAATAACCAGTTAACCATTCCAAAATATTCTACATTAATATTCATATTCAGCTATTTTATAATGCACAGAATCATGGCAGAAGTTGCACAATCACGGTATAACATAGCAAAACTGTTACGATATGCCCCCATGGTAGAGGTTCTGCTACCCAGGCACTGTGAAACACTGTTTATAACCCTAATCCCAACACTACACTTAATATTTTTATTTATTCTTGTGCACCCCATGCATAGTCATAGAACATCTATCTATAAAGCAAGAAGCGTCTGCGTCTGTGTGTGTGTGTGTGTGTGTGTGTGTGTGTGTGTGTGTGTCTGTGGCACGCATATCTCGCTGACCGTTTGTCAGACTGACCTAAGATTTCGTATGTGGCTCGCGCGTGGCACAAAGGTGTGCACTCTCGATTTTGAAGATTTTTGAATGCATATTTCAAAATATGCTTATTTACGTAGGACGTTTATCGCTGCACTGCACTGTTTCCAAGGGGACCAGTTTAAGGGGAGCTCCACCCCATGGATCGTGTAACAGTAGCTAGGTCCAGAGAACGGGCTCTGCTAGGTCTCACTTTGATGACAGTCAGTCGCAATTTAAACAGATTACTCGGGAACCGCTTGTGGGTTAAGATGCAAGATGATTATCATGCCTGACCTCAACAATAAAGATTCCCTGTATGCAGTTTGCTTGCATAAAATGATTACTTGCAACAACACGCCAACAAACACGGGTATGTAGTGACCACTCGAATAGCCCAGGCTACTTTGGACTTTCAAGAGACTTTGACTAAAACGACAATTCCGACTGCAAGGTCCCAAATTGAAACGAGCAATAGGCTAATGCCACATAGCTAACGTTAGACAAGTTGCAGACTGAGCGACGGCACTTATCACGCCATTAAACACGGGTATGTAGTGACCACTCAAAATAAAAGTATGTGCAAGCTTCGAATAGCATTAGGAAGTTATTCAGCTATACACATTTAGCCTTAACTCAAAACAGTTGTCATTATGTCATTCTGATCTGTAGAAATGTCACATGCAGCCATGCCTAAATTTATTAGAGGCCACATTAATTATAGGCTAATATATTATAATATTCAGTATTCATTATTGAATGCTTAGCTGGAATGATGTTTCCCTATCATCCTATTTTTTAAAGCAGGCATACTGTGGGCATGTAATTGAGCTACGGGTTTTCTTTAGGAATGGCATGTTTGAACGGACACTGCACTAGTACATAAAAAACAGCAATAATACTAAAATGTCTTGTGTAAAGATGGTTTAGTTGAAACAAAGTTATTGGGAATTGACTAGAGACTAATTACTCAGACACGTGAACACATGGACCACAAACACAGACTAATTAGCACTGATGACATGTTTGTTATGCTGCAATTACTCAGCAACACACACAAAAAAAAAAAAAAAAAACGAGACGAGATTTTGCAAAACACGATTCAGACAGATCAAAATAAAAAGGCTGGCCTAAATAAAAAGGTGTATGGGTACGTGTCATACTCTGAGGTCTGAGGCTGGGGCCGGGCCCGTAGGGTTCCTCATTCTGGTCGCCTGCCTTCTCGGCTTCTCCGGCTGCCTGGAGAGTGGGGAACTCGTGGTGGAACTGGCTGCTGACGCGCGGGGCGCCGTCCACCTGGCCTGGCTGCTGTGTCACCTGCTGCTGCTGCTGCTGCTGCTGCGGAGGCTTGTTGTTGGCCCACGAGCGGCTGGTGCCAAGAGTGAGCTCCGGGGCCGGGGGGATCGGCGGCTTGGGCTGAGGGGGCGGGGTTTCTTGTTGTCTGTTATACACAATTCAAGTCAAGTCAAGTGAAGGTATTTCTCTAGCACATTTAAAAAAAGCAGCAGCATTGCACCAAAGAAAAAAAAAAAAGAAATGATTAATAGGCTAAATAAAGAGAAAACCACACGTAAAATGTCAAAGATAATAAATGGCCCTTGTATTAATATTAATGAACATAAAAACAACAGAGGAAAAATAACAGAGGGGAAAAAAAAGAAAATTACACAGGGGGTGGGCGGATGGATGGATGGGGGGGGGGGGCAGATGCAAATGAGAGAGAGCACATAGCATTGTTTACAAAAAGGCTACAAGAAACGATCAGGGTAAACTTCAAAACCTGGATTAGCCTTAACAATAGCCTTTCATTAATGCTCCTGAGACCACACACACATACAAGCAGATCTGAGGGGCCCATCTGAGTTGCTGATTAGTACAGTACAGCTCACACGGGGTCAGTGAGGCCAAACAGTGTGTGTGTGTGTGTGTGTGTGTGTGTGTGTGTGTGTGTGTCCATCTCACCGTTCGTCTCCGGGTTGGTCCTGACGGGAGGCCCAGCCGCTGCCGTCCTTGGGTACGATGTTGACGTTGGGGTCGTTGCCTTTGTTCTCCGCCTTTAGGCTGGGCAGGTTAGCCGGAGGGGGCATGCGCCGACTGACCGCAACTTTGCCCAAACTCTGGAGTCCATGTCTGGCAGCCACTGCAAACCAGCACGAACGAGAGGAGGAAAAGAAGAAAAGAAAGAAAAAGAAAAAAGAAAAAGAGAAATGAGGGCTGGGACACAGAAAGAGACTCCAAACTGAGGGATTGGACACTTTAATGACCAGTTCAAATGGTATATCCACAAATGCTTGAAGGCCAGTCAACCACAGTGAATCATAGGCAAATATTATCCCACTTCAATAAATCTCTTTTCTCATTAGCTTCTCCCCCATGACACACATCAGTAAAAGGCTTGGGCTTGAGGAGCAGCAGAAATGCAAAGAACTGACTCAGTGGACAAAGACTGCTTAGTAAAGCTGGCAATGGCCAGACAGAAAAGCTGTTCATTCATGAATGGAAGTGGGGGGGGTCAGGGGGGGGGTGGGTAGTCACTTGCATTCCCATCTGATGACTGTGTTCGACTGTTAAGGTATGTGTGGTGTTTTGGGCTTGAAGATTGCTTTATTTGCTTTTTAGCGGCTTATAATATACATAATATATAATATATATTATTATTATTGCTGTTAAAAAGGACAGTACGCAGCATGTGTTCCTGCAGTTTTCTGGGTCTTCATACGTGTTGTACGTGTTGAAGAGGCTAAGGGTTGCATACTTGGTCTTACTCACCTGCAGTTTTCTGGGTCTCCAGAGATTTGCCTTTGTACGTGTTGAAGAGGCTAAGGGTTGCATACTTGGTCTTGCCATCCTTTGCCTTGGTGCTTTGCCCTGACTTCTCGGACATTTCGCTGGAAACTCATTGAGTCTGGTCCTCCGGCCTCACCCCTCAGAACCAGCCTCCTAGGAGACAAGGAAGGGAGGGAGGGAGGGAGGGGGGAGAGAGAGAGAGAGAAACAGGGATGAGAAATTGCAAATGAAAGGGTATTCCAAAAGAAAAAAAAGGATGCAGTTCACTCTTGTATTTCAAAGGCATCTAATTTTCTTTGTTTACCAAAAGACTTCACTGACAATGAGCAATACTAACGCACTAACTAACATGCAACACTAATGCATGAAATGCAATACCAATGCACTAATATGCAACACTAATGCAACCAAGGGATGTTGTTGTATAGTTGTTGTAGATCACTTTTTCACCAACCTGGACAAGAGTCCTCAATAATTCCATGGACAAACCAATTTAACCAGACAAGTTTCAGTCGGGCCACCATTTCTTGCCCAAAAGAGAGACATCAGTTCCAAATACTTTTTTGCAATACCTTTAGCACTCTAAAAGCTTCAGTAGCATCTGGTAAAGTATGATGCAACAGAGAGAGAGAACCCCTTGATCAGCCAACCATGATATATGGAAGGGGTGTGTGTGTGTGTGTGTGTGTGTGTGTGTGTAAACATGCTAAACATGTTTATCTACAATCCTGTGGTTTCTCAGATGAGTGGCCGGAGAAGCCTCCTACCGCTTTAAATTACAACGCCTCAAATCGATAGAGCATGTCGCGTTGCTATGCCAACAGTCTGTAAGTGTGGTGGATTGACAGCATTTGGGGCTGAAGTCTCCAGCGAGCAACATGGGGGCAATTCATAATTGATGAAGCACGGTCAAGCCCAGAGAGAAGGGCTGAGCCACCACAACTCAACACGCATGGCTGACAGGACAGCCGGCGACTACTACTACAACAACAACAAAAATCACTTTCACACTTCCACTTGCTCACTGACATCCTGAAGAACCAATCTGAGACTCTTTTTTTTTGTTCAAACACATTTAAAATGCATAAATATTCTATATAAATACCCTTACTGGACCATATTCTGGCACTCTCTAACCCCTTGTGTGCACCGCCATAGTATGATAACAGCATATTAGATCAGCTTCCTTTTATCAATATAGACCAAAGCCTCAACATGTATAATTACAAGGAAACACAAACACACCCACACAGCTCTCTTAAATGCCGTATCAGGCAAGTCCTTGTGCGCAGACTGTGCCAAGTGGTTCTGCATTATGTGGTAAAAGGGGAATTGATAAGAAGGCCAAACTTGAGAATGAGCAGACCTCATTTCCTCAACAACCACAATACAAACAGACAGTCAGACACACACACACACACACACACACACAGCAAGAGGAAATAGCAGGATCCTTTGTGGGGCCAAGGGTCACCAAAGGACATGTGCATTTCGGTGACGACTGGAAGACGAGTGAAGGGTGGCACTCTGAATCGTGAGCCACGTCCTGCAACACCAACATCTCTCTCCAGTCATGTGACTACTCGGGCTCCATTCTGTTCACCCACCATACCGACTGTGGGAGTCAGTCGAGTCACAGCTATAGACCCTTTCAAGAGAGTTCCATTATCAGCATCATAATTGGCCCCACAAGGATTCCGTTTTAACATTCCATATGTTATCTTAATGCAGAGGAAGTAGATGAGGAACCAAATAGAATGTTCAAGCATTGTTTTTGTTTTTATTGTTGAAAGGGTCTATAGGATTACTCATTTCCATCCAGAGCACCTTCTGTGATCTCATAGATGAAACACTCAGGGGACCAGAGCAGCCATCACAGGTCCCAGCCATCTGCCTCCCATATGATAACAGCCAATGAGAGAAGAGACCACCATACCCTAAAATCTCAGGCCTGGCAACTGGCCCTACTGAACTACTATTCGCTTAAGATTCTTGAATAAATCAATACCATAACTGGATTGGGGCTAGTGGGGGTTTGGCATTCACAGTTCATCAGTAAAACTAGGAACAGATGATGGTAAGGATCGGCTTCTGAAAGGATCCATCCAATACCACCCCCCACCACCCCCCAAGATTCTGATGAGAATCTATCGTTGCCATATATGTTCCCATCAGAGTTAACCAACACATCCGCCTACGTGAACATGAGAGGTAAGCGAGGTGACGTGAAGTAACGACATAGTGAAGTAGCGTTCCCACCTTAATCTCCAGGACAAAATATTATATTAGACTTTTCTGCTTTATACCGATCTTCCTTGTACATAGATCGACACCAACTATATTGACGCATCCTGCGGCGTTCACAATATATTTGTCTACAAAAGGGGCCACCAGGAACTTACAAAACCAGATTATAATTTAACATCGATCCAGTGGTGTATAGCCATAGCTAACCGGTGGATAACGCTTCCATGATCTATGATCCTTAAGGCAGTAACGTTATCATCACCAACAGAACAAGGGGAAACAAAATATATCATGATCGACTGGAAGACGTACATAATATGGTGATGTGATTCTTATCCAAGCCAGCCAATCTAACCCTTACTAAAATACTTGTTCATCCCTCCATCCACTAGCCCAGTATTTTCAGAGTTGAATATCTGACAAATACAAATGAACTTTACCCATGTTTTATAACACTCCAGTGAGAAACAGCAACCCTTGCAACATTAAAGCTAGTTCTACCACTATTGTTGCGACAATATTGGCTACTTACATGGTAGTCTAAAACAAAACTGAACGTACCTACTACCTAACTATAAACCTTATTGTCTGCATGTATGAAATGATTCTAAACAAAACCATAACGTTAACTTACTTGCGCTTGGCATTAGTGCAAAGACATCTCAATAATGATGTCCAGACTAATGAGCTAACTATGGTTATTAGCTAACAAACTCGCTAGCTCAGTGTGTCACAGCGCCCCTGTTTGGATCCATCACCGTTAAGACCATCTCTTTCGAACGTCTGATATTACCAGGCTTAACTTCTGCGAACAAATATTTAATTAACCCATGTTGTTCTTTGAAGTGATCTGTGTGGTTTGTTCATGTAATAGTTTCAGTAAGCACAGAGAGAAGGAGGGTGGGTCGCAGAGGCCCGGTGTACTGAGGTGGCCTCCGAACCCCATTTTAGTAGCTACTTGGCTAATGTTAGCCAAGTCAAGTTTCCTCCATGGCTACTAGTCTGGTCATTCTGAACAACAGACTACTGGGCAACTTCCCAGGATTGATACCCCCTATTCAAAAACACATATCTACATTAGTACAACATCGTATCTGACCGATGGTTTGATGACTACACGAATTCATTCACTTTCGTTTCACGTAAATGTTACCTCGCTAGTTTCCACTGAGAACATCTTGCCATCACCACATATTCCTGACGGCCAAATTCTTGGCGGTGTTAGCGAGGCTAGCATGGCTGGCTAACATGTTAGCGCGCTGGCTTTGGTTAGTTAGTGTCCACCACTACACACAGGTTTAATCTTTTGAGGCCTGAAAAATATTTTAGTTTCGTTAATGGACATACCTGTCTCCGCCGGTCCCTTCACTGACTTATGGTTTTCGTTTAGCCTGCGCAAGAGGCTGTGTTCGACCAGCTTTGCTTTCCGTGTGTGTGTGCAGCCGGTGAATTACAAAAGCTTGCTACACTGGCTAGCTAGCTAACTAACTAGCCAGTTAAAGTGCTAGCAACCTAAACGCTCTTGACTTGCAAGGGCCACGCTGATTTATTGTGCCCGTTCAGTGGCTCTTCTTTATCTAGCGTATCGTTTCGAATTTGGACGATACTGAGCAGCTCGCATGTATTCGTCCAGTTTGTCAGTGTATTTTTTTGTTCCCGTTGTCTCGTGTGAGACAGGTCTGCTCCAGTTAAGAGGCCCCGCTCGCGCCGAGGCCTGTCGCACAATCAAAGATGGCAGACTGCCAATCCACGGGAATCGGCGTCATCGCGTAAAGATGACGGCGGCTGAGGGAGGTCGTTTTTGACATGCAAGTCAGCATCACCACCAGCAGGTGGCGTCGCAGAGAAAACTAAAGCGACAGAATAACCAGAGAATGTCTAATAAGGGGAGAACCGCCACCGTAAACGGGCTCTGGAATAACTAACACAACCAGAGCCGTATCTGAACACAACTGTACTGTACTGCACCCTGTCGAACATCAGGTGAAAATGTAGTTATTTTCATTAATTTAGGAGAAAATGTTCTACTACACACAGAAAAACACAGAGAGGCTTAAATTCAATTATTAATTCAGAGGCTACTTTATTGTTATTTGCAAATAACAAAAGTTGCAAGCTCTGAAATTGTGGGATTCGTCATATGTATAAGGGACAAACAAACACAAAACACATCAAGAAAATGTTCAGTTGACAATTTGAAATGCAGTAAACTAAATCATTACAAGATGGTGCATTAAAGAGTAACTTAAGCATAGGCGCTCAATAACAGACTGTTAAAATAGTAAAAAGGCAACCAATTAAAATTATAATTTACCACATTATAAAAACTATATATTCTGAAATTTTATTTGGACCTTCTTTTACAAGATTTATACACCTTATTAGTATAATCCAGACATAAAAAAGTCTTAAGTACACTTACAATTATCACTAAAAATGCAAGAAAAACATCACAGACAAATCAATTAGTCATACTGCATGATACACCCAACACGGACATCTGACTAAGCAGTATATGTCTTCAGCTTGTCCAGTATCATCATGGGATACTGGAGGTACTCCTGGTAGTTGTCTCTCTTATAGATTACCGCCACCACCAATGTGGCGGCTGACAGAAAGAGCAGGTGGGTGCTAAGGGTACGCTTGGTCTCCCTGGCAGGAATGGGTCGCGTCTTCATGGGCTGAGCCACTCGTTCCCACTGAGTGTAGATCGCCTGGCGGGCCCCCTCCCATTGACCTGGTCCAAACAGCCGGTACTGATATGGTGTGCAGGGTCCAAACAGAGTTCTAAGCCACAAGCCAGGGTCTCGTAGGAGCAAAGGCAGGAACCTGGGCTGCACTCCCACCTGTTCAGCCAGCTCGTCCATGTAGGGGACGTAGTCCACCTGGATTGTGTGCCTACTGGACGTTACGTACCTCGAGGAAAAATTAGATCATTAAAAGAAGAACATACACCTATATGGAAGGAAAGATTTAATACCAAATGAACACAGCAGTTTGCTTATTCTTATTATTTCTTTAAGCTTAGTACTATAGTGTACCCTTCCTAAGACAAGCTTTTTTTTTTTTATGAATCGTCATAATATGTTCTGATTCGGCAGAATTTCTATCTTTCTAACTTTAGTACATGTCTTCTGCTCATGTCTCTTAATTTCAAAAGAACTTTCAAGGCTATCATAAGTACATTTGAGGAAAGACTTTGAACAGAGGATACCTCTTGGCCATTGCCTCTTCTTTGCACTTGATGTCCTTCATCATGACACTCATCGAAGGAAGCTTATTCAACCCTTTGATACAGAAAACATGATCAACCCCCAGACTCAGATTCATTATGATTTACAAAGGTAGGGGTCAAGAACTTTTAGTAACCGTATAACATTTGTTTCCCAATCGTCAGACTGGTTCTAGCATACGGCGCTGCAGCACTGAGAACTAAATACTGTCTTGCCAGTTCTGTTACTGAATTGGACAACAACAGATACACTCTCATGAAGGAAATGTTGTCAGTACCTTTAAAGACCCTTGTGGCCCACCGAGCCTGCATCTCTGAGATGGGCATGATGGCACCCAGAGGTTGAATCAATCCAATTACGGCCAGAGTGGGGCGTTCTAACCCTGGTGGGTAGATGTGCTTGTACAGGGAGGTCTTGTTCTCAGAGACAGAGAGCACATGAGCGGGAAGGAAGGGGAATGAGAAACTGTAGCCGGTGGCAAACACCACCAGGTCGATGTCGTGCTCCACGGAGCCATCCTCGAACACCACGCTGGAGCTTCGGAACTCCTTTATGTTGGGCTTTACCTGCACCGTGCCAGAGAGGATGCGGTTGGGTAGGTCGTCATTGATAGTGGGGTGCTGATGGTAGACCCTTAGGAAACACAAAATGGCAACAAAGTTATCAGTGAGTTATCAGTGAACATTAGTGTTCTTGCTGAATTCATTGGCTTCCTATGGCAGCCAGAGTTAAATTCAAATCCCTCACTTTGGCCTGCAGGACACTGTCTGGATTTGCTCCTTGCTATTCCATGATCAAACTGTACACCCTATTACCCCCCCCCCCACACACACACACACACACACACAAACACACACATACAAATACAGACATACCCCCTTTACCCCTCCCCCCTGCACACACACCCCACACACACACCGTTTCATCACCCCGCCCCCACCACCACCACCCAAACACACAACATACCACCTCCCCACACCATTTCACCCCCCCTCACCCTACACACACACACACACACACACCATACCCCCACACAATATACCTTTTTAATTACTTTTAATTACTACTTTTAATTCATTCTTTGAAGTTACAATAAACTACTTGAAGTTACAATAAACTACTTGAACGTCCCCTCTTGACCACTGTGGTCCTCTGATGAGCGTCTGCTGTGTAGACCATCCACTGAAGCTAAGACATCACAGTCAAGACTAGCCTGGGTGAACCCAGGCAAACTGGTTAGCTGATTTGAATTTGCTCTGCAGGTCTGTCTGGAAAGAATCCCATTGACACCTGTTTCTGAACTTCCCGATTTATAACTTCCAGAACTTAACCAGCAGTGAAATTAAACTTAAATTGATGCATTGAACTCTTATCATATCGTTTCAAAAGTGCAGCAAACACATCTTTCTTGTAAACAAAGGTATCAAATGCAGTTGTCTACTCAATTCCAAAGAAAATTCATGTTCCTGGGTTTTTGGTTAATCAGAAACGGATATCAATGTGCCCCTTTCCAGACCAACCTGAAGATCAAATTTAAATATGCTAACAGGTCTAGGTTCACCTAGGCTAAGTCAAGACTCTTTTATTCTGTGATTCCTCAATGGGGACCTAATGTTCTACGTTCTTGTGATAGTTTTGGGACTTTGAAGAAATGTTTAAAGACTAAAAGACTAAAAGACTTTAAAGATCTATTCACCTTGCACAATAATTAATTCCCTTATAGAGTTATGGTTTGTGTAATAATGTTTTTTGTATGAAAACTAATTATTTTCATTGTTGATGATAGTTATTATTGTTAATACTGTTGTTATTATTAGCATTATTATTATGTTTATTATTATTTTTTAGTAGGTCTATGATGTAGTGTTTATATACTGTAAGTCGCTTTGGCATGAAAAGTGAAATACCATAAACATAACAAATATACATAAGCATCAGTGGCGTGTGGAGCCTTGAGAGAAACTGTAATACCTGTGTTTGGGCTGCAAGCCATACATAGCATGGTTAAACCGATAGTTGAGCCGCTTCTCCACAACGCCGCAGATGAAGTCACGTGGCAGTATCTTCTGGATCAGTCGTGTCAGTCTGTTTAAGACCAGGTCCAGAGGAAGGCCATTGTCAGCCACTCGATTCATAACCCAGGCACCACGACGAGTACTCAGGAACAACTGTACAGTGTGTGTGTGTGTGTGTGTGTACGAGAGAGAGAAAGAGAGAGACTATTACATTTTCTCTTGTAGTGGGTCTTCACCACATACACTAAATTTCAGGACATCCTTGTACAGATAGTTTTTTACAAGAAAGTAGATTTATATGGTGAGACCAAACTGATCTGTGCATATCTTAATTGAGGTGGGAAAACTATGAAAGCAATGTTCAGTGTTCACAGAAGGATGTGTTCTGGCAAATATTTTGTTGTGATAGTGAAATAATGCTTCTGACTGAGAGTATTTACCATATATGACTATTATTCAGGATTCAAAACTGTTCCAATTTAGACAAAGAACCCAGAACCCAAACCCAGAAAACAAAAAAACAAAAAATACTTTATGGGGATCAAAGCATCATAAAGCCTTGTATTATGGACGCCAGTCTTGGGTATACTGCAATTTGCACAGTGCATTAAATACCTGCTTGGTCATTCTGCTGAGCTCCACGCTGATGTCACCTCCAGAATTCCCGATGCCAACCACCACCACCCTTTTCCCGCGCCACTCCTCTGGTGCCTTGTAGTCCCGGCTGTGGAAGTACTTCCCCTTAAACGTGTCAATGCCTGGTAGAATATTCAAATCATAGTGAGTAAAGCTAAAGAAACATCAAGGTGGGGTTTGTGTACAACAACACAGTTAGAGAGCTTTCATCTGGGAAAACCCATCACATGGTGAAATAAAAAAAAGAAACAAATCCTTTATTTCTGCTCCGTTTCAACCCTCTCTGGGGTCTACTGCACAAAACTAGGATAAGGGATTAAGCCGGGATATCTTGGTTATCCTGGCTCAATTTATCCGTGATCCAGTTGCACAAAAGCGGGATAGGGGGCAGCAGGATATGTTATGGTATAAGTTACCATGGCAATTTATTCTGTGGAGCTAGCCTGCTCCAGACCAGGCTAAATTCCAGGATCTATTTAATCTCATCCCTTATCTCAGTCAGCAGTCACCACAAACGGAAAACCACTACACATTGTTATCACATATAACTAGACCCACTGTGCTTGACTCACACCCAATTGTGCTTGTGACCATTTGTTGGCGGATTTGTGGGTAGTGTGCTTTTTAAAGTTAAACTTGAGCAGGGGCTTCTGAATGTGTTTTTACCTTGGATTTTGGCACAAGGGATTTTAACATCTAATCCTGTGTATTAATGTAATTATTTAAACTTTTGTGAGCATAAATCAACTTTTACATACTCGCCATTCCCGACCTGTCATGCGACAATGTGACGACACGGGAGTGCCTAACCATTTTGCGCGTGGTGGTCGCGGCACTAGTTGCAATGTTCTCCTAAACAGAGGTGTTGCTGTTCGTTGCTGTTGTGAAAAGGCTATCGCTACCTTCTTCACACCGTAGAAGAAGCAATGAAGCCGCTCTAGTTGCCATGGTGAATCAGTGAATCTGTGATTGGTGGCGGGGTCTATTTGAAGAAGCCGTGTGCGCGCACTTATCCAGGATAGGTTTCACCTGGCTTGATGAATACGTGTCTGCTCATCCTGGCTTGCTCGTTGTGAAACCAATTAAGCCTGTACGCACTTGTTTTGGATTCATTGAGCGCGGCTCAGTAACTTATCCCGGATGTCTTAATTCTGCTTTTGTGCAATAGGCCCCTGGTGAAATTTCACCCATTTAAGATTTTCATACCATCCTCACAAAATCCTGGATGTTACTAGGATGGTATCAAAATCATAAGTTGGTGAAATTTCCCAGATCTCATCACATTTTTAAACAGGTCAGTGTTTGGTGCTGTCCTCAACAATCTTTGAACCACAAGTTACGAATGATAAAGATGGCATGCCAGAACAAATAAATGCAAGAATGTGGCAAGCAAGTCATTTCACTAGACATTCAATGGCTTCAGCTTACTGCACCCTTATCTTGACTATAAATAGCCACCGCAAACATCTGCACTGCATCTATGGGTGAACTAATAACCTGTGGAAGGCAAACACATCCCTGCATGCATAACCCTGCATTCATGCAGGGTTAATGATTGTCCTGCCTGGAAATAAACACATCTTTTTGCATTGACTTCCACTGTCACACACACAAATAAGAGCACAGATAGAGCTTTGGGCCTAGCATTTTCATCTAATAGCAAGCAGTGATATTTGTTTATACTGGACACACCATTTAAACTTATTGTATGCACATATGCAACAGTGGATATCACAACCTTCAATATTCAACAGTCAGCTTGAAATGGAGTCAGGGGGGTAATAAAGACCTTGCGAATAACTTTGAGCACATGTGTTGCTATGATTTTGTCTAGGACTGTAGCAGGGGCTTTTTAATGTGCTAAATGTGAGGATACTGAACACTAGTTGAGAGGATGCACACCCACCCTCCCTCCCTGTGTGTGTGTGTGTGTGTGTGTGTGTGTATGAGTATACATTGTACTGTATATATTCATGTTTATGAGATCCCTGGTTACCTGGGAAATCAGACAGTGGCATGCGAGGGTGACAGTGATGTCCGACGCAAACCATAATTGCATCAAAGATGTGGCTTTCTCTCTTCCCATCCCTCGCCTCTGTTTCTACCTCCCATTGGCCGGAGCGGGAGAAATCAGGCCTCTGCTTGACTTGCAGCACCCGTGTCTGCGGTAAAGAAATTCACCATTCTTGGGTAAGAAGGACTTCTTAATGACAGTAGGACAGAAGGACTGCATTCTGGACAGTATAAATATATATACTCTTTTTGATCCCGTGAGGGAAATTTGGTCTCTCATTTATCCCAATCCGTGCATTAGTGAAACACACTCAGCACACAGTGAACACACAGTGAGGTGAAGCACACACTAATCCCGGCGCAGTGAGCTGTCTGCAACAACAGCGGCGCTCGGGGAGCGGTGAGGGGTTAGGTGCCTTGCTCAAGGGCACTTCAGCCGTGTCTACTGGTCGGAGTTCGAACCGGCAACCCTCCGGTTGGCCACGGCTGCCCCAGAGTTCCTGGGAAAGGTTAAATACATTTGTGCAACAAACCTGGAATTGGATGTATTGCCGGAGTTGGAAGTGGTCTGTGTACATGTTAAAGTAGTCCATGATGAGAGAGTTGTGCATGTAATTTGGGAAGTGAGCTGGGATAGGGAAGTCGCTGTAGGTCATCATCTCCTTGGAAGTGTTGATGATCACAGAGTGGTAGATACTGGCCCTGTCTGGCTCAGGGTTCTCCTGTGGGGGGAGATCAGCTGCAATAAGGGGTATTGTACTGTGAAGGCGTATGAAGGTCAGAAAATGGAAAATTAAATGCAAATAGCCATACCTTAAACCTCCACAATCCCCCAATGTCATCGCTGCTTTCAAAGCACACTGGCTCCAATCCCTCATCCAAGCAGCACTTCATGCATGTCAAGCCAGAGGCTCCAGCTCCGATCACTGCTACACGTTTGGCCATAGTGGATGATCTCTAAAGAAAATAAAAACAAAACTGGAATGGATATAAATATGTGTTCATGAAATCAGCTCCGAAAACAATTACAGGAAACGTATCAATAAGTTATTAGAATTGCTTACTATGGCTGAGCAAGAATGAAAATGTCTTGGTCGAGTGTTTCTATCTGTAGGCTAGTGTTAATTAGTGATAAATTACCTTGCCTATTTGTAATGAGAGTGAGATTCGCCTCTTGCGTTGTTGCAAGGGAGGCCACCGTGGTTAGGGAATATGATAGTGACGTCAAGTTTCTCGGGGCACAAGAGTTCCGCACGAGTCTCCGAACATGAAATCCGAACATTAGAGGATGCCATGCCATAGCCCAGTGGTTCTCAAAGTGTGATGACAGGTGGGGCGCGAGGAACAGGAGGACATTTATTATTTTGTGCCTATATTTAATAATGCCTTTCTTTTTTGTCAAGGAAGACCAAACCTAAGAGTCATAAACAGACTGACATATAAATTAAAATAATATCTGATCCAGCGTATCAGACAGGAAATGTAGCCTACTGTGGGACCAAGATACGAACGTTATTTTAACGTTGATGGGGTCAGGTGGGGCTTGAAAATTCCCCAAAGTGGGGAATGACAGAAAAAGTTTGAGAATCACTGCCTATCCTGTAGTTTAATAACAATCAATTTACTTTCCGATTACCAAGGCCTACCTCTATTCTTACTGGACAACGCCACATAATTAAACTTCTCAAAGCATGAACCATTTTTGCAATATAGGCTACTAAGGGGATTAGGAAGTACTTTTAAAGGTGCCATGTGTAACAATTGAGGTAAAAATATCCAAAAAATGAGCTACACGCATCAAAAGAATGAGAAGAAATAAGGGCGATGATGTCATTAAAAAAAATGGCAAGGTATAGTGCTGCAGAGATATCAACCAGAATTAGCATGCTAAATTACTAGCCACAGCCCGACAGGTGTCATAATACCAGCTTCGGCCATGGGAGGCGGTATGCGGGCAACATAACCGCCAGCCAAACTGCAATACACGTTTCTCGGTTGTTACTCTAGGCAGAGACTTTCTAATGTGGAGACACAGCACTCAAAAAATACTCCATAGAAATGCATGGGGCTCACGCCAATATGGCCATTGTCTACACATATCCCACCCCTTCCTCGGCAAAACGTCGACATGTGAATACATTGAGCCAATCATGTGGTGTGTTGTGAAGACATCGTGCCAATCATGTGTTGTGATCTCGCCGCTGGAGCAAGATTGGTGTCGTGAAGCCTTGCGCACGCGCAGTTCGACCCAAAGACTGTGCCCGATGAGTGCCCATAAAACGTTGGTATATGGCCGCCGAGTGGAGGGACTTGCCTAAAAGGACTTTGCTCTAGGGTAGACCAACTCACTTTCTGGAGGTAAACTGCCTCCATCTTTTATGGAATGTGGAGTATGAATTGATTTTTTGGCGGATATTACACATGGCACCTTTAAAGTTTCAAAATGTCCAGTGAAACATCGAAATATTAAGTGATAAACTCGTTTATAACTTGGGCTACATAACTTAGCCTATTGACGCCACGTTTGAGGAAACTTTTTCATTTACAGGGATGTGGACATATTTACAACAAGGCAACATTGTTTACATTGTCTGCAGCAGAATGAGTTACAAGTCCACTAAAACGACCTTTCACTGACCGCACCCCAGTTGTTATTTACACATTTCGCAGTCGTGCATCTAGTCAGCTACCAGTAGACTAAAAGAGTGTGATACCCACTAAGCATTAGACGTCTGATGGATGTGCAGATGTAGACTATAACCATGTCTGTGATCTGCACGTCCATCAGACATCTAATGTTTAGTATTTAGTATTAGGCTGTTATATGGCTGCTGTTATCCGTGAACGCCTTTACATGCAATGCGTAGCAAAAAAGTGTGTTAACTCACCGAGCAATCTGGAGTTTTTCAATTCTCGGAGGCAAGTCAGATACGTTTGATTCATGCAGCGACTGTATCTAATAAATAACATTGTGGGCGGAGTGGTTCTTACATGGACTTTGAGTTGCTTTGTGAGCAAATTTGGGTTGAAGGCGTTATACATTAGACGTCTGATGGACATGCAGATCACCAGACGTCTAATGTTTACTGGGGATAGTTTGAGCGAATTAGGGTTGAAGGTGGCAGTTAGATATCGATAAAACACAACAATGCATCATGAATATCTGGATTTACACCCAATGATGCATGGCATTGGGCAGCAAAGTAATGAGGAGGGAAAATGTCAAAATGTTAGTTTACATCTTGATGCTAAATATATAGTTTAGGTAGCTTAATCAGTTTTCCCTAAATGGCACAGCCTAGGCATACACCTGTCGATTTACCTATACCCAATGTTATGTGGGCTGCAAAATCATGAGGTGGGTGCTGTCCAAACCCATATTAGTTCACATCTTGAGGGTATATGCTTTCAGACAATACAAGATTTAGGTGGTTTAATTCGTTTTCCCTTCATGGTATATACAGCCCAAAATATATCAGCCATACACACTTGATTTATTAATGCCCAATTATGTGGGCTGCAAAGTACAGAGGAGGGTGGCACATGTCAAAACCCATGATAGATCTCATCTTGGGGGTATAATATTATGCTTTCTGAAAATATATAGTTTAGGTGGTTGAATCAGTTTTCCCTAAATGGCACAGCCCAAAAGGTATTTGCCATATACCCGGGCTGCAAAATCATGAGTAGGGTGGGAAATGTCAAAACACATCCGCATTGTTCTTTGAGTAAGGTGGCAAATAGAATAATACAACCAGTAGGATGAGATACTGGTATGTTGCTTAAGTCAGGTGCTCTTTGGTGTCAAGGGGAAAAGTCAATCGAAAAAACGGGAGGAACATTAAGTTAAAGTGTATTCATTTAGCTGGCATGGCTTAACTGAACAGTTAAAAATTGTCCGTGCATTGCGGCTTAAAACTGTTACAGGTCATGATGACATGGTCAAGGCAAGCTTAGCTTTAGCTGTGTAGGTGTATTACTTCTACCAAATGCTGTGTCCGACATATTGAAGTTAAATGGGAGCAACTGTTTTGATTAATAGCAACTGAAATGCATAGTGACCTTTTTCCAATTAAGCATTCCCAATGCTGGTGCATCACTCACCTTGACAAAGCCTACAATGGACTACAAATGCCGCAGCTAGGGCTGACTGCATTTAACACCGTACCACTCTGAATTCAAGCATCTCATCCTACTGGTTGTATTAGAATTCCTTCAGTTTTCAAATTTTAGAGAATATGGCCAACATGGAGAGAAATAATGTTTTATATCTTGGTAACCCTTTCGTAAAGTCTCTCTGAAATTTCCTCCCACACCACTCCCCAACCACAGACTGTTCACCCCACTCCCCTCCGGGAGGCGTTACAGGTCTCTCCGCACCCGAACCAGAAAGTTCAGAGGAAGCTTCCTGTGGCTGTCACCCTACTGAACTTTAGCTCTGCACCCCGGTGACAACCAACCAACTAAGCTCCCCACCGCCCCTGCCCGATGCCTCCTTGCCTGTCCACGACCATGGCAACCTTGACAGGGACAACAAGGAGGTGGACATCCCCAGCCCCCATCACATTGCACTTTTCTGCTTTTTTTGCACTTCTGGTTAGACGCAAACTTCATTTTGTTGTCTTTGTACTTGTACTCGGCAAAATTACAATAAAGTTGTATCTAATCTAATCTTATCTAATCTAAAACCCAGCCTACAGTCTCCTAGACACAGAATACGTTTAGGAATGTTTACAAGGATAAGGATTAGAACAAACATTTTTGTTCATGGTATGTGGATGTCATTTGAAGGGATCACAACCTGTCATAATCATCTGGAAAGTGACTTTTAAAAAGAAAGTGGTCAGTGGTCAGTGGTCAATGTTGGCAATACATTAGATGGTTATTTTATCAACCGGATTTATCTAACCAAAATCATACTAAAACACTCCTGGCGCTTGTATGTAGATTAAGCCTAATCCAAGACTAAAAGCGTTGTTCATATCTCCATTTAAATTCTACGTTAAGAGCTAGGCTTAATCTATATGAGCAACGAGCCCTTGATGTTTCTCCACAGCATAAGTTGCTCTGAACCAGTGGTATTGCAGTGTTCTGAAGTAGTGTTCTATTGTTATCTCTCTGAGGAAGAGTCAGCGCCTGACTAAACTTAGGGAAAGCATTGATCTCTCTGGGGCACAGTTGTTGAATACATTTAATCAAATGACATTGCCTGTCTTTCTGACTTCTTACATTTAGGATAGGCTACTGCATTTAGGTTAATAATGTGATATCAGGGTTTATGAGTCACACACATCTATTAATGCCAGCATCACCTTAAAAAAAATAGTAGCGCCTATAACTCAATGGCAGCATGAGGCAAACATTAAAGTCAAACATCCTTTGTGACTAGGGCTAGTAAATTATTTAGATTTTAAAGTTGCTAATGTTGCCATAGTCATTAGGCCTTGCTAGGCCTCACTGTTGCTTCCAACTGCACCAAGACACCAAGAAATGTTAACAAGGATTTTATAGAGATAACAATTAGGCATAAGCCTCAACAACATCTCAGTTGGCCTGGCTAAAAGTAGAAGGCTCACATAGACAATGTCAAGGATCCAGATATCTGGCCAGTACATGTCTGTGTACACGTCTTCCCTCTGACTCATTGCACTCTGTGCGGATGTTGTTGTGCTGAGTTGAAGGCTGAAAGTCTCGCTCAAAACAAAGTCGCATTGATCAACAGTTGATTGAGCGACATGCTTCATTGTTGGCTTCGCAGAAATTGTGGAGAACAAAACATGCAATGATAACCAGTGGTAAATCATTAAGGCTCAAGTCCATTGCTCTCCGGAGTACAGCGAAGCAGGCCTTCAAGTGCCCATTGCATGACCATCCGTGCTCTGCAAAGGAAAAGTCCAAAGTGCTCCTGGGGTGTCAGTCTACTGCTTGTGTATTCCTTCATACACCATGATGTCAATTTGATGTTGACGGCCGCTTCTTTTCTAATATACACCGTGTTCCAAATTACTATGCAAATTGGAAATGTCATAAACATTTATTTTTTTGCTTTTCAGTTAAACTCATGGATGGTATTGTGTCTCAGGGCACTTTGAATCATTGAAATCAATCTCAGACACCTGTGATAATTAGTTTGCAAGGTGAGCCCAATCAAAGGAAAACTACCGGTAAGAAGGATGTTACACATTATTAAGCATGCCACAGGTTTCAAGCAATATGGGAAAGAAAAAGGATCTCGCTGCTGTTGAAAAACGTGAAATTGTGGACTACCTTGGACAAGGTATGAAAACATTGGATATTTCCAAAAACCTATGCGTGATCATCATACTGTGAAGAAATTTGTCGCTGATTCAGAGCACAGGTGTGTTCGTGCAGACAAAGGCATAATAAGGAAGGTTTCTGCCAGACAAACTCATAGGATTAAGAGAGCAGCTGCTAAAATGCCATTGCAAACAGGTATTTGAAGCCGCTGGTGCCTCTGGAGTCCCGCAAACCTCAAGGTGTAGGATCCTCAAGAAGTTTGCAAGTGTGCACCTACTATTCAGCCACCCCTAAACAATGCTCACAAGCGGAAAGTGGGCTCAGGAATACATGAAGACTAATTTTCAAACAGTTTTGTTTACGGGTGAGTGCCGTGCAACCCTAGATGGTCCAGATGGATGGAGTAATGGATGGTTGGTGAATGGCCGCCATGTCCCAACAAGGTTGAGACGTCAGCAAGGAGGTAGTGGAGTCATGTTTTGGGCTGGAATCATGGGGAGAGAGCTGGTAGGTGGTAGAGTTTCTGACTGACCACTTCTTCTTTGGTACAAAAAGAAGAACCGTGCCTTCTGTAGCAAAATCATCTTTATGACAATGAACCATCTATGCTGCAAAGGATATCTCTGGGTCATTGGCTGTTATGGGCATAAAATGAAAGAAACTCATGGTGTGGCCCCCATCTTCCCCTGAACTCAACCCTATTGAGAACCTTTGGAGCATCATCAAGCAAAAGATCTATGAGGGTGGGAGGCAGTTCACATCCAAGCAGCAGCTCTGGGAGGCTATTCTGACATTCTGGCAGCTCTGGGAGGCTATTCTGCAAGAACATTAACAGAAACTCTCCCAAGAACTCAAGTTCAATGGATGCAAGAATTGTGAAGGAGATATCAATTAGGAACATGTAACTTGGCCTGTTTTTTTTTTTTTTTTTTAAGTATATTTTTTTGGGCTTTTTTATGCCTTTAATTATAGGACAGTGGAGAGTGACAGGAAGTGAATGGGAGAGAGAGCGGGGGTGGGATCCGGAAAGGACCACGGGGCGGGAATCGAACCCGGGTCGTCGGCGTACGGTGCAGGTGCCCCAGCCAGTTGCGCCACAGCTGGGGTGTTTAAGATGTTTTTGGTTGAAATAACTTTTGATTCCTAATGCTGCAAATTCAACAAATTACCATTTTTAGTTCTTTACAACCTATAAAATGTCTTGAAACTCTGTTGTGCATAATAATTTGGAAGAGTGCATTTTGAGTTTTTTTTATCATTGTTATCATTGGGAGGTTTGTTCAATAAAATTGTAATAGGCTACATTAAATATTTCATGGCCACTAGAAGGGCACGCCACTTCGGGCCATATTTGGGTGTAAAACAAGTAGTGAAATGGCGTCATCTGGTGGCCGTGCGCCATGAAATATTTAATTTAACAGGAAATAGGCCTCCAAGATAATGAATTTCTGAGTAAAAATGATACAAAATCAAGGGTGAACAAATGTATCAAATCAGAGCCATAGAGAGGCTCTGATCTCTATGGCTCTGTATCAAATGATAGAATTGAGCAAAAATATTTTACAGGTCTTGGTTTTGGAACTTAAAGGGAAACTTTGCAGGCTTTTCTACCTCTGCTGGAGAAATTGTGCATTATGCTATTTCAAACTGTGGGAAAAGGTAACGATAAACCACATGGATTTGTTTACAAGCTAGCGAACGGTTAGCATAAGTTTGGCAGAACTATGTGGATGTTACAAGGTAAGAAACACGATTTAAAACGAGTTTCTTGTTTCTCACTTCTCTTTCCGGGACGGTAGTCTCAATGTTGGAAGGTTGGTTTTCCGCCTGGGGAGAGAAGCCCCTGGGGATGCTAAGCGCAGCAGGGAATGGTCACAATTTTCACCGGAACAGGTCATTTAACCATCCAAATGATTTCTAAACGGATTTATTACGTTGAAATAGTTGCCAAGTTCCCCTTTAAAGGTAGACAAACTTTGAGCAAAATCGGAGACGGTGCAGCAACCATTTTCCTGGATTTTGTCTGATTTGACCTACAGTCTGTGGATTTGACACGGAATGCCCACCCCCTTCTCTCTATTTGTTGAATTATTTCTAAATCCTTCTTTCTTTATCCTTTACACATCTGCAGCTAAATGCCAGTTCTCTGCATAGCATTATTTTACAACAATATCTGTATGTGACAAATCCTTGAATCCTTGACAGAAGGCTCAATTTTGTATTGTGACATTTGTGATAAAAAATACTTGTTTATCGATTTGTGTTGGGTTGTCACTGAAGTTTTTGACACCATTTTGCCATAAATTGACATAATTAATTTCGTCATATTGATGCAAAAATGACGTCAATATGGCTTTCATTCTAGACTTTCGTGACTGATTTTGACATCTATGTTTGATGTCAAAACATTGACGTCATAATTATGACTTTCATTCTAGACCTTTTTCGTGATGATTAGTTTGGGACATGGAGGAATCGTGTCATCTCGCAGGTGCTTATTTTGGAGTTTGCAAATACACGTGAACGCTGCCGGACCATTTTACAACTAGGCCTACTATGAAGCTGTAGGCCTATTTGTAATCGCACACAGCTTGGACGTTTAGGGAATATTTGTTCTTTCTATACAGGAAGTCCATTGAATTTGATGAAGGCTGTTTAATTTCTATGTGTGTGCCATCGATAGCTCCTATACACTGAGGTATACCTTAGGCTTGAAAGAAAGAAATGGCAGGTAAGGTCCGCTACTGCAGGCTCAGTGAGTGGCAGGGAGATGTTATCAGAACCCAGATGATTGGCAATAGCTTTGGCATATATCTGACTATATTAGAATAGAGACAGTTTGACGGGCCAAGCCGAAAGAGTTAGCCATTATCCGTAGCCTACCTTCATTGCTCAGGTAATACAGAGTACAGACAACCTTTTTGACCACATCTACTGGATCTCTCATGCGAGTCGTCTGGCCTTCTAAGCTCAGTAGGCGGTTTGATGCGTCTTTGCGTTTTTCTCCCATCGCTAAAGCACAAGTAGACCTACCGCGCTCGCCTTCTGAGTTGGAGTAGAATATGTATTAAACAGTATGGCGAGTTGTAATAGGAAGGGGTCAAATAGATAAATATTTATATACGATTCTAGATTTAGTGTGGAATAGGACCAGTTTTGTGGTGATCTATGCGGTTATGACAATGTAGCCTAAATTAACTAGGGTCTCGTGGATTTTGTCATGAGAGAGAATAGGCACTTTGACCGAGGGTTCAGCTGTTTTAGTAGGTTAGACCAGTGTTTTCAACCTTTTTTGTGCCACGGCACACTTTTGACACTTAAAATGTCCCACGGCACACTAACATCCTGTGTGAAGAAAAAATAAACATACCATAGCCTAAAATTTCAAATAATACACAGATATGGCCTTATTATGGCTTCTATGCAAAACCTGCTCAATAAAACAAGCGCCCTCTGTTTCATTTGTAGGTGACTATATCTAATTTAATTGTTGTTATGAACTGGATATGTGATGATTCTGTGAATACTGGATATGGGGTCCCCATTGTACAATGCCTGCATACCACAAATAGTGCAATCATACAATCAATGAGAGCATGTGGTTATAAATTCTTTGATGCAACAGTTGCTTTTTTGGACCAGTGAGTGACATTTGGGTAATTTTCTGCGGCACACCTGATGATCTCTCACGGCACACTAGTGTGCCCCGGCACAGTGGTTGAAAAACGCTGGGTTAGACCTACACGTACCTGTACGTCTAGGAAAGTTGAGTAAATTGATTGTATTATAAAGGTGTAGGCCTACGCTGACTGTTCTAGAGTGAACTTGCAACAGATGAATCATGATATGGCATCATAATATCCAACACCCTGCAAAACTCTATTGTACTAATTGAGTATGAATTATCGTTCAGGAGAGGAAGATGAAAGAACTTTATCAGAGCTTTTGAAAGATGAAGTATTTGTGGATTTCTTCAACACCTTCCTCAATCTACCTGTTAGTGTTTTTGTCATGTTTTGACATTATTAGCCACATCTTTTCATTTAAACTCCTTTATTTGTCACTGGTGTTTTTTTTAAACATGTCTTTTCTGTTAATGAAGGTGTTTGGGCAGACCCCTCTGTACCTTCTGCGTGACAACAAGTGGATTCTGTGTCCTGACATTCTGCACTCCCAAGTAGCCTATTTATTCATTCATTCATTCATTCAATTATTCATTCATTCATTCACTGGTAAATCGAAAAGGCTTGTACAAATTCTGTCAGTTGCTTGTATCTACCATGACAAGAGAAATCATTCATATGTGCAGCAGGTGAATGGAGCAGGGTTTCTGCAGTGGTTGACATCACAACGATTAACCTTGTTTAAACAAACTGAACTTTTTCATCACTACCTGCTATGCGCAGAGATCCTGCAGCTCCCATCGTCTCAAACCAAAGGTGAATGGTTAAATTAGTTTTACATGCAGTGTCTGTTTCTGCATTTTGTTGAAAGATTGATACATTTGATTGATACTTTAGTAGATAAAAATATCGTAAGAGTTGTTCCTGCCTCAAAACCCGGATTGCTGCTAAAAAGGTGCGGTCTAGAATGATTGGGGAGACATGGAAAGGCTTGGTAGGTATTATAAGAACCATTTTGAGAGCTGTGATGGCAAATAAAGATGTTTCCATTGATTATTTAAAAAGGGTATGAATAATTTTGGACACGCCATTTTTCATAAAAAAAAATAAAAAGTTGAAAACGCTTCTTTTTCTGATTCCATGTTTCTACCACTTTGTCTTACAACGTTTTAGCACATGGCATTGCCATTTTCAGTCAGAACAAACATATTGATAAAGAGAAAAACAACATTAAATCAATATTTACCAGGGGTATGAATAATTTTGTTCTTAACTGTATGTTCTGTGTATGTTCTATGAATATGACGGATAAATGTCTGAATAGAGGGACAGCCATGGACCAAAGCGGACCAGTGGCTACTGAGGAGGTGTGTGGGCAGTGTGAGGGGCTTGCAGCGCTTCAGCTCCTTCATGGCAGGCACGCGTGGTGAGGTGGAGCCCTGTCAGGGGCCACACACACACACACACACACACGCACGCACGCAGACACACACACACAAATGCACACACACACCCACACACGCACGCACGCACGCACACACATACACACAGTCACACACACACACCCACACACGTACGCACGCACACACATACACACAAGCACGCACGCACACACATACACACACACACACACACACACAACACCTGTACTTGAATTCTGTCAGTGCAATTATTGATTTTTGGTGCATATGCCAACTCGTCACATTGGCTGTTTCGCTTA
Source organism: Alosa pseudoharengus (assembly GCF_046254945.1). Taxonomy (NCBI): domain Eukaryota; kingdom Metazoa; phylum Chordata; class Actinopteri; order Clupeiformes; family Clupeidae; genus Alosa; species Alosa pseudoharengus. Next base: position 35,161,701 of record NW_027468576.1, on the reverse strand, counting down.
CAGTAATACCTGAAAATAACCCTTATTGTCACATTAGAATATGAAGTGGATAATTTGTAATGACGCAGATTTATCTTCACTTTCTTTGCATGACAATAGCAGTCATAGGAAGAGAAGATAATCTAATCTCTTAATGAAATCATCAAGTAACTGACAAATGCTGCAAGAGCAATCCTGCAAGCTTTCCCCCTGTATATGACTGCATTGTGAGGGCATTGGTTTGCATTGTCTCTGTGCCTTTCGGGGGACCCAGGAGAGGAGCTGGTTCTGTTCAGTGTGCGAGTGAACAGGTTGCTGAGTCTGGCGAAGCAGGAGCAGGGGGCTCCTCCGAGTGTCCACTACCGCGGCTTGCTTTCAGTCATCCAGCTGAACCACCTCAGGGAAGGATCCGGCATCATAGCCGCCTGCCGCATCTCCCCAGGTCAGGACAACACTTAGTGTCACCACTTCAGAGATGGCAAAAGTACTCACTTCCCGTACTTAAGTAGAAGTACAAATACTTGTGTTAAAAAATACTCTGGTAAAAGTAGAAGTACTGATTTATCTTATTTACTCAACTAAAAGTAACAAAGTACAGGCTTGGAAATTTACTTAAAGTATAAAAGTAAAAGTAGTCTTGTGAATGACAACCATTTTTTATGCAACGCTACCTGGACCACACAAATGTTACCAGAGTGCTAGTCTCTCTTTTTAAATCTTCCCATAACCTGTTGCCCCCCCCCCCCCAACATTGCACTGCCTACTTCAGAGGGCAGTGTGTTCTTTTGGCCTACCATCAAATGCTGGACATCTTTAGAAAGCTAAGATTCTGTAGTTTCTTAGGAAGCACTGGCACAGAGTTACAGAGCCTAGAATATTGTTTTTTCTTTCTGCCGGATAACAAGCATCTCTGAATTAACCACATATCAGCCCTCTAGGTCACTTGATATGATTGTAGAAACACAACTGAGCCCTAGCACCAGGTCTTGTGAAGCTGTGTGCAAAAGTAGATAAATGTAGAATGAAAAATTAGTTCTTTAGATCACTATTTGCCAAAGTATGCTCATGCGTTTTTTAATGCCCTATGGAAACTCCCCAAGGACTTTTGGTTACCCAAAATGCATACTGATAATAAAAGGTTTCTTGTAGACTATTTGGATTGTAGCCTATGTCAGGTTCTGATATAGAATGACTACACAAAATGGAATAATTACACTAAAGTCTCTATTTTTGCATTTTCTTTGTTGGCTTCATGGGTGTGTATAAGATGGACTATAGGCCTACATCGGCACAACTAATTTAGGATAAAACAACATGAATATTTAATTCCTGTGAATATTTCAAAACCAGGAATGTAGTGTTAAAATCAGAGGTGGGAAAACTATAAATTCTGTGATTTCTAAATGTTAACAGTTGTAATTGGTGAATAAACTCTTTTGAGAGGTGGATAAACTCTAATAAGAGATGGATAAACTATTTCTGAAATTTCAGAGGTGGAAACTGCGTTTACTTGCGTTTAGCCTCCACTACATCCCTGTTCAAGACCCAATGCTGCATCTAATTATTGCTAAGGATATAGGCTACACTGCAGCTAGAAGTTAGGGAAGCATCAAAGGCGAGGAGAGGAGGAGGGCATTTTTGACTAAATTTAATTGAGACATAGGCTACTACTACTGTACGTGCTAACCATGGGCGGACTGGCCATCTGGCATACCGGGCATTTTCCCGGTGGGCCGACGCACCTTTTGGGCCGATAGAATAGGCTATATATATAATTTAATTATTTTGGCCAACGATCGGCCCAAACGAAGGACAATCAGCGGCCCATTGGTTACATTTCAATATTGACACTGGACTGATCCAATAACAGCTCACGTCAGGCCCCACCCCTCCCATTTTGGCTCAGAGCCAGGATTCTGTGAGCGCATCAAAAGTTAATCGAAGTTGCCTACACGAAATTGCGGCGGGTGCCGGTAGTGACAATTGTGCAAAATGAACACCAATGTAGAAGCTTCAATACTGTAACAAACTGTAAGATTGTCTCAAAATGGTCTTTATTGGTTACGCACCAAAAACACGAACGTCATAAAACAGGCAACACAAGGGAGGTCAATTAAACAAGCACAATACACAAACAGGGTAGTCACATACAATACACGGGGTAAACACATGAGGTACAACATAAAGAAAGACTATACCAGCTAACACATACATGATAAGGTAAACGCCATTACTCATACTAAACCAACATCAACATTACACACACACACACGCACAGCATTATGGGAGTACAGTGATGACAGCTAGGCTCAGATCATTACACAGCCCCCCCGAGACTTAGTCCATGTCCCCTTGACTCAAGTCTTACCCTACGTCAGTCCATGAACCTGGCTGGGACGCGACGCTGGCGTTGTGGGCGCCCCGCTGTCGCGGCGGTGACTTCCGGTGAAGGCTGCACGGTGATCGGTGTTAGAGCCACAGCTCCATTGTCACCAAGTTCCACAGAGTCACTGTCAAAGTCTCCACGACCCTCAGCTGAGGCCAGGGGTCGATACGGGGCCAGTCGATCACGGTGGAGAGCCACAACTCTCCGACGCTTAATCAGTCTTACACGATAGACCACATCAGACAGCTTCTCTAAGACATCGCACGGCCCGACCCACTGGCTAGTGAGTTTCGGGGAAATGCCTTTCTTTCTCTCCGGGCAGTACACCCACACTTTATCGCCGGTCTGGAACTCCTGGCCGCGACAGCGCGTATCGTAAGCTCGCTTTTGACGTATTCCAGCTTCACTCATAGCCTGCCGGGCCAACTCATGTACTCCTTTGAGTCTCTCGCGTAGCTGCTTGTAGTATTCCAGCCCTGGCTTACCTCCAATCTCCGCTTCCGGAGGCGAACCGAACACCAAGTCCACCGGCGTGCGTAGCTCTCGCCCGAACATCAGAGCTGCCGGTGTGCATTTTGTTGACTCTTGCACCGCTGTGCGATATGCCCATAGCACCAGGGGCAAGTGTAAGTCCCAGTCCTTTTGTCGGCGGTCGGCCAATATGGCCAGCTGCACTGCTAGCGTCCGGTTAAACCGTTCGACCAGCCCGTCGCTTTGTGGATGCAGAGGTGTCGTTCTCGTTTTCCGGATGCCCATGCGCTGGCAAACCTCAGCAAACACCTCCGCCTCGAAATTCCTCCCTTGGTCGCTGTGGAGCTCTTCCGGTGCCCCGAACCGGCAGAACATCTCAGTGACCAGTCTGTCCGCTGTCGTGTGGGCGCTCTGATCTGGCACTGCATACGCCTCCGGCCACTTAGTGAAATAGTCCATAGCTACGAGCACGTAGCGATTTCCCCGCTCTGTGACTGGCAGTGGGCCCATGATATCGACGGCTACCCGCTCCATGGGAGCCCCGACTGCGTATTGCTGCAGCGGAGCGTGCGAGCGTCGCGTGGGGCCCTTCTTCGCTGTGCAGGCGTCACAGCAGTGAACATGCAGTTCAACGTCCAGCCTGCATCCCGGCCAATAGAAGTGGCTTCTCAGCCGACGAAGAGTTTTTGCGATGCCGAAATGAGCCGCCCCCACAGCCCCATGTACCTGTTCCAGTACACGGGCTCGTAATCCAGCAGGAACCAGCAACTGGAAAATGTCAGATTGTCGATCGGGGGCTCGCCAGTGTCTATACAACAGTCCTTGACGTGCTACTATTCCCGGCCACTGTGAATAAATCGCTTTGGTCTCTGGATCGAGTGCTGATACGTCAGTCCATGGCGGTCGCTGACCGGCTTCGATCCATGACCACACTCGGCCAAGCGTGGCGTCCTCCGATTGCGCCTTCCGGATCTCCTTCCTCGACATCACGTCCACCGGCGACTGCGCGTCCATGGCCTCAGCTGCCGCTCTGCAGTGCTGTGTTGTGGCGTTGGGCTGCGGTGCGTTGTCTCTCTCGCTGGCGTGAAGCTGGCGAGCGGTGGCTCTCTTGATGGCGCGGCGCTGGCGAGCGTTGAGTCTCTCGCTGGCGTGCTGTTGGCGAGCGTTGACCCTCTCGTTGGCGCGACGCTGGTGAGCGTTGAAAACAGCGACTCTCTCTCTCTCTGCCAGCGGTGATGCAGCCTGTAGCCGACGAGCGGGCTCCGGTTGAGCCGCCGCCAGGCTCCTCTCCTCCCTCCGGTGGCAGTGCTGGCACTGGTCTGCTGCACACGGACAGGGCGTCCGCGTTGCCGTGAAGGCGACCCGCCCGGTGTCGAATCTCCATGTCGTAGTCCTGGAGCGCCTTCAGCCAGCGAGCCAGCTGGCCCTCTGGTTCTTTGAAGTTCAGCAGCCAGGTGAGCGATGCATGGTCCGTTCTCAGCAGGAACCGTTTGCCGTAGAGGTAGGTTCGGAAATGGCGCACTGCCACCACCACAGCCAACAGTTCTCTGCGGGTCACGCAGTAGTTCTTCTCCGCTCGGTCCAGTGAGCGGCTGAAGTATGCGACCACCTGCTCGCCCTGCTCGCCTGCTTGAGAGAGGACGGCGCCGACGCCCACGTCGCTGGCGTCGGTGTCCAGGATGAACGGCAGTTGAGGGTCAGGGAAAGCGAGCACTGGGGCCTCACATAGCGCCCTCCGCAGCCGCCGGAATGCCGCGTCGCACTCTCGCGTCCACTCGAAGAGCTGGCCTTTGTGCGTCAAACGATGCAGCGGACTGGCGACTGTAGCAAAGTCCCGGATGAAACGCCGGTAATATGACGCCAGGCCCAGGAAGCTCCGCAGCTCAGCACCATCGCGCGGAACAGGCGTCTCACCGTCTCCACCTTAGCTGGGTCGGTGGCCACTCCGGTGGCCCCCACGACATGGCCCAGGAATCCGGTTTGCCTCCGGAACAGGTGGCACTTTTTCGGGTGCAGTTTGAGCCCAGCCGCTCAAAGTTCGCTGGCCCGTTGCATAGGCCGAACGGAAGTACCCGGAACTGCCACAGCCCTTGCCCGATGGTAAACGCTGTCTTCGGCCGAGCTTCCGGGGCTAGTTCAATCTGCCAGTAGCCACTGCGTAAGTCCAGCGAGCTAAACCAGCAGGAGCCGGCAATGCTGTCCAGCGCATCGTCAATGCGGGGGAGCGGGTAGGAGTCTTTCCGGGTTACCTGGTTGAGGCGCCTGTAGTCAACACAGAACCGCCACGAGCCGTCCTTCTTCCGGACGAGTACAGCCGGCGCAGCCCAGGGACTACTGCTTGGCTCTATCACTCCTGCCGCGGCCATTTCCTTGATCTTTTCTTCAGCTGCTTGTCGTTTGGCGAACGGTAAGCGATGAGGCTGAAGTCGGATGGGCCGAGCATTTCCGGTGTCGATATCGTGTTGGACCAGGCTCGTTCGGGTGCAGTCCTCATCTCTTGCAGCGAAGATGTCGGTGTACGCTGCTAGTAGTCTCCGCACCTGGCTACCCTGTGCTTCACTCAGCCCCTCACAGCTACGAGTGCAGAGTTCATTTACGGCTTGCCTTGTCTCTACAGAGGGCCGCGCTCTCTGAGTAGAGAGTGGTGATTGCTCAACCCGCGCTCCTGGCTCCTCTCTAGTGGGCGTGAGCTGAGCAGTGGTGAACTCAGCAAGCGGACCTCGACGAGACCTGTTGTTTTCGCGGGCTTGAGTTTCGCGGGCTTGTGTGGGGAGGGGCGGAGACTCAGCAAGCGGACCTGGATGAGACCTGTTGTTTCCGCGGGCTTGAGTTTCGCGGGCTTGTGTGGGGAGGGGCGGAGTCTTGGATGGCGAGCACTCTTTGCGAGTTTGCTTCCTGCGGGCTTGTGTGGAGCGAGTTGGAGAGTTCTTCGTCGCGCCAGCTCTCCGCACTTCATGCTCTGTTTTCCCCGCCGTGTGCAACACTACGCTGCTCGTCCCTAAGTGTAGTGTGAACCAGGAAATGTCCACCACAGCCCCCCATTTCTCTAGCACGTCCAGGCCGAGAATGCAATCATCCTGAATGCTAGCCAACCAAAGCCGGCGGATCGCCGTCTCACCGTTGATGCACACGCACACCACTTTTTGTCCATACAGTTCCGCTCGCTCTCCGGTAACTGTTGTGATGCGCGTTTTTGTCTTTTCCCAGCCTCTGGGTCTGGCTACCAGCGTGCCGGGTAAGAGACCGGGGCGCACAAGCGAGATGGTGGAGCCAGTATCGATCAAGGCGCGACACCGAGTCCCATCTAGCGTGCAGTCCACATACAGTCCTCTGGTTTGCCCGAGCCGGCCCAGCCGTATGCAATCCATAGCCCCTCCCGCCGTGCCACCTTCTTCTAGTAACTGGGGTGCGAGCGTGAGGGGTGCCGGGGCTGGGCAGTACCACGCGATGTGTCCCGGCTCGCCACACCGGTGGCATCCGTCTCCGCTGGCCGGCCTCTTCCACTCGCGTGGGCGCCGTTGTGGTGGCTGTGCCGTGGTCTGCCGCGTCACCTCCATCGATGTCTGGCGTACGCAATGCCGCGACTCTGTTGTGCGGAAGATGTTTTCCACCCGTTCGGCTTCCGTGAGCGCCACGGACAGCGAGCTGGGGGCGCTCAGGCGAAGGTGTTCTTTTAGCCGCTCTGGGTGGATGCCTCGCACGAACGCTTCCAGTGCCATCTCTTCATGTAGACCCTGGCTGTACGTTGGGTAGCCCCGCCGGGCATACAGCTGCAGGTCAGCCGCGAACTTGCCCAGTCTCTCGTCCTTGTGTCGCCGTCTGGAAGCGAGTTGTTCTCTGGCATCGCTGATGAAGATTCTCTGGCCGAATCGTCGCTGCAGAGCTGCTTCGATTGCGGTCCAGCTTACTTGCTCCGCCGGTGGCAGGTCTTCTAATACTTGTAGCGCTTCCCCCTCCAGGGCCAACGCCACCTGTACGCCCGTTCTCTCCGCCGACCAGCCATTCAGCTCGGCTGCCAGCCGGACCTGTACCAGGTATGTCGCCAGTGGCCTTTCGCCATTGTAGTGGGGCAACTTTACGCTGGGGCGCCCTTCTACCGCCGCCGTCGCACCGAGGACTGGCCGGTTTCCATCGCTCCCGTGTGGAGCGGGTTCAAGTGGCGGGATGCTGCCATCAGCCCGGTTCGTTTCCTCCTGTGGCCGGGGGCGGGTCTCTTCATCACGGTCACGCTGCAGGCTGGCTCCGTCTGCTGGGCTCAGCAGGTGGCCATGGGCGAGCGTGCTGTCGAAGACTCATCATCGCCAGGTAATCGGTTGCAGCTTTCTCCTCCCGTCCAGTAGGGGTCGTCATCCCACTTCTGACACCAATGTAACAAACTGTAAGATTGTCTCAAAATGGTCTTTATTGGTTACGCACCAAAAACACGAACGTCATAAAACAGGCAACACAAGGGAGGTCAATTAAACAAGCACAATACACAAACAGGGTAGTCACATACAATACACGGGGTAAACACATGAGGTACAACATAAAGAAAGACTATACCAGCTAACACATACATGATAAGGTAAACGCCATTACTCATACTAAACCAACATCAACATTACACACACACACACGCACAGCATTATGGGAGTACAGTGATGACAGCTAGGCTCAGATCATTACAATACAATATAGCAAGTAGGCTAGCATATGTCAGCAACATGTTGAATTTCGTTGAGTTTGAACGAGGATATACAGAGCAAGGGACAGTGAGCAGGTGGTGGAGAGTGCGAGCCTAGTTGAGGCTACATGATAAGAACTCAGTGGTGGAGCAGGTAGGCTGTGACATGCCATGCTGACTATGATGATTATGATGACTTATTAATTGCGATAATGTAATGATATGGTTGCCTAATGATAACATAGTAAAGCCGTGCTGTGATTATGATAACAAATAGCGCAACTTAAATTTTCTAAAATTTCTGAATGATTTGCAAACCCGGACAGCAAAATAGTGTCAAATCGACGTTAATTGTTGGTCAGATTGATCAGTTTCCGTCAGACGCCCAAAATTCAACATCGATGGCATGAGTGGTGGTTCTATCTTGGGAGGGTTATCATGGTAAAGAAGGGATAAAAGACTGTAGACTGACGGAAACGTAGGTTACAAAACGTCACGTCATGCACAAGCCAACTAAGCTACAGTATATATATAACCTATAGGCCTAGGCTACTGTCAGACACTAAAGACAATTAGTTCATGTAGCTGTACTGTTCTAAAATGTACCAGCAATGTAGGTAGGAAGTATAGCCTACAGGAATAAAATATTTCCAGCAACAGCCCTGTTTATTTTGTGTTGTTTCAGTTGTCCTACAGTGATAACTGGTATAAATTACATTAATGTCTAAGACAATCTGGGTAATTTAACTCTTCCCAGCTAACAATTTATGGTTTCCAAAACGTTCTGGGAACCATAGTTTTTGGTTTCGGAAACGTTAGTTTTTGGTTCCCAAACGTTACCCTAAGGTTAGTTTTTGAGCAAGTTTTGGTTCCCATGGAAAGTTTGCTGAACGTTCCGGAAACGTTAGTTCTTGGTTATATAAAACGTTCCCTGAACGTTCCCCTAACGTTATCTAAAGGTTGCAAACTTTAGAGAACCTTCCCCTAACGTTCCCCAACCGTTGCAAACTTTAAAAAACCTTCCCCTAACGTTCCCTAACTGTTCCCATAACGTTCCCTAACATTTAGGGAACGTTCCCTTCCCTAAATATTGCAACCTTTAGGAAACCCTCCCCTAACATTGCAACCTTTGCATACCAATTACTTTAAACAGCACGAGCAGGAATGCATTATTATATATTAGCAGGAAAGAATGAACAGGCAAAATCGATGGAACTTATAACTTTAATATAAAATTATCAAAAGACAAAAAAAACAATATAAAAGGCCTCACTGTGTATATATATATATATATATATATATATATATATATATATATAAATTAGACTTAGTGTTAGCTAAGTATATTAACATAAGGCATTTGACTTTGGTAGGTGCTACATTCAACAAATAGACACACTGTACAATAGACAACAATATACATTGTGGCAGATACCAACACAATATACAAAGACATAATACCAATACAAGTACACATGGAGTGGGCTGTTGAGTGCAAAGTAATAGTGCAAATGTAGAGTGCAAGACGTATATTGGAATGATAAAGTAAGTAATGTGCAGGTGTGGTCAAAGTGGGGATGACTCCACTTATCCACAGAGTGATAACAGTGCGAAAGAAGCTGCTCCTGTGTGTGGTTGTTTTTGTGTGTAAAAAATACAATTGCTGTAATACAAAAAAATACTATAGCTTTGATAGACAATACTATAGCTTTAATTAAAGAAAAATACAAAAGGTTTAATACAACAACAAAAAAATACAAAAGCTTTAAAAATAATTTAAAAAAAATAGAGCTCCAGTCCTTCAAGTCCGAGTCGAGTCTCAACAAGATCAGTCCTCAGCTTGCCTAAAAAGAAAAAAAAAAGTTTGATGTCATACTAAGAATGAACATGTTGAAAAAAACAAGACAAAGTGCCTTACTAACAACCCTTTTTTTTCTGATCACAAAAAAAGTAGTTTTCCCATTCCTTTGATTGTTATGAACAAATTTCAATTTACCGTCTGTGTGGGGCAAACTTCAGTGCTAGCCCAATCAGGTCCTCCGCCTCTGCAGCATTTAGCGCAGGGAAGTTTTTCTGGGCCGCAGCTATAGTAGAAATCAACAAATGAGAAAAGTTAAGTCAAATTAAAACTTCTTATCAGCCAAGTTAAGCATAATACTGATGTGAACAATAAAATAACACCTGCCTGTTAAAACCCTGCAGAGGGTTAGGTCCTGAAAGGATTTCTTGGCCTTCCTGCCCCGCAGGCTGTACTCCTTTAGAACGTTGTTGGTTGCCACCCACCGTAGCATACGACGGATGGCAGCACCTGGAGTCAACCCTCCAAGGGACGCCAAGAAAAGTAGCTGTAAAACATAGAAATACAAATTATATAGAACAACATATAGAAAGTGGAGAGCTTATACAATCTCATATTGTAAGTCAGTTCAGTTATAATGATTTGAATTTATGCAATTACATAGTGTTTATCTTAAGGGCAGGACTATGGCCATTTAATTACCATTTTGTTCCTCCTCTCCTGGTTACCAAGACTCTGGTCCAAGTCTTGCAGCTCGGTGACTGTCGAGCAGGGGGACAGCAAAAGGTCTTCAACCGGACCAGAGGGAAGTGACTGTGAGCCCCTTAAGAGGCTGAGCACCTCCTCGATCTTGCCCTCAATCAAGTCGATTCGCTGTGCCATGCGGACCATGGATGTCCTCACAGCTATGGAAAAGTTGATAGTGTTAGTTGTTATACATTATAAAATTACATATGTAAACAAATTAAGCGAGTCTTCTTACCTCTCATTTCCATCTCGATGGCTGAGTCACCTCCCTCTATGCGAGGAGTCACCTCCCTCTGTGCGACGTGTTCTGCTATTTACAACCAAAAAAGTTAAGTTACACTCAAATCCCTTGTCATGAAATTGCATTTAATTGGAAATGGAAAATTCAAAGCCGCTGTACCTTCAACTGGCACCCAAGTCCTGGATGGAGGGCATTTTGTTCCTCCTCTCCTGCAGCTCAGCCAAGCCACCTCCCTCTGTGTGATGAGTCACTTGTGCTGTTTACAACAACAAAAAAATTACTTACTCTCAAGTTCCTTGTCATGAAATTGTATTTACTTGGAAATGGAAAATTCAAAGACACTGTACCTTCAACTGGGTCCCAAGATGAAGTGGCAGGCGTTATAATAGACCCATCCAGCTCTGGGCAATGAGCTGGTTGCCTGTGTGGTGTTGACTCATCTAAAAAGAAAGTAAATATGAATATTGGTCAGTTAATTTATGGTAGGTTTCTTGCACATGACATTTGCAAAAGATAAACCTATGCTGTTACATTAAACAATCGCTAAAAAGAAAAACTCACATGCAGGTGGTGGAGGCAGTGACATCTGCTGACCTAATAAAAGGCAGGAAGAGACAAATACATCAGAACAGTAACATGATATGCACTAGGTTAATAAACATGAATGTCAGTAGTAGGAAATATGACTCAACTGGTTTTCTTAAATAATACATGTATAAATGTTAACTTACAGACAGGGCTTCCAGGCACACGCACCATCCTGGAATGCTTTCTTGCTTGCGGAACGGATTCATCTGAAATAAAAGACCATACAATCTGCACTGATTGCAAAAAGAATATTTGAATTGTGCAAATAATGTAGTCTGTATTTAAGAGGTCTTACCATCACGTGACCATGCACTGCCTTTTGTGGACGCTCACATCTTCTTCCGCCTCAATGCTAGAAGTGTCCATCAGCCGCTGACATTTTTCCATAGCTTTGGTGTATGAATCTACGTTAAGAGAACAACGTTTTTGTGAGCCAGTAGTAGAGCAAAGCAGTATTTCCATATAGAGAAAACTATTATTGATAGTATTGTAGCAATCAGTCATCTGTACACAACCAGATTTTCTTGACTGGATATTTGGCCCAGCTTTTGACTTGATTTTTGTATTGTAGCCCAGAGAATTTCTAATGGGGAGACACAGCATCCATAGAAATGCATGGGCTTAGTTTGTAAAGCCAGTATGGCAGCTGTGTATAGCCTACTACACACATTCCGCCCCTTCCTGTATGCTTCCCAACAGACCTCTGAAGTTTGCCTACAAAAAGGAACCAAAACTGCCATCTTTGCCTATAAGGAGATCAGGGTGTTAATTTAACCTAACTACCTATGACAAGTTACATTGCAAGTTAGGTCTGGGGTAGCAAAAATCTAAGTTGCTGTCTTAACGTAGGCCTGTTGAAGATCACAGTTAGCCTACCACTCGAAGGCAGAGGACAAACGTGTGTTGAGCAAAATGTCTGCATTTCAGACTTCTTCGTCCCCGGGAGAGTGCAATAATTCTCTCCCCATGTTATTTTCCCATAGCAAAAATTGCAAGATAGGCTACCGGATCTCAGCTTTTTGAAGGCAAAATTCAGAGGTCTATTCACTTGAATCGTCTATCCGATCAACTGTGTTACAAAATGGCCGCCGACAGTGTACTGTAGCCTATACATTATCAGAGCCCTTCTAAGGATTATTAGACATTCTCTGACATTATCTATAGCCATCTCTATGGCTCTAGTGTAGCCTACATATGCAGGACTGTTCAGTAGGTTATACCAACTTAAAAAGCATCACCATCTCAGTATACCCACTTAAAATAGACTAGGATACATTTGGGGTTGATCACAGTATAGCCTACCCACTACAGCTAACTAGCCTACATCACAGTAGCCTAGATCCAGCTACATACAGTAGGACTATATCCACTAGCCTACACCACTGCTGCCGAGTGACTAGCCTAAAAGGACTGACTGTACACTAAAACTAATTAAAAGAAACGGTAGCCTAGTGCTATTATTTGTAACATCAACGCGAGCAGGTTAACACGATGACACAAAACATACAATGCTGCAAAACATAACACGTTGAGAACAGCTCAAACAAAGACGAACGAGCAATGTGCTCTGGTAAATTACAAACTTGGCAGAATCGGAATATAACAAAGCCCTACAAGTGAAAGGACTTAAGGTTAAACCTCAAACTCTTGCATTACAACCACTAGGCCTACATCATGAAACTGTAACATATTTCACTTACTTTCGTGAAATCGAATTCAAGACGAGTGTAATCCATTCCAAGACTTCTTCCAGCGGCGTTCAAGAATCACGGAATTCAAACAGAGCCCGTTTACGGAAGTCAGGACAAGACTTCAATCGATCACCTGAAAGCAGAGGCGCTGTCTTCCCCCTACTGGCGTGGGGGTAGGCCTACGTGTTGGGGAGAGCCTGTCTGATTGAACTGAAGTGAATTGTGAAATGAAAGAAGTGAATTTTCTTAGTTGTGAAAAGTGTTCTATTGATAGATTTTTGTTTAAAGTTCACCTAATACGTAAAAAAAAGCACAAAAGTATATATTTTTTATTTAGTAAAATTGATATTAGCCTAAAATAAATATTATCTTGATATGATGTTTACCTTACTTAGATTTTATAAGACCAATCATTTGAGTGGATCTAAATCAAGTGACTGCAAACATTTTGTATCTTACTTCAAAAACTGAAATGGAGCTTGTGTTAGTATCGACTATAGCTGTTATTGTCTCCAGTTTCTAAAGCTGATAGAGGCGCAATCAATCACACAATGCCAACACATTTAACACGGCATGGAATTGGAATGAATAGAGACGCATTACCATTGACGTCATTGCCACCTAATCAGAAGCCTCGAATGCAAATAATGTAAAATGTGTGAATGTAAAATGGTAATGGTAGCCCACACAGCAGTAGACTCCTAGGCGGATCCGCCTTCAAGTCGCCAAACCCGCGTGACTGTCGCATTCGTTTTGGTGCCGCACAGAGGATCAGCTCCGCCTCCAGGCGGCTCCGTAAATTCTACTGTCAAACAGCGGGTCCTGAGTGGACCCATGTCGGATCCGCGGGCGCGGACGCGCCTGTACTGTAACGGTTGAACATGACTGTACACCAAGAGCCGAGAAGAGTCATAGGACCTACTAGTGGATATTTTCTTTGCTGGGACACGGTTGCGCTGAACCCTCTCGAGTAAGTGATATTTATTAATATATTGCGACATTCACAATAGCTAAACATTGGCCTTTGTGGTTTTATACTTAAAACTTACTTATCATGTTTATTGATTATAATGACGTTGTTTGATATTAGGACTAACGTTAACGTTAGTGCAGAAGTTTGTAATTTTGAGCAACAGGCTAAGTTAACATTATTGTTAGCTGTGATGCTCATATGAGTCTGTAGCCTATTTGATTTAAAATGGGTTAGCAATTTCGGCAGAATATGTTATGGTAGTGTGATTTAAAAAACACACATTGTTATTTAACGTTAGTCTGGTCTTGTCTGTTTTAATGTGTTGCTGTTGTCCATAGTCCATAGTGCTACTATGCTAGCGGCATACAGCTGCTAGGCGCAATTGCATAAGTTATTGCTAATGTCTATTATACATATATATGTTTGAGATCACGTTTGCGATGCAATCCTTGATTAAGCTGATACATTGGCACTGGTATTTCAGTCAATGAAGTCAGTGAAGCACTCGTCTGCTATGAAAGCTACCTAGCTACAACTTTAGCATGTTGACTCACTGATAATGGTTTAGCCCTAGCTTCTAGCTAGCTGTGCATTAACGTTTGCATTTTGCCAAGTTTGGTCTCATATGTAACTTAACTTTAGTGTCCTTCTGCCATCTTCGTAATGAAAGCCTCGGCATTTTAATCACTGTTTAAGTCGGTTCAGACAACTAATGGGTATTGGCGTCTGTTTGTGATTTATTATGCTAACGTAACTTAACTGTATGGAACTTGGTCCCCATCTTCTATTTTGTTGGTTCTGCAGCGTCAACTTTTATCGGCTGGATTCTACCATCTAACGTTACGATTGCCTCTGTTGGGTTCGCTTGATGAAGATACTTTCTGGGTTGTTAAAATGTAATGTGAACACATTCCCGTAGCATTCCAAAATAGACCAGAGATGCTTGTACTATATGTATATTTGGAAATTTTGGGATTGCAATAACCATAATGATATGGTTATTTAACAGCCATCGTTTCGGGGACTCTGATGAGAGTGAAGAAGAGCCAGTAAATGGTGACTTTGCATCTCTGAGGTACCTTCCAACTCGCCTGGTATATCAGTTGAAGCCTCAAACCTAAGCCAATTGCACTGGCAAAGTAAGTAATAATCTCTTAACATTGAAATAACTAAATCATAATATTAATATTAGAGATATGGTTAACATTCTTAGTGCTAAAGACATTCCCCTCTCCTTGTATCTATTCCTCCAGCTCCACCATCTTGCCGAGTGCCAGGCAGCAGAGTCACTACCCCTCAACCTGGAGAAAACTGTTAAGGTAAAGACTGATCTCTGAAATAAAATTGAATACAGTGGCCCCATCTATATTAACACAGCAGTAGTCACTCTATTTCAAATCAACAGATTGCATCTGCATTACCATCTCAGATTTTCTGCATACTTCATACATTACATAAATCTCAGCCAAATATTTTGTCAGTTAAAACATCTGCATTCATGCAATATTGCCTGAAAAGTTCATTCATTATTATCAGATTGTATTGAAACACATTGATTTCAATGTCAATCCATTCATGGAGTTGATATAGATAGTGCATACCAAAATGTTGAAACATACAAATTCATGTCCAGTATGACCAGAGATTTGTTTTTGTTTGCCATTGTTTGGCCCTGTAGCTCTCAGCCTACCATGGTTAACAGATCACAACCATTTCTCTCCCTTAGCACCTCACCATTAGGCAGGACCGCAACACTCTTCACCTCAACTCCCTGCACCTGCACCCGCATTTAACATACGGAGAGTTACTCAAGGTAGGGACTGATCTCTGAAATATTAGTGAATAGAAAGGCCCCATGTGTATTATCAATGATGACTACCATTTAATACATTTTTTCCCCCTCTCGCACACCGCCCACCTCACTATGGGCCAGGAATGGCAGTCCCTCCTCAACTCCCTCCACCCCCACACCAGCCCTCAACGTGCAGCTAACAGAGGAGCTTTGTAAGTCATGTTTCTTTTTAAATTTAATCTCCTTAATACCTATCTCATATATTGTATTGTGTAAGCATACTTGGCTTTGGATGCTACATACCATAAACATAAACATATCTGTCTGTTTGATTACAGGTGCTGTGAGGAAAAACATGGTGACACGGTCAGCCACGGACGCTGAGGTCACCAAGCACGCAATTAGGTGTTTCAACTGGCGGTGGATCGGGCAACGAGGAGACGTGTTCCGCCTCCATCCACACAAATGGAGTAATAGGAGAAATAAGCATTAAACAATCTTTTTATTTAACTTCTTGTCATTCACCAGTTATTCATTTTCTGATATTTTAGATGTGCATAGCACAGCATTTCATTGAGGTTGTAGCCTATTAGATAAAATATTTCATGTCTGCACTGACCTAGGCTGATAAAGCACTAAATTAGGTTTTGACCTCAAAATTCATGTAGAGTAGCCTAGGCAACGTAGGCTACTTAACAAAAACAGAATAGCTTATAACCTGTAACGGACCCGCCGCGGAGGTAAGGTTTTAATCGCGGATGCGGGGCGGATGCAGCGCGGAGCCACGGCGGGTCCGCGATCCGCCTTCGTAGCGGATCCGTTCCTGAGAGCATCTGGACTCCGATACGGGTCCGTTTCGCGGGTCCGTTCCGGAGGCCGTCATACATCCGCGGCGGATCCGCCGCGGAGTCCTTTTGCTGTGTGGGAGGCTACAGGAACAAATGAAACATGTTCTGAATGTATTCTAGTGATAGCAGAAAACTATTATAAAAATATTTTATATTTTATTTACCGAAGTATTATTGTTTGTTTAATCCAACGTGAAACTGCAATCGGTTCTGAATGCAGACCAGGCGTCTTCCCCCTACTGGCGTGGGGGTGCACTCAGAACAACCAAAAACAACCAATAACAACTAAACGGGAACGTTGTGTGAAGGTACTGTGCAACCACAGGAAAACGTTTTGGTTGGTTGGTTCCCTTAACGTTTAGGAACGTTAAGAAACCCTTAGGTAACGTTCCCTAACCGTTAGTTTTTGGTTTGGTTCGAACTACCCTTTAGGGAACCATACACTAACGTTCCCGAACGTTCCCTTAACGTTTTGTGTTAGTGGGGTTTACACATAGGCTTCAGTCATAGATATATACACTAGATGTCGCCTTCTGCTTCTCAGCATGCGTCAACACCGCCGCCATCTTTGTACAGGGATCTGAAGCGCTAAACTAGTTCTCCTGTATTGTCAGCGTTACCTATTTAGCGACGTTTGGCCATCCCCAGCGATAGAAAACCCTTTTTAGCGATTAGCGACACATTTGGGAACTTCTCACAATGATGGCAGATCGGCTTCTTTGTTGTTGAAACGTAAGAAAATCACCTTTCTCATGGCTTTGTCATTTATGAATTCAGCTACATCTCGTTTGCCCATGGCACTGACCCATGATTATAAAAGTAACGACTGGCGTAGCCTATGTAGTAGCAGAGGTAAATGTTCTACAGATCTACAGCAACTTCTGGTGAGATTACAACTTACATGAGTAAACGAGACGAGGGGTATGTGGCCTCAACCAGAGCCTGTCTAGAAGAGCCTGTTTACTTTCATTGTATCGAACCTGGTTGCAGTTTACTCATTGTTCCTCTAGGGGCCGCCGCTAGCTAGTGCAGAATGAATGGGAGTCTATGGGGCTAGACGGGTAAAATGTATCTTTATTATCGTCTTAAGCTTAGTTTTCTCTAGACTCAACCATAAATACATGCCTGTCAGTTGGAACAACCCAAAAAACTAGATAATTGCTTGAGATTTTGACGATTTATGGTGATTTTATTTTCGCTAGATCTTTGCCCAGATTGACGCTAATGCATTATAGAGGAGTGGATCACTGAAGCAAGATGGCGTCTCGATTGACGCATTCGTTCCAATGAACAGCAGTAGTCAAGGCGACATCTAGTGTATTATGTCTATGGGCTTCAGTAATGTTTGGTGCTGCTGTCAATTGTAGCCCATTGAATAATTTGAAAGGATACTTTGAATTCAATCAGAAACTCTTCTTTAATAATTGCTTGTTAGTCTACTTGAATATGGAGATATGCTCCATGCCTCTGATCAGTCAGAGAGATAACCAATGAGGCCTATATCACTTTCAGTGCTCCATGACAGTTGAAAAGATATGCATATTTAAGGGTAATGCAAAGATTTTGTATTTAATTAGGTGTGCCCGACCGATTTGAGGGCCGCTTGGGCCAAATATGCCAGGGCCGATTTTTGGAGCCAGTCCGCCCCTGGTGCTAACGTTAACGTTAATGCCATCAAGCTGTAATGATTTGCCGCCCATTTGCCGCGAATGAATGCCGCCCAAATCTGTCGAGTCATCTTGTAGTGGTGCGTCAAGTGCAACGTATATTCCAATCCGCTATTGATGGCGCGAAAAATAATAACGGTAGGCTAACTCCACTGAAATTATTTGAAACTAAAGTAACGAGCCAGTTTTTTAAAATGTAGGGAGTAGAAAGTACCGATATTCGTGTTAAAATGTAAGGAGTAAAAGTAAAAAGTCGCCTAAAAAATAAATAGTAAAGTAAAGTAAAAATATCTGAAAAATCTACTTGAGTACAGTAACGAAGTATTTGTACTTCGTTACTCCCCATCTCTGCACCACTTCATATCACCTCCTGATATGAGCAATGACGCGGTGACTATGCAGTACCACATAATCAGTGTAGAATAAATATAGCACATTCTAGTTCTGAACACAGAGAATTAGTACCAACGCCTAGATTATGGGTTCAGTACCCAGGGAACATAGTGATATATACTGTACCTCAACTTAACTGTAAGTCACTTTGAATATTAGCTGCTAAATAAATAGAAAGCAGTGTAGTATAGTGTAGAAAAGTGCAGTATATTAGTATACCGTACCCTAATATAGTATCGATACAAAGGGGATATTGTATGATTTTATTCCACAACAAAATTGATGATCGCTTGTCCTCCTGTGTGTTTTGTCCTTAGCCGAGGCATTGGAGGTTCTGGCTGGCAATCACCCGGAGACTGGCAAACTGCAGCTGCTGTGTAGGATGAGGGCTCAGGCCATGCGCCGACTCCAGGACTACTGGTTACCTCACTTCCTGAGCCACTGCAAGGCCTCCCTGGCCCGTGTAGTTGAGTGTAGGCCACTGGTCGAGGAGTACGTCAGGTTGGCTTCCTGTGACGAACCTCAGGAGGCCCCCGTGCTGCCTGGCGCGGAGAGGAGTCGGCTGGAACGGTCAGCCGTGGGCCCTTCCTCGTACAATTCAAAACAGAGCAAGAAGCTCCTCTGGAGGTCCAAGTTTGGCTCCAAGAAGCCTTATATAACTAACACTGAAGGCGTAGGACAAAAGCCTACTTCAAGTGTGTGTCAGTGGCTTTCTATGGACGGCAAAGCATGCCTGGATGGGTGCACCAGCATTGCCCACAACAAAGACAGTGACCTGATCCGACCCGCTGTCCAGCCCAGTGGCACGGACATGTCGCCAGGAGGCTTCCGGCCGTCCATCCAGGTTGCCCAGACCGGCAAAGACCAGCCACTGCCCGACGTGGACGTCCCCCACGTATGCATGGGCACCCCTGCCCTCCATGTGCCTGTCGAGGTCGACGTGCCCACGTCACCCCCCGCTGCCTGCCGTTATGCCCACATGGGTCCGGCCCTGTCTGCTGATGAGATGGCCGGGGGCCCTTACAGGACATTCCTGGAGACCCGAGCCCTGGCCGGGCCGCTTCTGCACCTGGCCCTCTGGCGAGAACTGGACGTACTTCTCAGCCTCCTGCTGAAGGCCCAGGGCGAGGATTCGCTCTATGGACAGAAACAGGCGGTGGCCAGGAGGATAGCCGACGCGTTTTTCAGCAGAGAGGTGGAGAGGACGCTGGGGGTAGAGAGTGGCACCTGCGCCCATTTACGTGAGCTCCTGCCCTCTGGGAAAGCCATTCCATGGATTTATGCAGCGAAGCATGACATTTGTAAGGTACTGAAGAGCCAAGTTTTGGCTGTAGTTGATGTTCTTAGACTTCGTCTCCACAGGAGTCCATCCTGTCATATCAATATGCAGTGCACACACAAAATATTTGTCAGGCAGCAACGTCAGCATAGCTTAGCAACGTCTCACAGTTGGGTAATAGAGTTAGATGCTGATCACAGAGGCCAGAAGAGTTCCAAAAAAATCAGAGCTGACAGAAAATATTTTGAAAATTATTTTAATTAATTCAATGAAAATGCACTTACGTTCAGCATTCTGGAAGTGTTGCAGCTGTGTGTGTTTATGACCTCAGATGAAATGGAATGTGATTCAAATCTTGATGATGTTAACATTCACAGTTTCTCAGCACCTCCTATGACTCATTTTTGGATGAAGAGGATAAAACATTCAATATTCATCTTGTGAGTGTTATTGATTTGATGTGTCATGTTTTCAGAGTAACCATGTACTAGTTAAACTACTAATGTACAACGTACATCTACTGTACATTCACTCATGGTGGCTGGGTTAATGATGGGTATGGAGGCGTACTGTTTTCATGTGTTCATGCATGCATGTAGGTGTAATGTGTGCACTTGTGTAATCCAATGTATGCTGATCATGTCCATCTGGTTTGGTCCAGTTTGGCAGAATGCAGTCAGTGTGTCTCACCAGAATGCTGACAGTGCCCTCTAGTGGATGGAACACGGCAGAGCAGCAGCTCAGGCACATGACGGAAGCCCTGGCTCTGTGCCACCGCTGCTGTGGCTACGCAGACGCAGAGCCCCTCTCTAAGGAGACCTGGGTGCTCCTGACACTGGAAGACGTGGCTGGAGGAGGGTCTATTCACCTGCACTACAAAAAGACCGGTAATGAGAATACAGTTTGGTTCCAAAACGCTACATCTCCATTTTTTAAAAAACATTAAAAAAGGTGTGTGATTTATTTGTGTATTTCAGGTAATATAAATAAAATTGCAATTGTGTTGTTTTGATTGAGTAAAGATACATCAAACAACAATACCCAACTACAGTTCTACTGAAATTACTTGGAAAACAAATTGTAGAAAAATTATCCATTAAAATGGAGGATATAGCATTTTAGAACCAAACTCTCAGCTTAGAGCCATTTGTATACATTCTATTCAAATCACAGACATGGCACCCACTCTGAAAATGTATGTCATGTATAGCATATCAACATAGTTTAAACCAGGGGTCTCAAACTCAGAATACCCTACAGGCCTCTTTGCATTTGGGGGGGGGGGGGCTGGTTCATTTCACACCAGCCTATGTCTGTGCTTTTATCAAGTGAATGAATATGAGCAGCTCTTGCTTTAGGGCACACCTGTGCATAATTTTTTGTATTTGTATTTTACTTTCTAAATGACTTGCCTTTTCTTGGCAGACAATATTCTCAAACTGCAGCATAACAGCCAACTTTCAGTCATTCAGAAACAGCTCCTCATTAAATTACTTTTATATAAATTTACTTTTATTATTATTTATTTGCCTTTTTCTTCCCTTCTAACTGCCTTCAGGGCCTCATCATCGTCTTTTTCTGGCTTTCGGTTCCACTGTCTCCGAAGTTATGCTGTTTTTCTCTTCCACTCTGTTAGGCTAAGAAAACTGTTGAGTATTCTTAAGAAGGAGACAAAAAAAATGAAATGCAAAATTGATTTGCAGGCCAGATCTCATTACAAATATAAATCAACCAAAACACCACAGTGGAATGGATTTGAGACCACTGGTTTAAACCTTGTTAAAAGAAACTAAACCCTATTAATACCGTATTAACCGCCTCCGTGTATTAACCTCATAGCTGAAGAAGTTTTGCAAAATTAATGTAGAAGCCGCGGCTAATAGTTTGAAAATTACGATAAACAAGAAAATTACACTGACACTGATCTCTTCTATTGCGCAGATGTGTTTGATATGCCATTTGAGCAGCTGGCCTTGAAGTTTCCTAAAGTGGCAGCAGAGAGGATAAGTGTCAGCTACCATCTCTACTGTAAGGAGAGACCCCCATCAGGTACTAACAAGCTCTCACAGGCTCAGTGTTTTGCAGTCAAAGAGCAATTATTGAAATCCATTCACAATCCGTTCTACACACCGGTTTGACAACAAACATTTATGATAACCTGTACATTAGGAATAGTTGTGATATGGGGGATCCCTGAGGCTTGAGTTGTTTTATTTCACAAAAGAATATTGCTATTATACATCATTGGGGACCTTATGTACCAATGTTTTGCTGTCACTTTAACAAAAATGGGTTCTCACCCAGGCAAGGTGTACTTAGAACATTAGTCCAGCTATACCCAGGCAAGGTGTACTCACTGCACTTAACAAACTCCTGTGACAATCATCCATCCCCCCTATTCTTTTGTGTTTTGTGTTGTCTGTACTGTCCACCTTTTTGCTTATTTGGTGTTGAGGAGGGAGGGAAACTTGGGAGAGGGGGGTATGGGATGTGTTATATGTTATATGTTATATGTCATGGGGTGTGTTATGTTATATGTTATATGTTATATGTATGAGGCTGTGGATATCCTGCATGGAATATAATAAGAATGATATGTGTGAAAAAGAATATCCTTTAGGACAATAAAGACTATATACTATAGCTGTACCCAGGCAAGGTGTACTTAGAACATTAGTCCAGCTGTACCCAGGCAAGGTGTACTTAGAACATTAGTCTAGCTGTACATGTCCATGTATTCAGCAAAACTGTACACTAAGGGTCATTCCACGTCAATTCAACCAGGGCCCACGCACTTAGGTCTCAAAAATTCTGAAAAAATTACCAGGTGTACCTATGTTACCCAAGAGATACACTGTAAGATTACTTTTATTTAAGATTTTGTTGATTTTATTTAAGATCAATACTTTCCAAGATGCAGCCAGTTTTACAGGGGGAGGGTGGTGTCGATTTTGTTCGGCCTCTTTTTTTTGTCAAAGTTCACAAGCCCATAGTGGAAGAACTAAACCATGTATCAAATTGAAGAGAATTTAGATGCTACACCACAAACATTCTCTACTTGATTTGACGCTAAAACAGAAAAGAAAGGAAACACAAAATATTCGTTTTATCAATGTTTTTGTCATCTTTTCATGTTTACAACTTAGATAGACCCACCTCCAGAAATGTATCGTCAGCCACTACAACCAGGAAGGATTTGAAGAAGGCAAACAGTTTTTACCACACGGCATCCATGAGGCCAAGGTCTAGCCCTCGTTCATTTTGACTAATACACTTCCACATTTCACGCGTGTACACCATATTGTGATATTAGTGCTAGTTTCATTATGTTCTTCCGAACAGAACCTATGGAGACCTGTTCCGGAACTCCACTCACCTGGACTACTTCAAGCGCTACCTGCGTTACAATAATACCCACGGCGGTCTGCTCTTCATCCAGGAAGTGGAACGCCTGCGTTCCATCGACCAGACTCCAAAGGGTGCCAAAATCCAGAAAAGAAAAATCCAAACCATCGTGGAAAAGTATTTCCGACGGGATGATGCCAGTACTGATTTTATGCCTTCTTATAAATTCATATGGTTTTCTATGAAGTAATAATGTGTACCCATAGAGTCTGTTTATTAGTGATGGCTACAGTGAAGATGTCCCTATACCATTCCTTGCAGCTGATTTCCTGCAGTGCAGTGCAGACATAATTAACAAGGTGGGCACCATGAGAACAGTGACCTGTGAGATCCTGTACACCATCCAAGATGTGATTAACAAGTCCCTGGAGGCGGCATGGTAATCTATGAGCAGTTTAACTCAAGAGCAGTCTGTGAAGCCAAGCCTTACATCAAGTGTCTAAGTACTTCAGCAGTTAATAAGTTCAATGGACTTTTATGTCAATGTATGTCATTGTAATACTTATAGTACGTTTCAAGGTCAGTAACATGTTCTTATATGCATTGCTTGTTTTACTTGTTACGCACAGTACAGAAAATGTGATAGGGATAGTTACTGTAAAGTGCAGCGGTCTTGCTGGACTATAAAAGCAATGAAAAAAATGGAAAAAGTAGACTATTTACACAGCGCACTGCTATGTTTGAGTGATATTTATCTGTACTGTTTAGGTCTGTAAATCATTTGTCTGTGATGTTTCATTTCCATGGCGCCAGGTTTAAGCAGTACCAGGACATCTTCCCCGCCTGTTCCACTGTGGTCCCTGACACCACTGCCAGAGAATCCATCATCAAAAGCAAACTGGTGAAGCACTTTGGCCTTATTTTGTCAACTTAGGAATTCAGAAATTTCAGTGTTTTGTATTTTCCTATAGTCATTGTCAGTTTCAGAAATGCCTGGCTCAGGTTACAGTAACAGCAAAGTAGGAGGCCACACATGGATTGTTAAAGGGATATTCCACCATTTGGGGAAATACACTCATTTTCCACCTCCCCTTCAGTTAAATAATTGAGTTTTACCTTTCCCCAGTTCATCCTGCCATTCTCTGAGCCTGACAGTAACACTTTTAGCTCCAGCTCATTGAATCAGATTAGACCGTTAGTTTATAGCAGAGATCCTAACGGTCAGATCTGATTCAATGAGCTGGAGCTAAAAGTGCTATTGTCAGACTCAGAGAACGGTTGTGGAACGGTGGAATATCCCTTTAAAGCAGAAGGTGTTAAATGTGAAAGTAACTGAATGTTAGTGTGAAGATAAAAGTGGAAAGTGATGTGGGTAGTGCCATGCACAGGAATTGCACAAGTGCTAGATGCATTGTGCATAAACCACATGACAGTTTTTCAAGTATATTGACTGCACTGGTGTACTACCCGTATAAACTACATTTCAGACGCTCAATGGTGTTTTATGCTCCCAACGTCGTCTTCCAGGCAGCGCTGCCACCGCTGACTTAAAGGCACCTAATCCTAAACCTAACCCTAACCCATGCCTAACCCTAGTGCCTTTCAGGCAGCGCTGCTTTTAAGACAACGTTGGGGGCATAAAACACCAAGAAACCATTTCAGACGGTTACCAGTGTCAAGCTAACTATGGTATGTATGAAACCACTCGGCCCGGGCGTAACCCAAACCAAGGCAAACATCAGTGCAGTTCAGTACCTGGTTTCTTCCACACGCACCGTTGGGAATTGTGGCCAAATAGTTCAGTCTTCGTTTCATCAGACCAGATGATTTTACTTCTCATGGTCTGAGAGTTGTTCAGGTGCTTTTTTGAAAACCAGATTTTGGAAATCTGTTCCCTCTACCATAAAGGTCTGATTGGTCTGAATGTTTGTCCTTCTTTACGCTTCTCATCCTCTCAAAGGAACTCTGGATGTCATTCATAGTGACCATTGGGTCCTTGGTTACCATCTGTCTCGGATTACTTAGTTTGGCTGAGCGGCCAGATCTAGGAAGACTGTTGGTTGTTCCAAACTTTTCCATTTGAGAATGATGGAGGCTACCGTGTTCTTGGGCACTTATAATGCTGCAGAATTTTTCTTGTATCCTTCACTAGATCTGTGTCTTCACAGAACCCTTTGAACCCAGGTCTACAGACAATTCTCTCGGCCCTTGTGGCTTGGTTTTAACTCTCACATACATATCAACTGTGAGACCATATATAAAGGGATGTGTGCCTCTCCTAATAAATTCCAGTGAATTAATTTAGGCACAGGTGGACTCCAATCAAGTTGTAGAAGCATCTCAAGGACCATTGATAGAAGTAGGATGCACCAGAGCTCAATTGCAAGCGTCATAACAAAGGGTCTGAATACTTATGTAAATGGAATATTTCAGTCTTTTATTTTTTATAAATTTACGAAACACTCCAAACACTTGTTTTTTGTTGGAGTATTGTGTGTAGATTGATGAGAAAAAAAATAATAATTGAATCCATTTTACTATCAGTCTGAAAAATAACAAAATGTGGAAAACTTGAAAGGGTCTGAAAACTTCCCGGTTGCACTGTATATACAGCACCGTAGCGAGTGTGATTTACAACTCTTTCACCAGTGGTCAGGGCCGGTCCTACGCTATTATGGGCCGCGGAGCAACATCGAGCACCAGCCCCCCTCATCATGGCTTGAGCGCTAAGAAAATATACGGGTCGCGACTTAAAGGTGCCATGTGTAATGTCTGCCAAAAAATCAATTCATATTCCACATTCCATAAAAGATGGGGGCAGTATACCTCCAGAAAGTGAGTTGGTCTACCCTAGAGTAACAACCAAGAAACGTGTATTGCAGTTTGGCTGGCGGTTATGTTGCCCGCATACTACCTCTCATGGCCGAAACTGATATTATGACACTTGTCGGGCTGTGGCTAGTAATTTAGCATGCTAATTCAGGTTGATATCTCTGCAGCACTATACCTTGTCATTTTTTTAATGACATCATCGCCCTTACTTCTTCTCATTCTTTTGATGCGTGTAGCTCATTTTTTGGATATTTTTACCTCAATTCTTACACATGGCACCTTTAATGAACATGGGAAATTGTGGGTCCCAAAGCCAGACCAGTTAAGAACCACTGATTTAGATCAACCATACAATTGCAAGCAACCATGCCACAGCGGGCTACTGCATTAACGTCCTCATTGTCCTACCGTAAAACTTTACGCCTCAGTATCCTCAAACTCGTCTGCTGTCCGAACGCTGAGCCAAGAACCGTATACCTTTTTTGCATTTTCTGCCTTGTTTGTATTTACTATCCTCTGTTTAAGTTCTTTTCTTTTCTGGCTACCAGATTTGTTTACAGACATTTTCCCACTATTTTAGCCTACCAAGAACAGAATCAGTTTTGACCCTTGCCGATGGGCTAACATACGACTCCCCACGGGAGAGGGGGGACATTTGATACATTTTTAAAAAAAAAATCGTTATCAGCCAATAGGGAAACTGCCTGAAGCAACATACAGGGCCTCTCTGTGCTGCTAAGTGAGACACAATTAGAAATGAATGCACTTAATGCAGAATAAGCACAGAAAGCTTTTTATTCTGGCCTCCCCTTCAGACCGGGGCCTGGTGCAGTTGGTCACGTTGCTACCCCTCCAGAACCAGCCCTGCCAGTGGTGAGGATTCTTTTTTACCCTCTCCCTCCCTCTCTCTCTCTCCCCCCCCCTCTCTCTTTATTTCTGTCTCTCTCTCTCTCTTCTGTCTTTTGGTCTCTCCATCCCTCTCCCCACAGAAAAATGTCTGGACCATTCTGAGTGGCTTCATCAAGGGTGTATGCAAGTTCAAGGCGGGTATGGCCAATACCAATACCCGTAGTGAGTTTGAGCAGTTTCTGCATCAGCAATACCTGGTCTTCTCTGACCGTAAGTACCCAGCCCACTCTGACTGCAGACACAGCAGAGAGCCTGAGAGTTGGCATACAGTAGCATAGCAAATAGTAGGCGAGATGACCAGTGGCTGTCTCTTACAGCGTGCGGCGTGAGCCCAAGTCCATCGTCACTGGACATGTCAAAGACATACACGTCCAAAGAGGACGATACCGCTCCCCTCAAGACACGCCTCATCAATGATAAGCCCTTGATTGTGGACTTCCTGGTCAATGATCTCTCCTTCTACTTGGAGTGTGAGAGGTGAGACTATGTAACATCACCTGACACCACATTCATATAACCTTCATTCCAGGAAATGCATTTTCATTTTATATATATAAATATATGCACAAAAGAGGACCAAGCAATCTGGACAATCTGGAGATATTCTGTCTGGAGATATTCTGTAAAATCCCCTGCCTTGTATTTTCCAACTTTATGAGATGTTGTAGAAGAAGACTAAGAGCTTTACAAAGTATAAAATATAGGGCTGCTAATAATTGTGCCGCTTGTGTTTTTGTTTAAAAACAACAAAATAAATATTTTCTTTCTTATCAGAATGAATATGGTAATCTTGAAGGGTACATTTTTCCTCATTGTTTTCATTGTGAAACTAAGATAAAATGCCAAAAGATAATTCGTTATGACTTTTTTTTACTCATCTTTATCAGGGGCGCCAATAAATGTGCATAAATAATAATACTGTAAACTAATATAATATCGTTATTCTTTTGCACAAAACCATATGGACATATCAGATATCACATATCAGACCTGACATGTGAATAAATTCCCTCTCTCCCTCCCTCTCTCTCTTACGACAGTATAGTATATATAGGCCTACTCTTTTGATCCCGTGAGGGAAATTTGACAAACATCAATAGTGTCATCTTGTTACTACCGTATTTACTTAATAATACCGTTTAATCATTTAATAATACCTTTCAATAATTTAATAACACCTTTTAATCATTTAATGATACCTACATACAATACAAATAACCTGAGGATGATAGAGATACATGTTCCCGTATTAGATGGTAGGTGCATTTTCTGGTAACAAAGGGAAGGATAGCCATGGCAGTACAGTGCCACTATATTTTACAGTCTATGAGTACTACAGTATTTTATAAAACTTTAAATGTTACTCCAAGATCTTTTGCATTGTGGCTTGATTTGTGCCTTATTCACTGATGCACTTATTAGAGGGGATGCATCCCCTCTATTGAAATCCGGTGACTTCTTCATCTTATTAGAGGGCATGCATCCCCTCTATTGAAATCCGGAGACTTCTTCTTATTACAGTGCATGAAAATGCACTGTACTGTTCTTCCTAGGCAACTTCTTCTTATTATTATTACAGTGCATGAAAATGCACTGTACTGTTCTTCCTAGGCTTCTTCTTCTTCTTATTATTATTATTCCGCTTACCACTTTTTCTAGACGCAATTTCTCTTGAACAGTTTAACTTAGAAACTTCATTCAAACTTTGTAACGTAGGTCTTCAAACAGATCGGGTTGCTATCTCTTTTCAACTTTGAAACTTTTATACTTTTTAAACTATTAAAGAAAAACTTTTTAAAAATCCCCATAGACTTAACATTGCCGATTATGACATCATAATACGGCCATTAAGCAATTAGAGTCCTATGGCAGGTGTTCAGGCCACCTGGATCTCAACTGCCAGTCTCAGGCTTTAAGCATACAAACTGGCCCTATTAAGACTACACATCCTGTTAAACTGCTTCCTCTGCCAAAAACTGTTTCAAAATAAAAGTCCTCACTACAATATTTCACTGTTAAACAATTTAACCCTTTAAACTACTGAACTTTTTAACTGTTTAGCCATTGTAACTGTTACTTGTCATCAACTATGACTCCTACCCACTGTAGCTAGTTAGCATGGTTAGCATAGTTAGCATGCTAGCAAGTTAGCATGGTAGTTAGCATTTTTAGCAAAATTACTAAAAATGATTAGCTAAGTTAGCTAAGGCACATGGTTAGCATAGTTAGCATGCTAACATGTTAGCATGCTAGTTAGCATTTTTAGCAAAACTGCTAAAAATGATTAGCTAAGTCACATGGTTAGCATAGTTAGCATGCTAGCATGTTAGCATGCTAGTTAGCATAGTTAGCATAACTGTTAAAATTATTAGCTAAGTTAGCTAAGTAACATGGTTAACATAGTTAGCATGCTAACATTGTTAGCATAGTTAGCATGTTTAGCAAAACTGCTAGAAAATGTTAGTTAAGTTAGCTAAGTAGCATGGTTAGCATGCTAGCATTGCTAGCACTGCTATAAAACATTAGCTAAGTAGCATGGTTAACAGAATTAAAAATCTTAGCATAACTGCTAGCAAACATTAGAGCTGTTCAAACTTTCAGTTATCGTCAAATATCTACCTATGCACAGCCATTAAACTATTTGAATATCAACATTCATTAAACTGCTAGAAAACGTTAGCTAAGTAGCATGGTTAGCAGGTTAGCATTGCTAGCACTGCTATAAAACATTAGCTAAGTAGCATGGTTAGCATAGTTAGAAATCCAGCCATTAAACTATTTGAATATCAACATTCATTCAACTTCCAGTCTGTCAACAACTTTTAAACTATTTACCTTCAACTTTTAAACGGTCTACTTTTAAACTATCATTAAACTATCTATTAAACTAGCTGTCTATCAACAACTTTTAAACTATCTACTGTCTATCAACAACTTTTAAACTATCTACATTCAACTTTTAAACAGTCTACTTTTAAACTATCAACTTTTATTAAGCTATGCAACCACCATGTCTATCCTAGCATCACCGTAGTAACCATCTCTTTATTATCTGTTTTAACTATACATGATATTTTACATCACAACTTTAGCATTTTCATGCACTGGTAATTCCTTGGAATTGCATTTCTAGTTATTATTTTTCTTTTTACCTTTTTGTGCGCGCTATTCAGCCCAAACCGCTTAACGTACAAATTTGGTTCAAACACCGTTCCGTAGATCTTCCAAGGCTTTACCGTCCTATCCTATTTTTGAGAAGTTTATACTTTTTGAGATATTTGTAATTAAAAGTGTATTTTCCCCCATAGACTTGAATGGGGGCTGTGATGTCATAATAGAGCCAGCTGCGCTCGTTAAGTAGTTCTCAGAGCAGTTCCCAGGCTAATCAGAACACTGGCACAGGTGTCACCTGTGAGAAATCCAACTGTCTCAGCTTCTAAGCATACAATCTAGCTCTACCTGAACTACACATCCTGTTAAAGTGTTTCCTGTGTGTCAAAATAAAAGTCCCAGCCATATCTCATGCATTCAGCATTATATCTCCAGAACGGCTTGACGTACATGCTTCAAATTTGGTATGAGTGTTTTTATGGACTCAAAGGTGAAGTGAGTTGATGTTGGAGGTTGAAGGTCAAATGTCAAGGTGTGATATCTCAAGAATGCCATGTCACACAAGATTCAAATTTGGTTACTCCAAAAGCACCTTTGCAGGTATCACAATTACCCTACCAACCAGCTAGCAGCAAGCTCAACAGCCCCACCAACACCCTAACCAGCAGATTGCATCCCCTCGTGTAATTCCTCGGAATTGCATTTCTAGTTATTATTCTTTTTACCTTTTTGTGCGCGCTATTCAGCCCAAACCGCTTAACGTACAAATTTGGTTGAAACACCGTTCCATAGATCTTCCAAGGCTTTACCGTCCTATCCGTTTTTAATTTTTGAGAAGTTTATACTTTTTGAGATATTTGTAATTAAAAGTGTATTTTTCCCCCATAGACTTGAATGGGGGCTGTGATGTCATAATAGAGCCAGCTGCGCTCGTTAAGTAGTTCTCAGAGCAGTTCCCAGGCTAATCAGAACACTGGCACAGGTGTCACCTGTGAGGAATCCAACTGTCTCAGCTTCTAAGCATACAATCTAGCTCTACCTGAACTACACATCCTGTTAAAGTGTTTCCTGTGTGTCAAAATAAAAGTCCTAGCCCTATCTCATAAATTCAGCATTATATCTCCAGAACGGCTTGACGTACATGCTTCAAATTTGGTACGAGTGTTTTTATGGACTCAACGATGAAGTGAGTTGATGTTGGAGGTTGAATGTCAAATGTCAAGGTCAAAAACACCTTGTGTGATATCTCAAGAATGCCATGTCACACAAGATTCAAATTTGGTTACTCCAAAAACACCTTTGCAGGTATCACAATTACCCTACCAACCAGCTAGCAGCAAGCTCAACAGCCCCACCAACACCCTAACCAGCAGATTGCATCCCCTCGTGTAATTCTTTGGAATTGCATTTCTAGTTCTTATTGTACTCTACCTTTTTTAAATTGTTCCTAGACATTTTGAGAGAATTGCTTTAAAAAGCTTAAACTGTTTACCCTATTGTTAGTCACTTTGGCTAAAAATGTGTCAGCCAAATGTAATGTAATGTAATAATATTTGTAAATTGCTTTGGCCAGGGGCGCCTGCAGGAATTAATGCTATGGTACGCACACCCATCACCCCCGCAAAAAAAAAAAATCACTCGTGAACAATATTTGTCCGTTTTAGGTACGTGCATTGGTCAGTCAGCAAAAAAGTAGCCTACATAGCATAACAACATCCACATACAATAATACAACGACAACGTCTACAATGACCTATTCATTTGGACAACTTGATACAGCCCTATACAGGCTAAAGTTACCTTGAGTTTTGTTCTAGCGTAACGTGACGTCTGGCTTTAGTGCAGTCTAACGTTCTGACAAGCACACCAATTGCCTACCTTGTTCTTGTCCATCTGGAATAACTGCTAGCTTTGCTGCCTCCATCCTTTCTGTTTTCGTTGTTTAAAACTTGTGATATCCATGATGAGTATTGAGTTAGTGAATTAGCTCAACATTGTGTGCTGATAACCATATATAGATAGCCGAGTAAAAGAAAACAACAAGTAGCCTATTGCATGCCTGCGTGCGTATTCTCTCTTCTGCTCAAACAAAATGTGTGCACGTTAATTTTGATCACGTTTTCACTAACTTTACGTAATAGTAAATGGTAAATAGTCTGATGGCATGCAGCTAATGGGATACTGTGCATAGTTGGGAAGGTATGCTAGGCCAATTTGGTGTGAATACACACACAGACAAGGGAAATTTTCTCTCGCTGTTGAGTAGCCTGATGGTACGCACAGTGCATACGGACGTACACCTGCAGGCGCGCCTGGCTTTGGCTAAAAGCACATCTAAATGAACACATGCAAATGTTGATGTAGGTTCCGGAGCCTGGCAGACTCTGGCAAAGCTATGGCGGTTGCTGGCTTGTACGGGGAAAACGACTACGCCATGCTTCACCAGAAGGCTGACATGATCATCAAACTCTTCCTCAAGTCTGAGTTCTCGCCTAAACTTAGGGTAGGTGTCCGTTTACCGATCATGGTGTAGGGTGCTGTGCTTGGTATGACCAGAAGGGGTCACCATTACATAAACTTATTCTTGCTGATTGCTATTCTGTGATGTACTCAGATTTAAAACATTTTGAAATCTTTCAGATCTTCCAAGGTATGATGAAAAAGTGACAAAATATTGGAATAGTGAAGACTGTTAAAACGACTTTTGATGATGTAAGAGAAATGAGTGACTGCACTCTCTTTCCAGATAAACATCGCTGAGTCCCAAAGAGACAGCGTCCTTCAGCTCTTTTACTCTGGCCGGGTGGACCGCACTCTCTTCTACCTGGCCATCGTGACCGTCTTCCCCATTCTGATGATCTGCTGGAAGAAGTACGCCGTCTCTTTGTTCACACGTGTGGGGGCTCTTGGCTCCAGGCTCTGTAAAGCACATTCGAGACGATTTTAATCGTTATTAGCATAGCACCATATATTACATTACATTACATCTCGGCTGACAAATTTATATAAATAGATACAAATAAAATTGAATTGAAGTGTCTTGGTTGATAGCTTTAGTTGATTTTAAGTGAGATGTATTGTTTTGTACTCATTACCTATCCCCTCCGCCCATAGGTTTTGTGTACATCGGGTTATGAAGAAACTGTTTGGGGAGAAATCAGTGAAGACGCCGAAAAAGGGGGAACAGAAGGCGGCCAATCCCGAGGCCACTCCAGACCACTTGGAGGTTAAGGACATTAAGGACGACTGGTACCATAAAGTCAAGACCATCATATCCCTGACTGGTGAGTGCGCATCCAGACACAGAAAGAAAGTTCGCCATTGTAGGAAACTCACTCTGAGATTGAAGCAACGACAATGGCTTCAATCTTGCAATGGCTTCAATCCTGATTAGATTCAACTTTATTGTCATTGTGCAGAGTACAAGTCCAGAGACAACGAAATGCAGATTTCCAAATGATATGTTTTCTTTTATTGTTTGTGTGTGTGTGTGTGTGTATGTGTGTGTGTGTGCGTGTGTGTCTATGTCTATGGTGGTGTTTTTCAGATGAACATACCATTGTACGTTTCACTGTTCAGCGAGGCCTCAAACTGATCGTTCCACAGGGCAAGGTTTATATGAAAGGTAACCAGTTCACTCCCTCACCAAAACTGACCACCACACTTTAAAAAGTACAGAAGATATCATCTGATTGTAGTCATTTGTTATGATTCAATAACAGTATATTTGTATAGTGAAAGCACTTCTGTCCTTGTGGGCAGAGTGCCTAGGCAGTGACTTGCTGTCCAAGATTCCCAGTGGGCACCGTGGGCTGCCGGCGTTTGGAGCGCCAGAGTGAGTACATCAGAACTCAGACAACGCACGCACGCACGCACGCACGCACGCACGCACGCACGCACGCACACACACAAATACAGTGCAATCCCCCCCAAAAAATTTTTTTTTCAAACATAACACTATTTATATAGCACATTTTAAACACACAACAAGGACAAGGATACTCTTTAAATATTTTTGGTTATTCATTTTATTTAGATTGTTGGTGTGTGGATATGATGATAGCCTGATGATATTGTATGTTTGTGGCATCCTCTACCCTTATGCCCTTGATCTAGCATACTTGATATTCTGCATTTTGTACAATCAGTTGCAATCAGTTACTGATTCATTTGAAATATTTCAACTGTTTAAAAGATAATGTGGATTGAAAATTGCACTGGTATCAATAACATATTTTTTATACTTTGTAAATGTATTAAAGCATTACACAAAATGCGTTATTGATACCAGTGATACCAATATGTGTAAAAGCTGCAAGGGTCTCATAGAATATATTTTATAGGATAGTGCTTTATTTCATTTCCTTTCTCTGGAATTGTAGAAATCTTAGCTTTACCATTAAAAATAGTCCAATCTCATGTTTTTTGTATGACTTTGTGAATATGAATGTGTGAGTGTCTTCTTCTCTCCTTCCTTTTTCCTTCTCTCCTTCCTTCTCCCTCTCTCCTTCTTTTTCTCCCTCTCTCTTTTCTTCTCCCTCTCTCCTTCCTTCTCCTTTCTCTCCTTCCTTCTCCCTCTTTCTCATTCCTTTTCCCTCTCTCCTCTCTCTCTCTCTCCTTCCTTCTCCCTCTCTCCATCTTTCTCTCCCTCTCCCTCTTTCCTTCTCTCTCTTTCTCCTTCCTTCTCCCTCTCTCCTTCTTTCTCTCTCTCTTTCCTTCTCCCTCTCTCATTCCTTCTCCCTCTCCTTCTCTCTCTCTCCCTCTCCTTCCTTCTCTCCTCTCTCTCCTTTCTTCTCCCTCTTGCTCCTTCGCTCACTCTCTTGTTAGTTTTGCATTATCAGAAGTTCAGGTGTTCCAGTCAGGGTAGTTCTTTTTTGAATGTGCTGAAGGTGTATATGTGTGAGTTTGCCAAAGTACATGCATAATCATGGTTTCTCTCTCTCTGTCTCTCACATACTCACTCTCTCTCTCTCGCTGGTCTCTCTGTCTTTCTCTTGCTCCAACACCCCCCCTCTCTCTCACTCCCCCTCTCTCTTTCTCTCCTCTCTTTTTTCTCTCTCTCGCTCATCACCAGTTCCCTGGGGCTGGAGGCCCCTCCTCAGAAGCAGTCCAGGTGAGATTTTCCTGCACTATTCACACGGGACGGCATGCAGTCGCACTCTTTCCTATGCATGGTCAGGCACCTCGGTGAAGGTGGCAAACACGCTAAAGCAGCCTAATGAGCATCCACACACACACACACACACACACACACACACACACACACACACACACACACACACACATATCTGTGTTTGAATACACACACACACACACACACACACACACACACACACACACACACATGTCTGTGTTTGAATACACACACACACACACACACTCACTCACATATCTGTGTTTGAATACACACACACACACACACACACACACACACACACACACACACACACACACACATATATAGGCACACACACGTCTGTGTGAATATGTAGACACACACACACGCACTTGTATCGGCACATTTGCACCATGTCTCTGTGGAGATGTGCTGGTGATAAGAGCCAGCGTGTGTGTGAAAAGCAACACTCTCACACATCTCGCATAGTTCTTTTAACACGGCTTCAGCTTTTCGTTAGCAGGCAGCGGGTGGAATGATAACAAAGACAGAATACAAATTATCTTAGCAGCGAGAGTTCTTCAGCTGAATTCTCTGTGGCTCTTATGTTGTATCACCCTCCTTTCTCCGTTATCCAGTAATACCCACCTCCAACATCCAGAGGGCGCCCCTGCATCAGGAGTAAGTTTGTCGGCTGTTGCTGAGGAGCTCTAGGCAAAGAGACAGCCACTATCATTTCAAACGAGCACAAGGAATAAAAGTCATCTGCACCAATTGTGTAGATGTTAATTGATTTTTTTGGGCATCAACTTTTTTTTTTAGACAGATTATGGAGTTGGGTCATTTTGTATAGGTACAATATAGCAGGTCCATGTTTTCCTTTCATGGAATAGCATAAAATATGGGGTCCATTGACGCTTCCTGTGCTTTGTAGCAGCAATCCATTGTTGTGGTCCTTTAACCTCAGAGAAATGACACTGAGTGGGGACACCCATTACTGGTCAGTTTGCTCCTCCAATAAGCACGGTAATTAGCTCATTTATGCACTTACATGTCATAAAAAGGCTCACATCTCTTCGCTAATTAGGCCCACATCAAAAGACATGCTCGGCACAATAGGAAATGGCTGTAGAATTAGTATGCAGAACAATGCTTTTACATATCAGACAATTAATCTACACTGCAATTTTGAATTAAAAAGTTTTCAAACATTGAAATAAGTAGGACAGGCCAGTGGAGAAATCATTATTGTATGTGGTCTGGCTCTTAGTGAAATGGCGCCTTTGTTACCATCGAGAAAGCAATTAAAACGGGGGGAGGGATTGAGAAGGCGTCTATTCTCTAAGAAATTTGTCGGCCTCACAATGCTCATGGAGAGATGGAGGGAGGAGAGAGATAGAGAGAAGAGGAGGAAGAAGAAGAATAAGAGGAAGAGAAAACTAGTGCACATTGAAGCAACTGCCCAGTTTGATTTGAATTGTGGCTCACAGTGAATGGAAAAGAGAAAATGTTCCGCTTTCAAAAACAAGGAAAGAGCGATAGAAAGAAAAAAAGGAGAAAAAAGTGTAAGAGGAGCGTGGCGCTAATTCCCAGCGACGGAAATCCTGTTTATCCTTGTTATTGTTCGGGAGAAGATAAGTATATCTGATACCTTGTCAGAGTTATTAAAAATGACGCTCGGCACAGTGTGAAGCCGTAGGCTGCCGTAGGCCCCACTTGTTTCATCATACGTTGTGACGTTAGTCTTTTCAGGCTGTGCAGATTCCCTCCATGCCACTCCACTGCTGCTGCTGCGGCGGCTTTCACACAGTTTCAGGGGAAAGCGTTCGCATTTAAGCTGTGCATTAAAACACTTCTTTTTGACCCCTGGACACTCCAATGGGGATATCATGTTAAGGTGTTCTAGATTAAATTGTGCTCTTGAAATGAGACAATCTGATAACAAATACATCTCAGACAATTGTTAAGACATTTTAAAACAGTATTTTTGAACTAAATATAAATTGTGCTTACACCAGTTGGAATGGAGATTAGCCAAAATGCTGTGAAATATTTCCCCGTTTGGATTTATCCATTATAAAGGCTTCGGAGTGCGATACAACATCAAAGCAAAATCTAGTTGGAAGCAAAATATGGCATTGAATTTAAAATAAACTTACAAGGCGCAGGGGAGAATGTTAAGCTCTCTTGATGTGGCTTGCCAAGTGTTCTCCTCAGCCCTAATGAGGGCTCGCTGTCTAATTAAGTATGGCACGGAAGCATTAAAGTACGGGACACAGACTGGATCACAACTGCAGCCTTGTGGTTTGTGGCTCTGGGGGCAAACGCCCGAACGTTTAGAGTTCCAGCGTGCGTCTGCGTCGCCATGCCAACCTCCCCCCTCCACACATCAGCTAAATGTCAAGTCCACAGCCCTAGCACTGAGAGCCGCCCCACAGGCAACAGACAACCATTCATTTCTCTAAAATGAGCTCTTTTAATTAAACAAACGGGCAGAAAAATGAAGAGTGAAAAAAGGAAGATAGCGAGAGAGTGAAAGAGAGAGAGAGAGAGTGAAAGAGAGAGAGAGAGAGTGAAAGAGAGAGAGAGAGAGTGAAAGAGAGAGAGAGAGAGAGAGTGAAAGAGAGAGAGAGAGAGTGACAGAGAGAGAGAGAGAGTGACAGAGAGAGAGAGAGAGTGAGAGAGAGAGAGAGAGAGTGAAAGAGAGAGAGAGAGAGTGAAAGAGAGAGAGAGAGAGTGAAAGAGAGAGAGAGAGAGTGACAGAATCCCCAAGTGGCGAGGAGTTCATTAATATTTACAAACCCTGTGGGTTCGTAGACCCGATTCTCTGCTTCCCTCTCTCCTGTACTGTAGGGAGCTTAAGCCTTGTGGAGTATTATGCAGTTCCTGGCCCCGCTTAAGACCCAAACAGTGTTTACATCTCCGGCCTCTTGCTGTTGTAGCATCTACTGTAAAATAAAATCACTGAGGAGCAGAGTGCATTTCCTTTCCTTAGGGGAACTGTATTGTGCAGACAGGGCAGATTCAGTATGGGTGGTTCCAATGCATGTAATAATATACCAGCCATATTTGTTTCACTTGAATTGCATTTATTTATAGAGCGCCATAAACAATGTCCATTGTCTCTGTGTGTGCTTTATGTAGAGCCAAGGGCCGATCTGGTTACAGAGCGCACTGTTGAGCTTTTCATACGCACACTAACAAGAAGTAATCATCTGCCATGTTAAGAAATACCAAACATTAGAGCAATTCTGAACTTGACCATATGGAACTCACGCAGTCCTCACAAGTGCGGACCACATACCATAACTTGTTTTCCCCCCAATCAAATTCAAATTAGCTTTGATTACATCAATTTTGTCATAGGCAATCATCTGAAACAATTCAGACTTGATGTCTATTGCAATTTCAAAAGTTGAAATGGTTAGTGGGAAGGGAAGCTGCACAGATGGTTAATTTTTAAAGAGGCTTCTGAAACATGGCCAGCCACCTTCAAAGGAGCCCCGAAGGAGAGCGCTGCAGACAGACCACTTGGATCAGCATTAACAGCAGAACAATAATAAAACTCCTTACAGGTGGATACATTGGTGTAACAATAAATGATAGTTCCATCATATTTTCCGCTGATTATCGTTAACAGAAACAATAGAATAGTGAAATACGTCTGCACACATTTAAATTTACAGTATGTGGGAGGTTCAAAATGAGTGCTCATAAAATATAAATTAACTCTTATGTTGTTGACTTGTGTGTGTCCTGATGACGGTGAGTTGGTAAGGGAGTCTTGCTTTTGCCCTTATTGTCTTAAGCAAGACAGTAACAGCTGAGCTAAGTCAGGCATGGCCGCAGGCACGCACGCACGCACACACACACACTAAACACACACACCACACATACACACACACATACACATACACACACACACACACACACACACATGGCCAGCCACTGGTGCTCTCAGCTGTGTGTTGGGGTCCAGTTTCTGGGCATCATGGTGCTGCTCCTAATAGACAATTTGTCCAGCTCAGAAGCAACCCACTGGAATAGCTGCACCAAAGAGAGTCATCTCATGCCACACGTTCATGCAGTGTAGAACAAAAGAGCCTTTTCATGCCACACGTTCATGCAGTGTAGAACCACAGAGAGCCATCTCATGCCACACGTTCATGCAGTGTAGAACCACAGAGAGCCATCTCATGCCACACGTTCATGCAGTGTAGAACCCACTGGAATAGCTGCACCAAAGAGAGCCTTCTCATGCCACACGTTCATGCAGTGTAGAACCAAAGAGAGCCTTCTCATGCCACACGTTCATGCAGTGTAGAACCAAAGAGAGCCTTCTCATCCCACACGGTCATGCAGTCTAGAACCCATGTGGGCAACTTTGGCAAACAATTTAATTTCTTCAGGGTAATAACCCACTGAAATATTCCAACAGAATTTCCTTTGTAGAGCATTGTATTTGCATATACAAGAATTGCAATCATTTCCAAAGCGGTGGTGTCAATCTCAGTTGTACACACACGCACACACACACACACACACTCCCCCCCCCTCCTCATTTGCCGAGTGCTGAAAGACATGTTTTAATTAAGGCTTTGTCTGGTTGAGTGTGTTTGTGGTGGAGGCTCATGGTGAGCTCCTATAATACTCCCTCTTTCTCTCTCTCTCTCTCTCTCTCTATCCCTTTCTCTGTCTTTCCCTCATTCTATTTCTCTCACTCATTCTCTCTATAGCCCTCTGTTTTTGCCTCTCTCTTCCACTCTTCCCCTCCATAACTCCCTCTGTCTCTTTCTTGCTCCCTCTCTCTCTCTCTCTCTCTCTCTCTCTCTCTCTCTCTCTCTCTCTCTCTCACACACACATTCACACACACACAGGGGTTGTGGGGGAGCCAGGGGCCCTTCTCAGGCTGTGGGCCTGCAGAAGTCAGGTGGCCCTCAGCCATCCCAGCTGTCTGTCGGGTGTCAGTCTGGATCAGCGTCCTCCAGAGGGACCCACAGACAATCACACTCTTTTTACATGCTACATTTGCCTTTCATCACCCCCGAGTCTGGCAGCACCACCGCCCCGTGCCCTGCGCAAATGCTCTCACACTACATGTGCATGCGCAAACACACACACACACACACACACACATTCTTGAATTTCCCCTGGGGATCAATAAAGTATCTATCTATCTATCTATTTATCTATCACACAGAGGCACACACACACACACTTACACGCACATATGCAGAGATGCACGCTCAAACACACACACACACTTCTACACTCAAACACGTCCACACTCTCACACTCACATGCATTCTCCCTCACACACACACACATATTCATATTCAGACACGCACTGACTCACACACACACACAGAGGGAGCTAGCAGTGCTCCTAGAGCTGGAGTGGTTATCTGGAGCTGGTGTGAGCGCTCCTCGCCGTGCCAGTGGA
Organism: Alosa pseudoharengus; assembly: GCF_046254945.1. Lineage (NCBI taxonomy): Eukaryota > Metazoa > Chordata > Actinopteri > Clupeiformes > Clupeidae > Alosa > Alosa pseudoharengus. The sequence continues at coordinate 35,121,426 of NW_027468576.1, read as the reverse complement.
TCTCCTGTTGTTGTTGTTGTCTTGGCCCAGTTGGCGGTTGATGGGCACGCTGGAGAGTCCGGGCAGATGGCCGTCTCTGTTCTCACGGAGCCAAAGGCAGGAGCGCGGGGAGACGGAGGCTGTGTCAGATGAGCCTCCGTCAGGCAACTGCCTACAGCCCCACGCTGTTCTACCACCCCCACCTCCCCACCCCCCTAAATCTGCCCCTCACCCCCCCCCCCCTATGGCCAGCGAAGACACAGCCACAGGAGCCCAAGTTAAGAATAGCTGAAGTCTTGTCACATTGGATGTAACTGCATCCCCTGTTTTGGGGAAGGGAGAAGCATGGGTGTGGGGGTGGGTGGGTGGGGGCTGTGATGCATGCAAGGGCGTCTTCAGAGACAAACAACTCCCGTATGGCCATGCAAGACGGCATTTTTTTCCCTCCTCTTTGTTCCCGCAGTTGTTAGTCCCTGTTGGTTAGAGACTGTCATATATCTTCAGTTTGTACACTTGAGGAAAGGCCCTCAGGTTGACATTCTGCGTTGTGTGCCGGGGTATATGTCCCTTTATTAAACTGATTTCCTTACAGTACCGTAACGGGCTCATGATCCGGTTAGTTGTGCACAAATTGGTTTGAATCTTGTGCTTTTGGCGAGCTGTGTGCAATTAATCCCATGTCAAATATTGTGAAATTGCCTGCTTCAAGAGAAACTCCATGACGTGGTTTTGACTGTAACTGAGGTGACCACGCAGGGAAAAGGGTCAGCGCTGCCCTGAGATTTTTGGAGGTGTGGGCGAGAGAGGGAAAAAGTTCACCCCCCCAAAACAAAAATGTCTGCCTGTAACGTCCAGACACCCCATTAAAGGCAAATGAGAGCTCTGGCTTTGCGTCGGCCCCATCGCCAAGATTTCGCCAGCACTTCCCGCAGAACAAAGGGAAGAGAGAGAGAGGGGGGAAGATAACTTATCTCACTCCAGATGTTTGACTTGATTCAACAAGAGAAGAGCCACGACAGGCAAACGGAGGGGGGGGGGGGGGGGGCGCTCTGAGAGCAGCTGTGAAGAGGAAGGGGCCAGGAATTTGGTCTCCCTGAGCCAAATGGAGAGACGAAATAAATCTCAGATGGGCTGTTGTACAAGGCCGTGTCTGCTGCAGGTCAGGAAAGATGCTGTTGCTGCTCGGCGGATGAAGGCTTCAAGAAGTGGCCCTGGTAACTGACTTTATGTACCTGAGTCACAAAAAAAATCATTAATATGCACATGTAAATACAATAACAGATGTAAACACACAACCTGAAACATTCTGCTACAAAATTGTCATGAAGCCCAATTTGTTCCACTTCTGTGGGCTACTTAAAGCAACACCAAAGAACTTTCCCTCTGTATGCTATTTGTTTATCCAGCACCTGCTTTGCAAATAACAATGTCCACAGACAAGGTAGATTATGTTGCACGATTTATGAAAGTACGATGTATTGCGACGTCAGATGCAAGTCAAATTTGTAGTTTCTTATGCCTCATTCCATTGAACTACAGATCTGCTACCCGATCTGGCAAACTTACATAGTGCAGTTATAGCCGATAGAGGGCCGCAAAGCGAATGCAGAAGTGCCGTTCACCCTGTTACAAGTTGATGAACGACTGAAATGATTTTGGAAACATTATTTTAAGGTACAAAAAACTCTTTGGTGTTGCTTTAATGAGAGCTTTGTGATTCATGCTTTACTATGATGTATAATGTTACCTGGACTGAGTAAAAAGCGTCCCAGAATAGATTTCAGCAGGTGTTCAAAATCCTGCTCTGAACCCTAGGTTCCTACCAACGCGGCTGCCCTGATAGACCAATGCCTTAGTTTAATGTTGTAACCCTGCTCTCCTGTGGCATGGCATCTTCACTGAACAGCTGTAAATGAAATTTAAAGCAGACGCGTCACTGGCAGCGTTCACTCAGACTGCTCCTTATGAACCATGACAAACTACTCTTGGCTTCTCAGAGGACGCACCCGTCTGAGAGCGATCGAAGTGGAGGCGCTGTGTGCAGCATCCAGACTTCTCAGAAATCACTATTTGTTTCCTACGCAGCTTGTTCATTATCTGCTTTGTCGTCTTCAAAGACAAGATCAAATACAGATTTTATATAGATCAAATTATTATTATTATTATTATTATTATTATTATTATTATTATTATTATTATTATTATATCTCTCAACAGACTCATTCCCCTCTGCTCTTATGTCCGTCTTCTTTCTTCACTGCCTGTAAAAGGCCATTTCAGTTTTTTTCCATTAGCCAGAAATGTTGAGTCAAATACGCATACATCAAAAGAGAGCCATTGTATTGCCATCTTGCTTGCACTGCTTGCATGCATATTGTCTCTTTTAATCAGATGTGGTTGTTTTCACATGAAAATACAATATTTGGTAATGGTTCATCAGCAAGAACTTTAGATCATCTGCAAAAATAATCAAGGCAGATGTGCTCTAGTGGAATAATGCAGTACAAAGTGGGTACCATTCAAAACATTCCACCTATTTCAAGATCAGCTCAGGCTTTTCAGATTTATTGGTGATAGGCCTATTGAGTTTTTGTTCTTTCAGCCCTGTACTTGTCCACCCAAGAACTGAGGGAACATATGTAAGGGACAGAGAGGAAAGTGCTCAGAACTGCCTTTGGAATATCTGCTGCGGAAGGTCTTTTAAAGTCGATGCGGTAAACGTCTGACCCACATTATTTAAAATTTAAAGACTTAAATGATAGGAAGAAAATAGGTTCATTTTCAATTAGAGACCTTTGATTGAAAAAGGGCACCGAAAAAACGGGTTTCCATTAGAAATCTAATTACCTTCTGGTGAAAAGGAAACGAAAAGGGGAGTTTTCATTGAATGCACTGCACTCTGTAGCCTATTGATAGACCTCGGAATGTAATAAGTTCGCCAATTAACTATTTTCATTTGATTTCGGAAGATTTTATGATATTTTACAATATCAATTACACGATGCGTTTTGTGTGGTTATCTTAATGATGTGGGGAGATATGAGAATGGGACCCTGGACCAAACCAATTAATGTAAACCCCAGGTTTCATCATAGGTGTTAATTACTAAAACGCGTTTCTAGGTCATTAAGTCTTGGCGCCATAAAACGTGACATTTGCACCGACAACATGGTGCATATGGTTTTTGCAATATTTAACACCACATTTTAATGACTGAAATCATTGAGTAATGTCAGCCATGTTGTTTGCACACTTTCATATTGAGATGAAAGTATGTTTACAGGAGAGATCGTAGACACTGCTCTCACCTCGGGCACATGAACAGTCGAGCTTGTCAACGCAGAGGACATGTTGTAGATCCGTCTGGTAGGGTTGTGACAGATATCAGTAAATCAGCTACATCAAGTCAGCGTTTTTATTATGCGGGCGGGCAGTGCATGGAGGAAGCGTCCAGCAGTCGGACAGTACTCTGCTGTTTGTGCAAAAATATGAATTTGCTGGCGTAAGCCACAGTTAATGTGACATTGTGCAGTAGTATTTGTGAATGGCTCTTCGCCTTTCAGCAATCATTACAGACTGCCAGAATAGTTTCAAATGCAATGGCAATATTTTAGGACAAATGAGGATGCATGTGAAGTACTATCCACACTTAATTCAACATAAACCTTTTCTTTTCTTTCCTTTCTCTGTTTCGTTCTTGTAAATGTTCTCTCATTTTAAAACCGTTTTAATATCAACTTAATTGGTCCAGAAAAAATGTCAACATTGACTATGTGTGTAAACAGTAGGCTACAGGCTTTTTAATGCTTGCCAGGTGGGGGCACTAGAGCCAAAAGATCTTCCTGCCGCAAACTTACAAATAAAACCAGGGTTGCGTTTCCCAAAATCATATAGGCCTAGTTGCTGCGATGCATGTTCCGTGGTGGCGTCACTGTGAAATCTGAGTTGGCAGTATTTGAGTCACACGTTACAGGATACGTCAACGAATACGGTGTTGAAATTCGGTCGTATTTCGGTCACATTTAGTACAAAAACAACGCTAACATTTTATGTTTTTTTTTGTTGTAATTTTCCAAAATGAAAAGCGCGATATGTGACAATATGGAAACTTAAATATTTGTGTATGCGTAACTCACATTTGGTAGTGCGCCTACCAAGGTAGTTGATATCATAGCAACTATTATTTTGGGAAACGGACCCCAGACAAACAGCCAAACAGTGAGGGGAAACTGCATAATTATCCTATGAAAAATTGCATGCATCCTGGACCCTCATGGCGCACATTGCTAACTAGGTTTTCTGAAATTTTACTGCACAATTTGACAGTTCACTGGGACGTAGGGACACAGTTTTCTTGAATGTTTGGAGAAAAAGTGGATTTCTGACTTGGCGAAAGATATTCTTTTTCACATAGAGAATAAATAATATGTTTTATTCTATCATCTTATTTGAAGGAAAATAATTTGGGTTGTAACAGATGTAATGGATCTTGTATAAAAACGAACCTACATGACAACAAAAGTGAGTTATTTCAATTACTTGGTGCTTTGGGATAGTAATAGTGAATTAGACTGTTTTCATATGATTTCAGGGAGAAGTTTCTCACGCATTAACATGCTGTTTTAACGTAATGGAAAGTGATATAATTCAGCTACGATTATGAGGAGGGCAATGAATCAGTTACTCTTGCCAATCACAAATGCCCTGTCTTTTGTAGCTTGAATGTATGTAATTCAATGGTGACCCCTGTTGAATCTAAAAATGTGAAACTTTTTCATACACAAACACCACTGTCCATTTAACATTACATTTTCACAATATACAGTATACTAATGCCACACACACACAAACACACACACACACACATACACACACACACACACACACACACACACACACACCAGTCCACCACCACAACAACAACTAACACCATCTGATGCTTGTTGTCTTGCTTGATTCCGGTCACACGGTCACTGCTTGTACTGGGGCCATCTAAGAGCCAGGCCTACTGTAAGCCAGACCAGGGCCAGACCAGGGCCAGACCAGCACTATCCTTGGCTCCAATCTGAGGGGGCTATTTTGTGTGTTTGTTTTCCTCTCTCCTTCTGATGATGAGCAGGAGGTGGATGCATGGTGCGTTATTTCCACACGCTCAGAGGAAGGCTGGTGCTCTGGCATGCCCTCTCAGAAGCCTCTTCCAGGGCCCTGCTTTGTGCAGCTCAATTCCTTATCATTCTATTTCCATCTGAGCAATTGAAGTTGAGTATTTTAGTGAAATGGCACTATAGTTTGTGTGTTTATGTGCATGTGTGTGTGCGTGTGCATGTGTGTGTGTATGTCTGCGTGTGTGTGTGTGTGTATGTCTGCGTTTATGCCTGAGATTGTACAGTATGTAGGGTGTATGTTATATCTGTGTATCTTAGGTTTAGTCATTTTTGTATTTTTGCAGGTGGTTGATTTTGCAGGGTGCTTCAAAGTACCCACCACTGACTTAAGGGACTTCTGGTGTGTATGCATGCACATCAATGCCTACTTATGTTGTATGTATGTTTGATTATATGTTTTTGTGTGTGTATGTTTAAATGAATGTGTGTGTGTGTGTGTGTGTGTGTGTGTGTGTGTGTGTGTGTGTGTGTGTGTGTGTTTGTGTATACACATATTGGTGTGTGTTTATGTGTGTGTATGTGTATATATTTGTGTGTGTGTGTCTGTACACATATTGGTGTGTGTACAGTATGTGTATATATGTGTGTGTGTGTGTGTGTATGTGTATATGTGTGTGTGTGTGTGTGTGTGTGTGTGTGTGTGTGTGCGTGTGTGTGTCTGTGTATACACATATTGGTGTTTGTTTATGTGTGTGTGTGTGTGTGTGTGTGTGTGTGTGTGTCTGCGGGGAGACTGCAGCTTGCTTGCGCCATGATTGATGCGCTCCTGTAGCTGACCGCGTGGAGGCCGGAGCACAGGGAACCGCTGCCCAAGCCTGATGTTTATTTGTGGTCAGAAACCGCTTTGGTCAGGGGGTCTCGCTCGTCAAACAGCTTAATCCTCACCCAACCGCCTCCCAGAGGCTCTCTCTCTCCGCAGACCTAGACACTCGCACCAGGAGGCTCTCTGCAACCGACGACGACAGCAGCACTGTAATATTATTGTTTTTTCTGTAAAGCGACATTCAGATTTATACACAGGAAATATGGAGAACAGTGAGAGTTTCATAAATATAGGCTACAAGAGGCAGGCTGCGAATGTGCTCACATATAATGGAGATCATTGACATGGTGGCCCAGATTGATGCTTGCCGGCAATATCGGGTTGGATCGAGAACTTGTCTCGTCTGTCTGTGTTGACAAGAGAAAGCTAGTGCTTCTTTCCTCTCACAACCACAAATATACACACGCACACACACAAACGCACAAACACACAAACACACACACACATGGCAGTGTTAGACTATACACATTGATGATGCATGCACACACAGACACACACACATGCACACTATATATGATTTTTTTCTTTTCTCTTTTCAAACAGCTCTGGGACTCGGCTGCTCTGTGATGTAGGAAAATAAACCTTTTTCCGAAGGCGATGTGCCGTTCTGGTTCAAGGAAGCCATCGGCCAAACACCAATCAACAGGCTGCTGCCTGGCCTCCACGCCAAACCCCCAGTGGGGCTATAAGGTTTACACCGCAGAGTCGGACAGACTGAGTGGGGGTAGGTGGGGGAAGCAGGGCCAGACTTGGGGGCAGAATCTCCACACTCTCTTGGGCTAGGCTACAATGGAGGGGGAAATATTTACACTGCCTGGGAAAGAAGGAATTTAGCTGTGTGTGTGTGTGTGTGTGTGTGTGTGTGTGTGTGTGTATGTAGCACTGGGATGGGAGTGGTCACTGCATGTCACTGCATTGACCACAGAATACCTAAGTTGGCCCCCTCCCACCCAACACTTAGACACACACACCCACACACACACACACACACACTGACTCAAAGTAGTAAATGAAACCCCCTTCTTGTCTGGCTGATGGGTCTCAGGACCAGGGGAAATGGGCAGCTCATCCATCAGTGGGATATCAGAGCTTTGCTTTTGGACATCACCACATCTGGGGTATCAAAACTCTGCTTTTGGACACATCTGGGGTATCAGAACTCTGCTTTTGGACATCACCACATCTGGCCCAGACCCCAGTATGTAGTTCAGCAATCCAGCGGTGAAGTCTCTGTTGGTGTACAATCCCAGTAAAGTGTTGATAAGGGGTGTGTGTCCACATGACTAATGTTTACTATAGACACAGCTATAGAGATCAGGTTTCACGCTACACTGTTACTATAGTGATAATAACTATGAGTATTTATACTGACTAATGATAAGGACAGCCTTTCAGGAATATGTGTCATGTTCATGATGGCCTGCCTAAAATTCAATGGATTCTGATTGGCTGTCAGGAAATTGATTATTGATCAATATTGTCCCCAATGTCATTATATTATTGTTATGGTGTATGATGTGGACACTGTAGTGCTTATTGGCTAGAGCGATATTTAAAATGGTGTTTTTTAGTTATTGTTGTAGTTTCCCATGGCAGTATAGATGGGGCCTTATCGCCTTGTCTGACTACGCCTTTACTGCAACCAATGTTTTGTGATTATTTCATGCCTTGCTCTTTCCATCTAAACAGCAGCAGCAAAGAAGAAGAAGTGTCTTGTAGAATGTGTTCCTCTCAGCCCTCCGTCTTTCCCCTCGCTGATTGATTTCCTGTGAAAGCATCACTGCTCTGAAGTCCCACTATATTGAGTTCCTCTCTCCTCCGTGAGCCAGCAGCTCATGCACTTGCTCTTCACCGCTGAGCCAGAACCAGGAACCTGAACCACAGTTGTCTGATCCAATACTCAGAAGAACCAAAACAAGCTGTCTGTGGACAGGTCTGTTGGTTCTCACTGAACATCCATCACACAATTTATATCTGAAAGACTCCTCTGTACTCAACACTTTTATTTAACTTGTATTTTATTTACTTGTAATTAATTATATCAAGATAAACTAGATGTACCGCATAGCGGTACAAAATACGACCGCCGCTCAGTCCTGTACATCCAATTCCGCGAAAATAAATCACATTAACTTAATCAATTTGTCTCCATCTTCTACTCCATCCCCCACTCTTGAAACTTTTGTGTATGCTTGTTTGGCATGTGTGTTTGGGGACCGCACAGAAAGTAGCCTACTGGCGCTGCAAAGGTGAATAGATTTGTAGCACTTGCCAAACAATTTGTAGCATTGTTATAAAACCTTTAAAATCTCTAAACAATCACAAGTAGGGCAGTTCATCACAGTCCATCCATTGCAACTGGACTGATGAAAGGTACACCTGTAGGCTACATTGTATTTGGGAAAAGCAGAAGGTAGCAGCATAATGTATTTATTTATTTATTTATTTATTATTAAACAAAACAATCCCTGTCAGATCCATGCAGTTTTCAACAGCTATCAAGAAGAGAGGTCATGTCATGGATTTTTGTGAATGTTTCTTCTTCTACATATGCAAGAGTTTAGTCATCTGGTTCATATGATATTCAACTTAATTCTCAATGCACAAATTAAATACCAGTAGTCTAAAACAAAATGCAGTTTTACCCAGTGGCGCAAATAACTGACATGTCCAAAAGGGCCTTCATGAAATGCGTCTCTAGATACACATTTTAACGGGCCAAGTTGAAGAGCTGCTGTCCGTTATTGTTCGTACAAATATAGGCTGATTCATGTTCCCTTGCATTTTGCAACTGTGAGGTCCATGGTTAGTCTGGCTTTCGCCAGACCAAGCTCAATCTTTTAAGAAGTCGAAAAAGAAATCGCCGGCAGATCAGGCTGGGTTCACCCAGCCTAGTCTATGGTAGGCGCCCGATAGAAATATTGTTTAATTTTGCGATTGAGATATCCACGCACTGGCGCCCCCTCTGCGACGTTCGCCCCCCCGGTTTCAGAGCTATTCTAAATGCAAAATGCATAGAGGGAGTTATGACAAAACCGTGACTGTTAAACTATAAGCTATATAAGGTAGGCCCTATGCTAGGCCTATTACACAACATATATTGTCACTAGGCTATGCTGGCGACCCAAATAAAATCTCCTTTGGAAACCAACAGTATCAAGCGGACTTAAGCTGCCACCTCTTGGCGAAAAAGTTAATAGTTTTGCCCAAATAGTTTTGCATATCAGTAGTAATACAGCTGCGTGAATCACGGAAAGCGTGAATGAAGTGGACACTTCTAAATGGGACCCACTGTACAGTAGCTGAAGGTCTGTGGCTAAAGCAGCCATAATGAAGAAAGTGTTATCATTGTTTGGATACTTCACACACAAGTGCTTTTTAATCGCATTGACTACAACTTCCAAGCTGGAATCAAAGCACATCGACTCCCCTCTCACACCCTAAACACGCACTTAGAACAAACAAAAAGCGTCTCAGTCTCACGGTAGGCTATAGCCATAGACAAAACAGTATCGGACCGGTGTAACGTTGGTACTAAATCATCCATCACAAAGAATGATTTTTGTAGCAAGTGCAACAAATATGTGTAGGTAAAGCCCTGCCCTGGATACATCTCTCAACTTGTGCTCTAAAACATTTGGTTTAAATGGAGATGTAGATCATCACGGGTGCGTTAATAAATCTACATTGCGGCGAGTTGACACGAATTATTCACATTTTGACGAATTTATGTTTCAGTCTTAGTTACTTTACTTTGAGCCATGCTCTTCCTTACTTGAATCACATTTGAAAATAGAGGATTGAAGTAGCCTAGTGGGTGTTTGGGAATGAACGTTGACTCAGATGCTTTTTGAGACTTTGAGCAGAAATGTCCCAGCCCAGTGTTTAGGATGCATCATAGACAGGTTATCTTTCAGGTAGCCTATATATTTTCCATTAGAAAACCATCACGTTAGCGAACGTGTTGTGGCTAACTCACTTAGCTCCTGCTAGTAGCCTAGTTATGGTCATAAGAGAATGGGATGACAGTCGAAAGATAGAATTAGTGCTGTTATCAATTTGCTTGGTAGACTATAACCACATTTATGGTTTTCTACAAATACATAATCAAATTGGCCTCCATCACTCAACCAATGCTAACGGTAACATTATTTTACTTACCTCCTAGGCCAGGGGTGGGCAAACTGCGGCCCGCGGGCCGAATCCGGCCCGCCAAGCACTTTCATCCGGCCCGCGCTTTCATTTGGTTATCAGGCTGCTCGCTATTTTTTTCCTGCGATAGAGACGACGTTGGTTAGCTTCACTGCAAACTGCTTTTCACTCTCCTTAGAGAACGTTTACAATGTCAATGTCAAAACATCATGTTAAATAGAGATAGCATCATGTTAAACTAAGTTAACTCTTAGTTATCTCCTTTGCAGCAGATCTAACGTGAACATTATGCGATCCATTTGGGAACGCGTCTGCACTCACGAGAGGGAGAGAGCCGCAGGTTCCAGCTGGTTTGTCAATGTTGATAATTGATATCTCCTTCTTATAAGAAACTTTTAAAAGGAAATCATGAAGGCAACAGTAGTTCCCACTACTGACCATTTAAAAACTGTGATGGCCCAGCCATAGGTACAGCACTAGCCATAGCGGAGCAGGCAGAAGATCATTGAGAAATAAACGTGAATTAAAGCGACTGTCTTAAAGCGACAGTGCACAATTTATACATTGTTAAACAGCATAAAATTAGCAGTATGTTTAAGTAATTAATATTTTAAAAGAAATACTTTTCATACTAAATTATAGGCTATAAAACATTTATTTTTTTATGTGTGTGTGTGGGGGGGTTGTTGTGCGGCCCGCCGCCCAATTTTCAAAACCCAATGTGGCCCTTGGACCAAAAAGTTTGCCCACCCCTGTCCTAGGCTATAACTTACAAGATTAACGTAGCCTACCTGCAGTAAAAACCAAGCATGTTCGATAAACATTCTCAGATTTATTTCGGCTTCAAGAAGAAATGGGAATTACATTTAATGTGGAAATCATCCTACCCTTATTAGACGTTCTCTGCAGTACACTACAGTGTTGTCCTTGTCTTTCCAACCCACTTTAGATTAACTTCCAACAAAATTACGTCTCACTGCAACGATGCGGTAGCCTACAAATCTAGACGCGCCCCTACCGGCAGCAAATTACATTTGCTGCCAGGGCTAGTCTAGCAACTCTCCGTTGGCTTGTGAGCTCCAGAAATCGAAACTAAATCAGGCCAATGAAATCGTGTATAGAGTCGTTAGGTGGGCTTAACATAATGATTGATGGCAGAGTTGCAACGGTTTGGCTTGAATTCCCTGCTACTTGAAAACAAATAAGATGGATGTTGCTGTTGGCCAACAGTGTGACAAGAGATAAGCTTTTATTAAGTTGGCAAACGTTTGAACTAGCCAACTAGCTCCGCTGGTGGGAAACGCATGGGACTCATAGCGCTGCCGCTGTCCTATTGCGTGCAGAGGGAATTTGAAAGACAACTGATTATCCTGCCCCTCGGACTGAGCACTGCGAACGGTGAGTGTCCAGACCCTACATTTTAATGTGGGTCTGGCTCGTCAGGCTAACGATGCGGCATCTGGTGGACAAACGACTACATAACGCCAATACTGGAAATGCTGCCAAATGATGATGAATATTTGGTTTTCCTTTAATCCTACTGAATTTGTAATTATGTATCGGCCATTCTAATTGCCGATACCGATAGTATGTGCGTGCCTGTGTGTGTGTGTGCGTGTGTATATGTGTGCACCACCATCTACAGGCCAATGAGTGTACAGTCACTAAATGTACACATAACCTAATTAATAACCCCCCCATGAATGAAATTCTACAAAACTTGGCATACCCCCAGAGAATGTCAGGTTAATCATACACATACAATTTGGTGCAGTTCTGAACATCTTAACTGAAGAGAGGGGCGATTAAAGCAGAATGATATTGCATTTTCATTTTTTACCGGGGGGGTGCAAATCACAAATGAGTGATTATGGGCTAGGTTGATGTGGGCCCTTGAGACCAACATACCATACCATACCATAAAAAAATTCTTCATCCTTGGTGCCACGGTTCAGCTAGTTATTTAGGAAAAACTGCATTTTTTGGGTTTTGGGGGGCCCAGCGCGGGGGGGGAGTGGCCCCCGGGGACCAAACAAAATTTTTCCGTAAAAGTCTAGTGGGGCTACAGTACATACCCACCAAATTTCATGTGCCCCGGTGTTTCGGTGTCACGGGTATCGTTGACCAAAATTTCAGGAAGTAGAATACGAAAAAAAAAAGAATAAAAAAAACTTTGACAATCCCTATATGACCGCTTTTTTGCTAGCTTTGCTAGCGGCGGTCATAATAATGCCCATTACACACATGCACGCACACACACAGACACACACACACACACAAGCTTTGAACTTTATAGTTAGGTTAAAGCTATCCAACGCATAGTTTACCGTGACTGGAAGAGCTGTAAACAGTGTAAACAAGGCTGCATGTACAAATCCTCTTGGAGCTCCAGTGAAATTTTGATTTTGCGACAAGAATTTTCGGTCTAACATCGAAGCTACACCAGGCGCGTAACTGAAGCGTTCCGTTCGCGACGAGTAAAATCCATTTTAGATGAATGGTCTATTTTTTTCGAACGTACGCGCCGCTATCACGTCTGGTGTAGCTACTTTCATTGATTATAGTGGAAGCTAATTGTTACAGCAGACGCAACGCGAACGGAACTCTTCAGTTACATGCCTGGTGTAGCTCAGCCCTAACCGTTGATGTGTGAAAGGGTGGAAATAGGGCACCCACCAGCCCAGCACCAAACTCCGATCACAGTGAACAAAATTGGATTTTGAAGGCAGTAAATGCTCCCATTAAAGAAAAATTCCGGTTTTTAGCACTTTAAGGTGGTCACACTCACCGAGTGGTTAGTGGTGTTCGTTGATGTTCCAAAACAATAGCGTAGCGAAATACAGTTTCTGTCGTCTTTTATTTGGCATTTTGTAAAATCCCAATGATTTCTGTTGGAAGACTCATTGCACGTTGATATTACTGCGCCACCGTCTATGCTTCAGGTTCAAATACGAATCATACATTGCGCCGATATATTTGCTTTTAATAGTCAATAAACTCCACTAACCACTCGGTGAGTTACACAGTTTTGAAAACGAACGTTAAGGGTTGTTTTAGGTCATGTTTGAGTAGCCTACTACAGTATGCCCATTGCCAGCCACCCTGAGAAGTCAAAGGCGATTCAAAACGAGTCAGAAAAGTCGAGACAGGACCAATCGTCAAAATTTCTGTGTCCACCACTCTAAACAAAACAAACCAGAAAAGGGCCTTAAAGAATTTTCCTTTAAGAACCAAACCAGATTTTGTTCAAATCTACACACCTATGGCTAAATTGTAAGGTTGTAAGGTTAAATGTAAAATGTAGGGTTCATTTATCAAATATTATTTTGAAGTATTAAAAAACATCTCTATTTTAGAATTTTTAAACGAGAGGGGCGGTAGTTGGTGCTTTTACGACAATTCTTTTGTATTTTGTTATATTTAGAATAAACATTCATGCAAGCAATATTATTATTTACAAATGAAGAATAACTTGAAATATCTTGACATATTTTGATAAACCAGAGATAAGCTTTGGATACACAATGATTTCTTTGTGTATCTTAAGTATTGATATTATACCATTTACCCTGGGCCTTTGTGATAACACAGATCAGTGACTTTGTATAAGAAGTGTTTGGCATGGTTCAAAACTGGGTTGGAAATATAAGTTGTTGGTCTGAAAGGGATAATAAATACACATACACAGTCTCTTTGACACACAGGCACGCGTGCGTGCACACAGACACACACACACCTCCTTGCTCCCCCAGGCAACATCTGCAGGGGTTTGTTTTAGAAAGGTCTGTCTTGGCTCTCTGCCCCCCACCCCTCCCTCACACACACACACACACACACACACACACACACACACACACATCCCCAGGTTAATGGTCCTCCTTTAAAATTAACGACCCCTAAAGATATACAGGTTCCCAAGGTTAAAGGCATGATATATGATTTTTGTGCAGTAATTGCTGAGCGCAGAGCCATCCAGCACATTCCCACAGATGAAAAGACTAATGTCTGACGGCCCGGTTTGTTTTGGTAGGGTCGGTGCAACAGGGTGTGTCACACAGACCAAAACGGAAAAGAGAGCAGACTACTTATCCCTACATCAACAAACACACATACTGGCTTACATACACAACTTGCACATACCTACTGACTCACACACACACATACATCTCACCCATACACACACACACACACACACCTCTCTCTCATACACACATGCACACATCTCACACCAGCAGTGTGTGTGAGCCAGATGAGTTGAATGTGGGTTTTTTAGTCAGGGAGAAAGGTGTGCTATCATGCGTCTGATGTGGTTTCTCTTCCACAGTGCTGTCAGCTACCTGCACAGAGGCGTGCTAATGAAGAGAGAGATTTGAGAGTGTCAGGGACGTATGCTTGTGCCACTAGAGAAAACGGAACAAAATGCTGATCACAGCTTTGTCTGGGCCACTGACAAATTTAACTGATTATAACAGTGTTTTGGGGGCGCGTGGCAGGGTCAGCGACTGCGCCTGAGCTTCAAACGGTGTTGGCGACGTAGCCGTGGTAAATGCCAGCGAAGCCTCTGGTGAGCCTCGCCGAGGAGCACCGGTAAGCAGCCGCAGACAGCAAACTACAGAGACGAGACTTCTGTTTTTCTCGGTGAAAAGTTTCTCAGAATTTCCGTCTCCATTTTTTTTCTACCCCCCTTTTTCAAAACCACCCTGACAGCTCCTTTTCCCAGATGTGGCAGGGAATGTGCTGTGTGTGTTTGTGTGTGTGTGTGTGAGAGTGTGTGTGTGTGCGTATGTGTGTGTGTGTGTGTGCGCATCTGCGTGTGCATCCACTCCCTCATCTGAACCCCCCTGATAAAGGAACGGATCAGAAAACGTACAGCCAGCACTTTGCTCTGTGACTATCTGATGCACAGCCAGATTGATCCCCCATAATGCTTTGTGTTGATGAGACAATGAAAAATGGCCCCCGCCACCGACGTGTCAATACCCGCACCGCAGATGCACTGAGTTTTAAAGATGCTCTGGGTTTTTTATTTAATCCGTTTTTTCCTTAAGATGATAGCTCTTGTTACATTCTCACTGCCTGTCTGTCAGCTTGACATTGCAATATTCTCCCACTCCTGGCTTTCCTGGTCGGTTTCATTTATTTCAAAACACCATTTCACACCCGGCTGGCTTTAACAAGGCATTATACAGTGTTGAGGGAGAGTCTGGGAGATAGAATTGTGACAGCTACAACACTTTTTACTGGCAGAAAATACAGAATATTGTAAAAAGTAGACTGCATGAAAGTGGTAGAGCTCACCATAAAATGCTCTTTGTCAGTGTTTAGTGTGTGTGTGTGTGTGTGTGAAAGAGAGAGAGAGAGAGAGGGAGAGTGTGTGTTTGTGTGTGTGTGTGTGTGTGTGTGTGCGCCTGTCTTATGGGTGGGTTGATGAATGATTGCTCTTAAGTTAATTTTTCCATCTCCCTATGAGTCATATATATTTCTTTTTTTAAATACAAGTCAATGCTTCATTTCTATTCATATTTTTTAATGGATCAGATATGCTATAGTTTTCATTCATTTTTACATTTTGAAGACATTATTGCAAAAAATATGACTGGTAGTATATTGTTTGTTGATTAAATTGTCATGCCTTTTGCAATATACAATTAGAGGTTTGTAACACGTATAATGCCTTATAATGTGTCACACAAGGAAAATTAATTTTCATAACGACAAAAAACATTACATTGTAATTAATTTCTAATACAATGGTAAATAAGGCATTGTAATACTGATTTAAATTTTTCTTGACAGGATGACAGTTTTAATATTGTAATATATTATATTTTTTAATATATGTATATGTAAATAATATATGTTTAACAAGTCCACTAATACATTGAAAGGAATTATAAAAATGGACCAAATCTGTATTTTATCAATTCAGATTCTTATATATTTTAATTTTTATGATATAGATTGGAATGTCTACTTTCATTGTGAAAAGCTTGTTCTTTGTGTTAGGATACTGTTTGTTGTGTGAGTTAAAGTTGATTTATAATTGTACCAAGGCCATCTACAGACTGTACTCCATAGCCTATGCAAGCTATAGCCTATGCAGTTTCCTCAAACAGCTGCTTTTGTTGCAATAGTAAGGCAACTATAAGACAAATGTAGTGTAATAAGATTGATAATAATAGTGTCAGAGTCAGCTACCTGATGTATTCCACACGCTGCACATATCACATTGCATCAACTTTACTAATGGACTATTTTGGATAGATCTTTCTGATTTGACCCAAAACCAAGATCTTATTCCTTAGCCTATGCAAGTGGCCCATACAGCTGTGAAGCTCTATTCTTGTATGCTGGTCCATCTGCATCATTGTAAAAACAAACATGGCGGACCAAACTGTGCCCAACAGCCATGACCAACAACCAAGTTAAAGGTATCCAATTTGGATACGATGCACGTGCATTTGTTCTGGAGCCGAAGGACTAGCAACAGGCGAAGACTCTCCAGCTATATCTGACCAGGTAATGTTTCCCAATTCTCACCAGATGTCCTCGAGGCGGCATCATTCAAATTGCATGGCTGGTGTTCCGCCTGCGGCGCGCTGCCAGCTATGCTAGGTGTATGGTTCTCCCCATTACAAATTAATTTACCATCAAAAATTACTTTGAAGCTGTTATATTAATGAAAAAATCTTACATAGGGAAACTTTAAGACATCAGTGCTGTTGTGCAATCTGATTGCCCTTTATTGCAACCAAAAAACACATCTGCAGTGATTTGTGAGGTATCTGCCAGCCAACTATTTACTGTTAGCATATTAGCTCACTTTAGCATGCTAACTACGTGTACACACAAAGACAACATGCAAGAGAAGTTAACAGGGGTAAGGGTCATTCAGAGTGGCATGACTGGCTGTAGATATGTAGATTTTGGCAATGCCATGCATATGGTGCAGACTCTGCTGAGGCATAAAGCAGCCTTTAGAGTACCAGAAGTGAGGTTTGCCTGTCTGTAAGTGTGTGTGAGTGAGAAAGAGCCAGAGAGAGAGAGAGAGAGAGAGAAAGTGTGTGTGAGAGAGAAAATGTGTGCTTGTGTGTGTGTGTGTGTGTGTGTGTGTGTGCAGTAGTGGTGGTGGCGGTGCTGCTTCTGCTGTGGGTGAAACATGCCGTGGCTGACATATCAGTGATGTTTATTAAGAGACGAGTCTATCAGGCCTCATAAGCCGCTCGGCACAGGAGGCCCATCTTTTGTTTCTTCCGGAGGGTGTCATCAATCTTACGCGGCTCCGCTCTCCTGCGCTCCTGATGGGAGATCACGGGTCTCTCCCTCTCTCTCTCCCTCCTTCTCCCTCTTCTCTCCCTCTCTCTCTCCCTCTCTCTCTCTCTGTATCCCTCTCTCTCTGTTTCTGTGCTGAGTGCAATGGGAGAGGCAGGTAACACGGCACACTGAGGAGACTCCATGCTCTGCTGAACACCTCCAGACAGGACTGGAGAGTGGTGTGTGTGTGTGTGTGTGTGTGTGTGTGTGTGTGTGTGTGTGTGCGTGTGTGTGTGTATTTGATTGTGTGTTTTTGTGAGTGTGATTATGTGTGTCTTTGTGAATGTGTATGTCTGTGTGTATGGTTGTGTGTGTGTGTGTGTGTGTGTGTGTGTGTGTATGAGAGAGAGAGCTAGTGGTGTGTTGTTGGGTGGTGGTAGTGGAGATGGGGGAAATGGTGATGATGGGGTGGGCTTGGCTGGGTAGGTGGAGCGGGGGTGGGGGCAACGACATGATTCACTCTGGATTACTGGGCGAGATGTGCATGGGGAAATGATGATTCTGGACACTCCTGCTTCGCTCTTGACTGCTCCTGCGGCTCCCATCCCGAGCCCCAGCCCCTCGCCACCACTCGCAGCCTCTTTAAAAGGCAATACAGCCACTGCTGACAGCAGGCAGTCAGGGTGCCCAAGATGGATGTGCAACATTCAAGCATGGACGCACAATAGTCACGCTTTACATTCATTTTCACTGTGACTTGTTTCACACTTGAAGACAAATACACACTCAAGTACACACATTCACACCCACACCCACACACACACCCACACACAGGCACACACACACACACACACACACACACACACAATCGCAGCCAAACACACACCCACACCCACACACAGCCACAGCCAAACACACACAGACAAACACAATATTTGAAGTTTATCTGACACCTATGCCACGATTACTATTAATGGCTAATAGTAATGAGTCCTTTTTAATATAGCCAGCATGGAGAAGCTATTGGCATATTGAGCGAAGGTAAGCATCTATTTAAATGTCTTTAAGGTGGAGTTTGGCAGACGATGTGTCCACACTGTAATCTGAAATTGATGTACTTGGCCTGTGGCCCTTATGTTGGATGGAAAAAAGAAAAAAAAAAGAAAGATAAAAAAAAAATCGGCGGCAGGCTCGCATGGTGAAACGAAATGAGAGGCGATAACGGTACGGACTCTCCGCTTTCCCTGACTGTCATAACTGGCATGTAAATCTTGGCAGCCTCCCTCTTCCCCTTCCCCTCCCTGCCTGCGAAAATAGAGCTTCATTAAGTGAGCTGGGCCAGATTTATGAACTAATCTCCAGCACAGTCGTTTGTGGACACTGTACACTGCAGACCTGGACATGATGAATCTACTCCACTTAGCTCTGGCTGGACTCCTGAATCCTAATCTTGTGCCATTTGGAGAACCCTCTCTCTCTCTCTCTCTCTCTCTCTCTCTCTCTCTCTCTCTCACACACACACACACACACACACATATACATACACACACACACACATGCACATACACGCACATACATGCACACACACACACGCACACGCACACACACACACATACACGCACATACATGCACACCCACACACACAGTCACTGCCACTGTTCTCTGCCACGGCTGATTTTTACACAGTAGCACCACGCTCCTCGCTCCTCGTTCCATGAGCATCATGGCTTTGTGTGGAGCACATCTGTGCAGTTCATCAAGGAGTGATGTATGAGCTTGTCTCTTTTTTGATCTCCTTTGACAACTGAGAAGATTGAATTGCTGTAGTTGAAATTAAGTGTTAATGTCATTACATGCCGTATGTCAGCTGCATCACCTATGACATATTGATATAACAAATGTCAAGAATAGCTTTGGATCAGTGGCAGATCTTTGTAGAAGCGCTAACAATATACTGTATATATGAACGATATATACCGGTATATATACAGTATTTTTGCTTAAGATACTAAATGAGCTAAATGATTGCTGCTGTTAATATGAAAGCAAATGAAGTAATGTAATGCAAAATACAAACGTATTGGGGTTCCTGCCACTACATGCACAGGGACTTAAATGACATCCCATTCTAGATCCATAGTTATTAAAATGGAGTTGGTCTCCTCTTTACAGCTGCAACAGCTGCCACTCTGTTGGGAGGGATTGTCTGTGGAAATTCAACAAATTCCATCCATTCAGTGGAGTATTTGTGACGTTAGGCTCTGATGTTGGCCAGAAAGGCCTGGCTGTTCTAGATCATCCCAAAGGTGTTCGATGTAGCAAACCATGTTTTCTGCAAGCCAGTCAATTTCTTGCATACCAAAATCTCTTCATGGACCTTGCTGATGAAGGGGTAATGGCATATTGGTTCTTTTTCAAGGGGCTGGGAAATCTTAATGTGTCAGTAAACCAAGTCATTTTGGACAATTAAATGCTTCAGGGAAGCCCATCTGGCAACTTCATATTAATACCTTAATTAATTGCCAACAGACAATTTACTTTTCCTCAAGAAGCTACTTTTGAAATAATATAATAACTACAACTCTATTATGGTGAAACACATTAATAATAAAGTAAAATTGTCATAATATTGTAGTTGAGCCAGGTTCCTAATGTATTCCTAAAATATATCACATTACATCAGCTTTGTAATAATTGAAAAAAAATTGGTCTTGACAATAAAGGCCAACCAATCAAATGCTTTTTAATATTGGAAAGGTATTGAAATCAAACAACAGAATATTGAGGATTTGTCTATTTAATATGTACACTCTGTCTGTCTGTCTGACTCCTGGACGATTTCCATTACTGAGGGCAAATACAGAACATGCAGTCGTGTGCGCAAACAGGGGCGTTAGCACTTGAATCTCCAGGCCACTGCTGCGGCTGGATTCAAATGGGCTTTCACCTTAAAGGCCAGAGCACGTGAGTCAGCAGTCGGATGCCTGCCTGCCTCGCCGAGCCCCAACACCGGAGGTCTGGCCGGCTTTTTGTCGTCTGTGGGGAAATAAACTCAAATGAAATAAATGCCCATTCCACTTTTGATTCAAATCTAATCTGCCCATTTCCAAAAGCCAAGCAGGAACAAAACTAAAAGAGGGGAAAAAACAGAAAACGTGAGAGACAGAGAGAGAGAGAGAGAGAGAGAGGGAGAGAGAGAGAGAGAGGGAGAAAGAGGAGAACAAATCTGCTTGCACTTGTACAAAGAGAGAGGAGAGAATATTTGAATCAATATTTCCCATTAGCAATGCTGATGGACCAACAATGGCCGGCGTTGAATGAGGTCCAGCTTATTGTGTGTTCAGGTGTGCAGTGTAATTGAATTCTCTATTGAGAGGGCCTCTTTGATTAAACTGCAGGGAGAAAGGAAAACACAATCAAAGGAGCAAAGCCACGAGCAGACAAAAGGAATTGCACATAATATTTCTCAATGCTTCCTCGCCCAAGCGTTCACTCTCCATAGAAAGTCGACGTGTAGAACAAGCCAGTGGCATGTGTAGCGAGTTAGGGAGATTTGAGCATGACTTGTGTACTGTCTCATGTAGCACCATGTAGCAGAGATATGGGAATAGTGAAGGCAGAGAGAAAAGAGTGTGAATTGTGTGTGTGTGTGTGTGTGTGTGTGTGTGTGTGTGTGTGTGTGTGTGTGTGTGTGTGTGTTTGTCGGAACGTGTGTATGTCCGCATGTCGTATATTTTAGGCACATGTGTGATTTTGTGAAAAGTGTGGACGTGTGGTTGGAGGCTGTGTGTGTGTGTGTGTGTGCATGTGTGTGAGTGTGTGTGTGTGTGTGTGTGTTAGTGTGTGTGTGAACATGTGTGTGTGTGTGTATGTGTGTGTGCGTGTGTCTGTGAACATGTGTGTGTGTGTGTGTGTGTGTGTGTGTGTATGAGAGAGCGCAAGAAGGCGTTTTGCGCCTTGCTGCCAGGTGGTGTGTTGTGTTAACGGACAGAGATAGAGATCAGTAAGGAAATGGCCCTCCCTGCTCTGACCCTTGCGTCACCTCTCCTCTATCTGTCAAGCTGTCCTCCCCGTGACTCTTCACCCTCTGATCCCAGTCTCCCGCTCCAGAGTAAGGGGAAACAGACCGCCACTCCTGGCTCTCATTTCAGCTTAGTTTACAAAGACACTCACACACACACACACACACACACACACACATACACACTCTTGCACAGGAATTCCCAGTCACAAATACACACCACATGCGCACATTAGTGTTAAACCGCATGATTAGGTCCGGATGATGTACATATATGTATACATGTACTACTGCTCTCACACACACACGCACACACACACACACACACACGCACACACACACACACGCACACACACACACACATGCCGTGCTAATTTATTTTCTGCCTAGAAGTCAGTTGAACCTGAACCATCTAATGACCTTAGGTCTGCAGGACTAGTTCTGTTTCAAGGTATTTGCATTCTTTGTGAAAGATCCACATGGAGCCACAGAGAGGATCAAGTTACATGCTTGTGAAACATCATCACAAATGCAAATAATTACATTTCTCAGATCTAAGCATTTATTATTAATTATTCATTATGATTTACACATATTCATTTAGCAGCCACTTTATTAACTCTAATAATGCAGTATCATAATCCAATTGATATTATTATGTGCAGAGGAACTCTCTGAAGACTATATAAAGTGAAGTCGTGGCTTCCTTTCGCATGACGCCCTGCTCTGAACACAGAGCCCTGAATAGAGCATGCGGTAGGTAGCGCTTACCCTTAGCATGGGGGCCAGCTTGTTTCCTGTCCATCTCTCTGGTCTATATCTGGTGTGACATTAAACATTTTTAGCCCAGGATATCAAAGCGCACCTTCAAGAGGCTCAGAGAACGCTAGCACACAGCCGGGCAGGTTATTTCTTGTCTTCAATGTGTTTCCTGTTTTTTCCCCCCTCCTGTGTATCCTG
Organism: Alosa pseudoharengus; assembly: GCF_046254945.1. Taxonomy (NCBI): domain Eukaryota; kingdom Metazoa; phylum Chordata; class Actinopteri; order Clupeiformes; family Clupeidae; genus Alosa; species Alosa pseudoharengus. The sequence continues at coordinate 35,099,072 of NW_027468576.1, read as the reverse complement.
AACCACGGGCTCAGACAGGAAGACATGGGACTGAGCCTGCTTGAAAAGGTCTGTCGTGCTCATTGCTGCAGTCTAGGGAAAAGCACACACACACACACACACACACACACACACACACACCACACACACACACACACATACATACACACACACACACACACAGGTCTAGACTACATGGTCTGGCAGACAAAACTGTTGCAATGGGATAGCAATAACCACATTGAGTTGGGGGTCCAGTTTAGTCCATTCAACAAAATGTCAAAAGCCCTCTTTTTCATTGTCATAATATTGCTGTTCCGGTCCTGTTTCTCCAAAGGCCTCCTTTATCTGAAGTATTTCCCTTTTATTTGCATTTATGTGTTAATTGCTTTGGCTGCGTATAAAAAGCTCTATGTGCAGTTGTGCCAAGCAGCCACACTTGTATTTAATTGAATTTGAATAATGAGATTTTTTTCCTGTGTGTAAGTGTGTGTGTGTGTGTGTGTGTGTGTATGTGTGTGTGTGTGTGTGAGTATTTGTGTGTGTGTGTGTGTGTGTGTGTGTGTGTGTGTGTGCATGCGTATGTGTGTGTGTGTGTGTGTGTATGCATGTACGCATGTGTGTGTGTGTTAGTCAACCTTGTTTGTTTACGGCCAGAGAATGGTGGTGGAAGCGATCCAGTGAAATGAAAAGGCAGCTGCCTCCAAACAGGGCTCTCTCGCCTGGAGCAGACTACCTCCCCCACGGCCGCGTGCCATCAGGAGCTCTGCTCTGCTCGCAGAACATCAAATATTTGGGCTGCAACAGGCTACACATCAATGGGAGACAGGAGAGAAACTAAAGCAAAACACACATTTTATTTTGCTTTTGATATGCACAAGTACTGACTGTAAAAAAAAAGTGTGCTGTGTTGTTGGATGTGTAATATGCGGTAGCATCCAGAGGCTGTGGAAGTTATGTTATGAAAGATAGTGTTTGGGGAGACATTTGTCAGTCGCACAGCATCTGAATTCTCTTCCCCCTTGAAAACACTGAGAAAATGGTTCCCTGTTATAGCCGTAGCTTGTGTGTAATTAGAATACTTAGGATGTATGATTATGAATAAGTTCCATACTCCGTAAATGCGAAACATTCTGCATGTAATCACGGCTGAGCGAATGCCTTCTGTGGAATGCGTGTTGCCGTAATTGAAGCTGCGAGAGAGGAGATGTGCGATGTAAAGCAACACTAATGGCTCGCAAAGTGAGCGAGATTTCATTTATCTCACCCATGCTTGCACGCTCTTTGAAACACTAGGGCTCATCTGACCTGTTGAACCAGGCCAGATGGTCCTGGTTTTAGGGCCCGTCGTAGAGCCGTCCCCCTCGAGAGAGCCAGAAGTAAATAAAACCTTGGCTTTTTGTTAAATACCAACACAGGGGAGGTTAATTGTGTGGAAAACACTCTGACAAATGTAAGTGTTAGCCACATTTCTGTGATTGGCATCTTGCTTGTGTTATTTACCAATTGCTTCATCCTCTGTTGAGCCAAGGGCATGACAAATGTACTCTAGTTCCTTTGAAAAAGACTGGAAAAATAACACCAACCCCAAGGCCTAGTGTTTTTTTTTGTGTTGTAAATATGCAGTTGGCCGTCATAGACCCTGTGTATTTGTGTGTGTGTGTTTGTGTGTGTGTGTGTGTGTGTGTGTGTGTGTGTGTGTGTGTGTGTGTGGGGGGGGGGTGTGGGAGTAAATTTGCTCAAATAGATCCAATTTAATTATATAGCACAAATAGCAATTAAAAATAGTCTCAGACTGTTCACCGAGCCCAGAGCCTGAAGCCCCTAGGCCGAGCACTAAGTGTGTGTGTGTGTGTGTGTGTGTGTGTGTGTGTGTGAAGCCCCTAGGCCGAGCACTAAGTGTATGTGTGTGTGTGTGTGTGTGTGTGTGTGTGTGAAGCCCCTAGGCCGAGCACTAAGTGTGTGTGTGTGTGTGTGTTTGTGTGTGTGAAGCCCCTAGGCCGAGCACTAAGTGTGTGTGTGTGTGTGTGTGTGTGTGTGTGTGTGTGAAGCCCCTAGGCCGAGCACTAAGTGTATGTGTGTGTGTGTGTGTGTGTGTGTGTGTGAAGCCCCTAGGCCGAGCACTAAGTGTGTGTGTGTGTGTGTGTTTGTGTGTGTGAAGCCCCTAGGCCGAGCACTAAGTGTGTGTGTGTGTGTGTGTGTGAAGCCCCTAGGCCGAGCACTAAGTGTGTGTGTGTGTGTGTGTGTGTGTGTGTGTGAAGCCCCTAGGCCAAGCACTAAGGCGATGGTGGGTGGGCCAGGAGACAGAAGGGGGAGCAGAAATGAAAAGAGGAGGATTGTTGCCTCTCCTCTTCCTCCTCAGCTCCTTTTGATGGTCCACCTACCTGACATTCTCTCCTCCTCCTCTTGCTGCTCCTAGTCTTCCTTTTCCTGCTCTGCATCTCCCGCGGATGATCCACCTGCCTGACATTGTCTCTCCTTCTCTGTTGCCCAGCCGACTGTTGCCATGGAGACCAGACGCTCGGACCAGCGTTTGGCACTCATCTGATAGCTTGGTGAGAATAGAAGTGTTAACCCCCCCCCCCCCCCCCCTGCACACACACATACACACACACACACGCACACACACACACTCCTACACACAAATTTCTCTCCTACCTCGAAGCAGGTGTGTCTGAGACACATACATCACCCTGCCAGTCACAAAGCATAGACTAGAGTGAAGTTGAGTCAGAGTGAGGAAGAAAGAGAGAGAGAGAGAGAGAGAGAGAGAGAGAGAAAGTGAGAGAGAGGGGAGAGGGAAAAAGAATGATACTGTTCAGTGGCTCGCTCCATGTCTATTTCTCTTAGTCTCACTATTCCCTCAGCAAAGACAACTCCTTTCATATTTCAAGACCAATCTTTTTCTGTGTTGACGAGCGGATGACAGCACTGAACAGATTTCTGCTTAAAATGTATCTGTACTTTTAGTTATCCTTTTTGTGTTGCTTATTTGGTAAGAAAAGGCTTAAACAATTAAAAACAAATATTTTGTCCTAAACATGCATAGAAAACCATCAAAAATGATACATTTTCAATTTTCATACCTGTGTCTATACAAGTTCATCATTAAATATTGTAAGACATATTTTTTTTTTCCAACTTCATGCCTTTTGCTCAGTACAGATTTCCACAGTTCTATACATCTGGTAAAATGTAAAATACACCATACCCCGCATATTTAAAAAAAAAGTCTCCAATCATTTAAAGCCAAGCTGTGTGTGTGTGTGAGAGAGTGTGTTAGTGGTGAGCTGCCGCACACTGCTTCCTGTCAGGGAGTCAGTGATTTCGACACCAGTGGCACTTGGGTGTCATATCCCTGCATTATTTTAGAGACAGCGGGGCGGTATCAACTCCCAGCCCACTGTCACTACTCCATCGCCCCAGAGAGAGAGGGAGAGAGAGAGAGGGAAAGAGAGAGAGTGAGGGAGGGAGGGAAAGAGAGAGAGGGAGGGAAATAGAGAAAGAGAGACAGAGAGAGATTGAGTGAGTAGGAGAGAGACAGAAAGATACAGGCTAGAAGAGAGCAAAAGAGAAACAGAGGAAGAGAGAAATGAGAGAGGGAGAGTGTGAGAGTGTGTGTGTGTGTGTGTGTGTGTGTGTGTGTGTGTGTGTGGGGGGGGGTATCAGGGACTCTCTGCACCCCGGGAGGAATCAAACCATTAAATTATTCCGGGAGTCGGACGATTGCGCTCGGAAAAGCAGGAATGGGGTGGGGGGAGGACTGGCAGAGAGAGAGAGAGAGAGAGAGAGAGATTAAGTAAAAGACAGGGAAACAAGAGATGGATAGAGAGAGGGAGAGAGAGAGGGAGAGAGAGAAAGAAAGAGAGAGAGAAAGAGAGAGAGTGACAGAAATGGGTGAGCTGGTATTCACTGGGGGGTCAGCTTAGCTTTACGCCCACCAGTGAGGAAAACCACAGTGACACAGATGTAGTGTGTGTGTGTGTGTGTGTGTGTGTGGGGGTGGTTGGGTGTGTGTGTTGGCGGTACATGTGTACCCCTGCCTCCCACCATCAGCTCCAAACATAGCCGTGTGAAATGGCATGTTCCCATCTAATGGATCTGTCAGCACGAGACCAGGGCGGCCGTATCAGTGGGGCAGACACACGCCATGCTGCATGCTCATGGTAAGGCAGGAGGAGCCAAAAAGCACAATTGTGTTTTAGTGCAACTACAGATCATATGTCATACATCATTTCGGTATGATATACTTAAGGCTATGTATTTTCATTTATGTAGTGAAAGTGCAATTAGTATAACAAGAACAAATTACCGATAGCTATGAACTCTCAGTGCAAAACATTAGTTTTACAGAAATATTAAAATTGCATCGTCCCTAAAATACAATTAAAATAAAATGTACACTTATTCATATATCAGCTAATTATATCCAGTGTTATTGAGTGGATACTACAGATAGATGTTTTTTTTCTTGTTTCAGTATGTGGGCATCCTGGGTGTCCGGCCTGTGGCTTTGGGGTTATTATCCGCATGGTCTAGCGGTGAAGCTGTAGGAGCTCCAGTAAATAGAAATCCACTCCACACTGACTCACACGCAGAATACAGACAGGGCTCAAATAGGATGCAGGACGGGCTCAAGTCCTTCCCCTCTCTGAAAATGATTTGGACAAAAAACATGCCCGTTGTAAATCTCCTATCCCTCTTGGATGAATCGTCATTATGTGTATTAGTCAATTAGTCATGGCCTAATTATAATAATAATTATAATATTTATTTCTATAGCACTTTTCAAGCATTGAGCACAAAGTGCTTACAGACAAACAGCAACAGTTTTCTATGCACAACAAAGTGCAACAAAAGTGCTTCACACAC
>NW_027468576.1:35074221-35089221 GCF_046254945.1 Alosa pseudoharengus | reverse complement strand
CATTTTCACAAGTTTGATAAAAGGATTGTTAATCCCTCCTGTCTTGTTCTCTGAGCATACATGCTGTCACAGCCAGAACGGTAAAGAAAACAGAGACAACAAATATCCTACTTTTGAAAGAAACCAATATTTTAGAGAAGGGGTGTATGACTTTATGAGATATGATATAGAGTATCATATCTCATATAATCAATTACAATGATTACGTTTGTTTCATAGGATAAAATGACCCATTCAAGAGATAGCAGTATACACAATAATTAAAATAGCATTTTAAAAAGTCGAGATGCTGAAAATCTTGCCCAGCTAGCTTCAATGGGCACAACACCTCTGATCTAAACCCATAATTTTCCTACTTCATTTATAATGAAGAAGTGCGTACAGGTGAAATATATGTAGTTTTACTGTCAAACAAACATGCAAACAACAAAAATAGAATAGAATTACATTTTAGTATTTTTAATGTCTGCTTAATTTATATATGTATCTCAGTTGATACACACACACACACACACACCTGTCACTTAGACATTTCCATTCCATCCCATTATAGACAGAATACAGTTGCATTGTTTTTTTAATCAGCTTACATAATTGCAAAAGGGTTCTCGACTGTTGTGTTCCAAAGGCACATATCATTTTAAAAGGCTAATTGAGAAAACATTGGAGAACCCTTTTGCAATTATTTAAGCACATAATGTAATCTGAAAACTGCTGCCCTGATTAAAAAAAACAATGCAACAGATCTCAGCTGGTATTCGGTCTATAACAGAGTAAATGGAAATTTCTAAGTGACCCCCCAAACTTTTGACCAGTGTAAAATGGATGTATTGTGTCTGACCATTTTATTAATTTGCTCAACAATTCTAGAAACTAAAAATATAGATTGATAAGGTGCACAGGAGTATTTCAATATTAGATGTTTGCTTTTCACAAAAAAACATAGAACCTTTAACAGAAGAAGAGTTAGTAAAAGACTGGATAACAACACTGCTTTATGTAGATTAAAATATTTATTTTTCATAATTCCTTTTACATGCACAAACTGAAGAGGTAAATATGTGTTACAGAATACATTAAACATTTTAAGTGACTAATCAGACATGACTGAAAAAGTAGGTGTGTGTGTGTGTGTGTGTGTGTGTGTGTGTGTGTGTGTGCATGTGTGTGCGTGTGTGTTTATGTGTGTGATTGTGTGTGTGTGTGTGTATGTATGAGTGTGTCTGTGTTGGTGATGAAGCTCCGAGTAGCTCAAATGTCATTTGGAGGTCCCTATTGTCTGAGACTAACAGGAGAATAAGGCTTAGACACAGTCACACAGGCACCCTTAGCCCTCCTCTGAGAGAGCTACCCTTAGAGCAGTGTCCTCTCACATATTCCTGTTCAGAGATAATTGAGATTAGGGGACATGATTAGAGGACGAATATGTGGCAGGACATATGGTTCAGAGGTGCAGAGGCACCCTTTTTTATATGCTATTTACAATATTTAAAAAAAAAAAATATTCCCAGCTAATTCTGTGTTGTTGTCGGTCTATTCAGTAACCTTTGACTTTCAAAGACACTCTATAGACGAATATTGTATACAGAACCATAAAACGTAAAATCATAATATTTTCCATGACATGTAAAAATCTCATGCCGTTGCAACCCGTAAATGTTCTTTAGTCCAGGTTACATACACATGCAGAAAGTATCTGAATAGTATAAACGTGTTCCTGATCTAAGCAACATCCTTTGTAAAGTCGGACACTATTGGGAAAGATAAGTTTTTTACTGCACAGAGAGGGGTTGCTTTTCTCCAGGGCTTAGGCTGAACCCTTCTGGGTCAAAAATTTGGATTTTTAGAGCATCTATTTTGTGCCTTAGCCAGAAAGAAATTTGTCATGAAAGCTGTCACCATGGCAGCTGTAAGACATGTGCACCTTGCACTGACACTACTCTGCGTGGCGCTGCCAGCCTTAACCCTGTACACACTGTGTGTACAATTTTTCATGGCTTTATTTCTGAAATCATTCAGTATTACAACAATAAAAAAAATGTGTGACAACTACATTTAACATCTTGATTATAACATGCTTTGCGCATAAATGGTAGCCTATATTTGCACTTACAGTCATCCACAGACTGAACATTAGGCTATTGGATTTGCGTAATAGGCTGCAGAAAGGCCTAGTTTCGATTGCAGATGCATTCTTTACAGTGTTTAAGGTACTGTTTGATTCTGACCGGGTCTCTATTCATCTGTGGTATAAAAATTACCATCAACAGTTAATAGCAGCCTCCTCACATTCCTCCTTATTTCAGATTTAAAACATGTAAGAGTACATTAGGCTATTAAATAGATAATTGAAAAGCTATAGTCCTCTCATTTCCATCTCTCAAATTCTACTACAGTAGGGGCGCAATATCGTTAATCTTTCTGTGTTCATTGTTCTTTGCCTATTGCGCAAAAGCCTCCGGTTACAAGTCCGAAGCGCTAACCAGTAGGCCACGGCCAAACCTAATTGGTTTCTCTTTTTCCTTTCCCTTTTTCGCGGGTTGGGTTGGGTTTGGGTTAAAAATCAGAGGGTAATTTTTGCGGGTGGGACGGTGCATACTATGGTATACAACCCGTGTGTGTGTGTGTGTATGTGTGTGTGTGTGTGTGTGTGTGCACATGTTTCAGGAAGTCCATTAAGTCCGTTTTGATAGTGACTGTTGACTGGCTGCTAGAGCCCTTCTGTGATCACATCATGTCCGCCAGAGTGTCAGTCAGTCAGCCACTTGATTCTCCAACCCCACGCCCTGCCCAGCTGTGACTTCTTGGAGAGTCGCTCACCAGAACTCAGCCAGACGTGGGCCCGATTCGGCCCCGACACCGGCACTCCGGCGCCAGGCGCTCTCGGGGTAGTGCTGTGTGTCGACCTCGGCATGGAGCTTTTGAAAGCCGGTGGAGGAACATGACATATTGTGCTGCTTCGAATGTTACATTTCAACATCAATTAGAGAGGCGCGGACATGGCGCCCCAGATGTTGGGAGCGAGCGGAGCATGACACCCAGGCATCGCTGCTGCGGAGAGAAGTGGCAGCTGCAAAGGCTCACAGCCCACCAACCTTATGGCGCAGAGCTGGCCCGGATGTGGCCCAGATCCGGCTGACCTGCTGCCCCAGACGCGGGCCACATCGGGCAGGCCAGTGCTGGGGCACGGCTCTTATTCCCTGCGCTGCTGCGCTGCAGGAAATGGTGGAAGACATCAGCGAGGTCAGGTCCAGAAAAGGACACATGCTGTACCGATATGTACCCATACAGACAGTGAAGGATGAAGGATTACAAGATGTAGTGTTAGGGCACAGAACATGAAGGATATTGGAAATATATAGTACAAGGGCAATTCCACGGAAAATTGACTTTTTGTCACATCCATAACGCCAGTGAAATGCCTTGGCATTTGTATGATGTGAATGATAACATTCATATTTTGTGCATTTTTTCTCATGTACATTCTTCAGCCAAAAATAGCAAATGCTCAAATTTCATGTAATCATTCACATCATACCATACCATCACATTTTATTGGCGTTATGGATGTTACAAAAAATGTAATTTTCATTGGAATTGCCCACAAGCATGGTGACGTCGGTGCATTGCTCTACATATGAGTAATGACGCGGTTGGCAATATATATGTTTGTGTGATAATATCAGAAATCCTACCCAAAGGATCTGAAAAAAAAAACATGCCAGTTGGTACAGGCTGTGGCGGAGAGATGGCAGTGGGCATGTTGTCATGGCGCTGTGACCTCCGTGGCCTCTCAGCCTTTGCTCCCGTTGGCGAGGGTCAGTCTTGCCACTCTGGGCGGTCAGCCTTGCCACTTGACATGGCGAGGTGACTCACTTGTGCCCGCTGGAGAATCACTGGGCAGGGGGCCCTCGAGGAGAGTTCCGAGGGTCACCAATGGCTTCTGATCTCGCCCAAACCAGCTGAGGATCATGGGACAGAAAGCAGGATCACGGGCATAGCCGTCCGCCAGCTGGGCATAGCCGTCCGCCAGCTGGGCAGGCGCTTTTCTCTCCCATCCCACCCTTATCGGCATCCCCATGGCACAGGGCTGTGCAGTCATCCGGCCTGGTGCCTGGAGACAGAGACCAAAGCTGAGGAATCACTGGAGAGATATGAGCTGCAGCACAGAAAGACACCACGCTGTAGGTCTCCCATTGATTTACCATCTTATTAGGTCAGCATATTTGCAAACGCTCTCATTTCATTCAACAGAATGTCTCATATTTAATAGTACAAAAAAAAAACACTTTTTGATTTACTTCTAGAATGGATCTTTGTGTAGGGTAAATGTTAATCCAATGGTCTCAGTTAGCCAATCAGAAATGTCCTCCAGCTCTAATAGAGAATAAGGAAAGACATGAACAAATGAAAAGATGTTCCTGAATGAGTGAATAAATGAATGAATGAACAAAAAAATACAACATTCACAGCACACAGCACAGCTTATCATTAGTAGTTTCTGTCCTCCTGAGCATATTTAATTTGACTTCTGGCCCATCTTTTAAAAGTGAATTACTATACTTACTCTCCTGAGAGACTGATCATTTCCTGTTTGCTCGCCATATCTGGTAGCCCCAAAGCACAGATGAAGTCTTTGAACATACCAAGATTAATGAAATCATGCAATGAAAAACATTCATGTTTCCAAACTCACACACCCAAGTCGAACTGTGTGCATTCCAAGAGCACTGGAGGAAAAACAGCATGGCCCATGAATGCAAGAGGAGGAGGAGGAGGAGGAGGAGGAGGAGGAGGAGGAGGAGGAAGAGATGGGGTGGAGAGGGCAGTTAAAAGTGCCTGGCCAGGCTAGCGTGAAGCCAAGAGTGGCTGGATGAAAAAGACAGACCGTTAGCTGGCTGTTGATCCCGCTCCGAGCCCATATCAAAGGCTGGCCGGCAAATGAGAGCGGCGCGACGCGGCACAGCGTGGTGTGGTGTGGTGCGCTGTAGTGCGCAGGGGCACGGCGATCCCTGGAGCAGGCAGAGGCATGAGAGGGCAAGATGAAGGCGCCAGGACTAGATGAAAGACATGAAAAAGGCAAAAAGCAAGAGAGAAAGAGTGTGTATGTGTGTGTGTAAGTGTGAATGTGGATGGATGTGTGTGTGTGTGTGGGGGGGGGGTATAAGTGTGTATGTGTGTGAGTGTGTGGGTGGGTGTGTAAGTGAGTGTGTGTGTGTGTGTGTGTGTGTGTGTGTGTGTGTGGGGGAGGGGGGGGGGGGTGTAAGTGTGTATGTGTGTGAGTGTGTGGGTGGGTGTGTAAGTGTGTACGTGTGTGAGTGTGTGGGTGGGTGTGTAAGTGTGTACGTGTGTGAGTGTGTGTGTGTGTGTGTGTGTGTGTGTGTGTGTGTGTGTGTGTGTGTGTGTGTGTGTGTGTGTGTGTGTGAGTGTGTGTGTGAGAGAGAGAGAGAGAGTATGCATGTGTTTCAGGGAGTGCTGCTGCGCGCTAGCTAGAGAGAGATGACTTCAAAGACTCAGCAGAGCAAAGGCTGGCTCTCGCTTTTTAACATTCTCCTTGCGAGTTTTCTCCCTCGTGCTCTCTTTCTTTACATGCACTCCCCCCCACCCTCACACACACACACACACACACACACACACACACACACACACACACACACACACACACACACACACATGCCTCAGAACTCTTTATTCTCCTCTTTCCTCAAAGGCAGGCTAGCCCAATGGTTCAGCTGGGTATGAGCGTTAATATTTCTACCACATCAACACCCTTTCTTGGCATAGGGTAGCCAATGATGGCTTTTGGTATTGTGTGTGTGTGTGTGTGTGTGTGTGTGTGTGTGTGTGTTTGCACATTTATGTGTGTCTCTCTGTTTGTGTATTCAAGAAAAAGTGAGCGAGAGAGAATTTGAAAGAAAGAGTGTGTGTGACAGAGTGTGTGAGTCCATGTCTTGTGCTCCACTAGCTTTAATGGGACCGATGATTCTAGCAGTTTCCTACAAAGCACCCTGACTCTCAGATCGGCTGCACACTCACAGATGCCATCCCAAACCCACCACAGACGCTGCACAGTGTGCGTTAGAGATGAGTAACATTCACTGCCGAGCTTTATTTGCAAAATTTATGCTGAATGAGAAATGGCCTGCACCACGAAGGGCTGGTTCCAAGAAGGGAAAAAAAATAAAACAGTGTGATGTTCTGTAAACAGAATTATTAAATCAAACCTCTCTTAAGAAATTAATATTAGAAGCTTATTATACATTCAAACCCCAGTAGTTCTATCTCTCTCTATTCCTTTCTATCTCTCTCTCTATATGTAGCCTGGTTAGGAACATTGAGGGGTTTCTGGATGTGTGGAGGATGAGGGGGTTGTTCTGTGAGGGTGAGGAGGATGATCAGGTGCTTTTTAACATATGATGTTTTGGGATTTTTTGTGTGAATGTATTTATGAATGTTTGTTTGGTGTTTGGCTTTGTATGAAGCGTGTCATGATTTCATGGGTTAAGGAACGATCCAATAAATTATGGTTGGAAGGTTGGAACCTCTCTCTCTCTCTCTCTTCTCCTCTCGCCTCCCCTTCCCTCTTTATATTAGTTAAATACAGAGATACTGTAGGCCTATGTGCATCTCAAGTCAAGTCAAGTCAGTTTTATTTAATATAGCGCATTTAACATGCACAGAGTGCAACCCAAAGCGCTCCACATACAAGACATTGACAAAAAACAAAAGACAATAAGACAAAAAATGCCAGACGGAGCAGCGTAGTCGCCAGCGTTGACACCACATGACAAAAACATTTAAAAAATAACAAACACAAAAGATGCCGGACGGAGCGGCGTAGTCGCCAGCATTCCGGTGACACTAAGACAACACTGCAAATTAAAAATAAATAAATAAAATAATAATAATAATCATGTTAAAATTAGTCCAATTTCCAACCGGCTGAAAAAGTCCAAGGGCAATGATGACCCGTGTGAAACTGCCAATGCAAGACCAACAAAGTTCTTTCACTGACCAACTCAGAGAATTTACTGGCAGTCTGGAGAGCAGAGCACCAGAAGAACAACAGTCTGAAGTCATGATGGGCGATCTTCCTGCTGATCAGCAGCTCGGTTACTTTAGCAAGGACCGTTTGTTGCTTCATGGCTCCCGACGTCGCCATCAGAGCTCCCCACCTCAGCACTCAATCCAGACTGCAGGCCCCCAGCGTCAGAGGCTAGCAGTGCTATACTGTACGTTAACGTTATGGCAGCTCGCAGGTCAGCTGCAGCTCGGTGGTCGTGGCAACTGCAGATCTCTCGCAGAGTAGGCCCATTGCCCTGAGCAATCTTTCCGTCCAGACGAGTCCAGACAGAGGATGTGCAGCGTCAGATGGAAGAGGGACGGCTAGTCAAGGCAAGCTCATCAGCCCAGTCGAATAGAAACTAACGTTACCGTTAGTTATCAGCCAGAAAAAAAGGACCAAGAATAACACAAAACTATCGAAAATAACGTAAATAAAGGGTGAAAACATTTAACTTGACAAATAAATACAAAAAAATAACAGAACATTACATAAAATTACGAACATTACATAAATACAAACAAAAACATGATGCCAGACAGAGCGGCGTGTCTCGCCAGCGTCCCCGTAACCTAGCAAGTGTACAGTATTTACGTAATTTATCTCAGTGTACAGTATTTACGTAAGAGTGATGGTGAAAATTGTGTCGGTGAACCATTGTGATGCCTGTGTGTGTCTCTGTGGAAGTGACACGCTCAGTGCAATCCTGCCGTGAGTCTTTAAACTGGCACTACCACGGCGACGCTCCCCGGCTTGCGTTTGAAGAACTGAGCGTCCTGGCAGAAGACAGCGATGGCGTTGGGGGGTTTTTCCTTGAATCTCGCGACTTTATCGCGCGTCAGGTTGGAGCCGCTCACAGCGCCATGAGGGGAATCAAAGCTTTTGTTTGGCGCTGCCGCCGACGCCACCACGAGCCGAGGTGATGAGGATAGATTGCTGTCTGCTGTCACACACAGGTTTCGGTTGTCAGGAGTGCTGCTCTCGTTGCTCGTGCTTGTCTAATTCTGACAATCGACGCTCTTGTTTTTTGTTTTTTTTTTGTCGTCAGGGTTACATAAATCTCCACACCCAACCCCCCCGCACCCGTGTGCCTTCATGTCTCGAAGTTTAGGCAGGCAGCCTTTTTCATATCACCGACGTCAAGGAAACCTGCTCCGCCTGAAGCCTGAGGTGAATAAAGTGGAAACACTGACCACTGCAGGGGGTCTTTGATGAAGCGTTTACTCCAGCGAAGCATTTTAGATCGGTGAATTAGGGAAATGCCGTCATTTACAGTAAACAAAGATGGAGCCGGGCAGTAAACAAAACAAAGCATGCAGCAGATACTTCCCTGCAAATGGAGTGTAGCCTACCTGTGTTTCGCATTTCACATCAAATAACTGTTTACATTATTGGCTCATACTTTAGACCACAAGAAAGCTAAGCAATGTTTTGCCGCACACTGTGTGTGGTATGAGTTTGACGGGCAGAAGTGTAGCAAGGCCAACTGACAGAGGCATGTGAATAACGGTCTAAACAGCGTTTCATCCTTCTCCAAAATCTCAGTGGCTTAGCCAGCATAACGTAGCCTAGCAACAGTGATTGTGATTTTTGGTTAGATCTGTGCATATATGCCATTCAAATACAGTAAGAATAGCCTGGCTGACAGCCCAAGGTCACACAAAGGCAAACAAAGACACCTACCTTCTTTTTCTTTTCTTTAATAATTTGAACCAAGGCAGATTTGGCCTCCATTCAATAAATCAAGCTGATAAAGAAGAAGGAAAATAAAAACATATAAATGCCAGGAGAAATTACAACACAAAACTTTGTTGAGATGAGACCGGATATGATGCTCCCTGCAGATCTTGAGTGTTAGAGCGGAGGGCTGATGCTGTTGGCCATGATTTAGGTGTGGAGATGGAGGTCAGTAAAAAGCCGAGGAGAAGGCTACAGTTCCAAGGGCTTCCTACTGCTTGCCTTGGCCGTGAGCACGGTCCCTTGCTCATTGGTCGGTCTCTGTGTCCATATGTTTTTAAGGTTCCTGAAGGACTTTTATTGACTTTTAGCAGACAGAATATTGGCATTGTAAACCTCACAGAGGGCAGGGTGTCAGTGGGGGAACCGAGCGAGAATCTGTGTTTTACGGGCCTGGATTATTCCGTTATAATATTATAAAGCCCTGAAGATGGGCCGCTTTAGCACTCACACAGGCAAGAGGGCAACAAAAGTGCTTGGCCATTCAGGAGGGCAGTTCAGTTGTTAAAATTTAGGGGGGTGAGGTAGTTATGAGCACATAAAACTTGATGGCCCCCTTCGGAGAACTTACTGGCAAGTGTGAAGTTTGTCCACCCCAGGATCAATGGCTCACTGTTTCCATTGCCATGTGTATCTCCATATCTTCGCTTGAGCTCCCCTGTGAGCTGTATGGGTCTTTAATAGGCGCCGAGGGAGAGGCTCAGCGCTTATCTGGAGGTGGGTCGCCTCGTTAAGGAGCGTCCATAAGAGACAAGATAATTGGCTTCATTCAGAGACCACAGCAATGTCATCTGAGAGGAAACTTGGCAAGTCCTTGCACTGAAAGGGTTAAAAAGTAGCCCATAACTTGTAAAACATTAGTGGTTTGACCCGTTAAGTAATTTTGGAAACAGTTTGAAAATGCAGTTTAACTTCCTTGTATGCCTACTGGGTCATAACAATGTAGCCAGTTACACCATTTATTGGTATTATTTTGCTCCCTCTCTGGGCTTGTATGGTTTGTTTTAATCAGTCTTTCAAACTGACTTTAATAACCACAATTCCTTCCTAACTATTATCTACTCAGAGACTCATTTGGGGTGAGTGTGTGTGTGTGTGTGTTTGTGTGTGTGTGTGTGTGTGTGTGTGTGTGTGTGTGTGTGAGTGTGAGTGTTTGCGTGCCATAGTTAAGGTCTACCTTCTCCCTGGCCTGACAAAGGAGGCCCCAGGGGTTTATATAAAGAAAGATGGCTGTGAAGCAGGCCAGCTGAGCAGCCGTTGGCTTATCCTACAGCCCTCGCTGCCCGGGGGCTTGTAAAAGTTTGTTGTCGGGGAGGTGGGCTTGTAATGATTGAGGAACACGGGGGCGGAGGTGTTTGTTAGCCAAGAGAGGGGGGGGAGTTGTGGTAGCGATGTGTGTGTGTATGTGTTTGTGTGAGTGTGGACGTGTTAATGGGTTTATGTGAGGGCTAATCACCGGCATGCTCAGCCCCTTCCAGGGGTTAACTAAACCGGGCTATGTGACACATGGTTGGTCTTTATGGGCCCGGCGCATGACGCTAAAGAGCCCATAATAATGACGGCAATTACGGCAATCGGCTTAAACAAACGGGGAGAGAGCGTGCAGAAAAGCTCATCATACTCCGATCTGATTGGCCCTAATGAGATAAAGACGCCAATTAATCCTGCGCTAATTGCTGTGGCGAGCTCGGCAGAAAAACACCCAAATGTGTGCATGCAAATGAGCGCCGAGCGGCGCCGCGCACCGAGCCGAGCGGAGAGAGAGCGGAGAGAGAGCGGAGGATTGCGGTCGGAGTCCAGGTTAGTTACGAGCAGACAAAAAAAAACAATCACTGCAATTATCACCGCAGTTAGAGGAATAGTTTATTTTGTCCTCCCACCTCTTCTCCTCTGCCTGTCTGGGGGAAGTGAAAGCCCATCAGAAGTGTGGGAGAAGTTACCTGCAGTGGTGGTGGCTGTGGATGCTGCAGTGGGAGTAGGGCTTGTGTTGCCAGGGCGAGTGTAATTCAGCCTAGCAGCTATCTGGAGGTGTCGAGTCTCGTTGTGAGCTGGGAATTCTCGCATAGGCCGCGGGGGAGTGGTGGGTCAAGCGAAGGTTCAGACTTGTTGTCGGAGTATTGCGTCTGTGTGTGTGTGTGTGTGTGTGTGTGTGTGTGTGTGTGTGAGTGAGTGTGTGTGTGTGTGTAGCTGTGTGGTTGGAGGCTCTGGGTGAGGTGAGATGTATTTGCGGCCCTTGCGGGCGAGACTGTGTTTCATGTATCCGCGGTGATGACACGCTTTGACACTTTTGGGCTTTTCTCATGTTTCTCTTTTGCACGTGGCCTCCATTTTGAAGCTGCTCCCTCCTAGTCCTGTGTCCTCTGTCTGTCTCTGTCTGTTTTGGACAGTCTAGAGAACTGGGTGGGGTGAATAGACAACCACCATTAGCTCCAATGATGTCAGTTTTTATTATTGATACACCAGCAGCTCTTTTTTTTTTAAAAAAGAAAGAAAATCTCTGATTTATGGCTCGAGATCACAGGGTGACCCACTCACAGAATCTGAGCCAGTGTAGCAGGACATGATGCATGAAACATACTGTACATGATCTCACTCGAATTCCGTGTTTCCTTTTTCCTGCTGAACGGCAACTGCTGTCTAAGATAAACTTACTATGTACTGCAACTGCCTGTTTTAAGAAGTGCACCGTTCAAGGTCAAGAAATATCCATATAAATTTAGAAAATGTGACAAATCCTACAACTAAATGATAAAAAGTGTTCCAGGCAGTATTTAATTTGTCAGTTTTTATTTTTTATATTCAATGCTTCACACTTAATGAGTCACTTAATGCTAGTGGACTACATAGAGTGAGCACAATAATAGATATTGTGGCTGGGGTCAGTTCTTAAGTGATTCTTTTTGACCGTTGCTAGGGACAGGTCTCAGCAGGCTAACGGCCTTGAGCGCTGCCCGTGGCAACCACCTTAACTCACCGCGTGACAAAATGACATTCACTGTGACCTCATTAAGATTACTCTGGCTATTACCGCTTCGTGTGGGGATGTATGACGCGTGGGGGCCGCTCTGATGAAAAAAGCCATAAATCTGGGCATTAGCCGGCGGGCCCCTGTGGCACTCAGAAGTCCTCTAGCGTGACACTCTTTGCAACCCAACCCCCCCCCCCGCCTCGTTCTGTCCGCCGGCCACCCTCCGCCCCCCCCCCCCCCCCCCCCCATTTGCTTTCTCGTTCTCTAATTGCCGGGCCTCATGCTTTTGCTCTTTCTCTTCGCCATTGTTGACATGCCGTAATGCTCCGTCTATCGGAGAGTGGCCTCCGTAGGCCGCCGCCCACGTTCGCCTGCGCCATTACGGGAGCCATTTTCATTTCCTCCGGCGAGGCCCACAGAGGGGGTGGGGGGGGGGGGGTTGGCAGAGCGGCACCTTGACAGGGACACCCCCTAAATCATCCACACATGTAATTGGTCCCT
The DNA here is from genome assembly GCF_046254945.1 of Alosa pseudoharengus. Classification (NCBI taxonomy): domain Eukaryota; kingdom Metazoa; phylum Chordata; class Actinopteri; order Clupeiformes; family Clupeidae; genus Alosa; species Alosa pseudoharengus. The sequence continues at coordinate 35,076,952 of NW_027468576.1, read as the reverse complement.
ACTTACCCAAATGGCTCTGGACTCCTCTATTTGCCTAAGTGCATTAACTCGGGGTGGGGGGTGATCCATGTTAGCGGGGTACTGCCTGGTCACCAGAGGCATCTCCTGGTGTTAACTTGTCCTCTTACCTCATACCTCAACCGGCATCGCTGTTGTCGTCGTGGTCGTTGCTGTTGACGCCTTGCTGTTCATCAGGCCCATTCTCCCAGGGCCCTTGTCTCCTGTTCAGCCAGAGGAGAATATTAGCCGAGAAGTGAATCAATATGGAGAGTGGAGGAGTCTCAGATGAAGACAACATTTCATTCTCATCACTCTTTGACATTGGAAACATTCAACAAAACACGTCAGTATTTCGTCAGTTCATGATTATAATTGTACATTTTATGACACCATTCCCATGTGTCAACCCTTGACTAAGATCATTGTTTTGTGTTTATATGTTTAACTGTGTATATATTGTCGGCTTCAGGATTGCTGTTCTAAGGGGTATGTTTTGTAATAACACTAGAAAATAGATATATTTCCTGTAAGCTGTGTGGTTAAGAAATACAGGGAGTGACTGGAACATCTGCAACAATTCTTGTACAGCCATTATACTGTATTCCCTACGCCCATGTGTCTGAACCAAATGTTCTCTCTCTGGCTGTAAGTAGGTAGCCAAGTAGGGAATAACAAAAGAGGATGATATTCATAAAAGGAGATGCAATATGAATAACACACACACACACACACACACACACACACACACACACACACACACACACACAAAATGCATTCTCATTGCACTCTTTATTTCTGTCTTTCAGGGATACACATGCACATTCTCTCTCTTTTTCTCATGCACACACATACAGTACTTTATACACTCTCTCTCTCTCTTTCTTTCTTTCTTTCTTTCTTTCTTTCTTTCTTTCTTTCTCTCTCTTTCTCTCTCTCTTGCACACACACACACACACACACACACACACACACTACGCGTCACATGTGGCAGATTGTCAGCATCACATCACAATGACAATAGAGGGAACGGTCAGTGTGTGGCTTTGTTTTTTAATTTTCTTCTGACTCCTTTCTTTTGTTGGGCTGTGGGGGTCACTGTGGCATTGAGACAGCTTCTGCTGCACTTAATGACCGATCCAATACTCCAGAGACCAAGGCCTGATGCTTATGCCTCCACACACACACACACACACACACACACACACAAATAGAGACGTAGACACACACACACACACACACATACACACACACAAATATAGACGTAGATACACAGACACACACACACACACACATTCACTCACACATAAATACAGATATAGACCCATGGACACACACACACAAATGCACATACACAGACATACTGTAGAATGGCACATGCACATATGTAGGGCTCTAATTTGTTTGACACAAAATGCGCAGTGCAATGTGTTACAGTAATACCGACCCACAAGAAGAAATGCTAATTTAATGAACTGCGCAAAACATTTAGCTAATTTACAGTAATAAAGCACAACACCATGCTAGACACAAGCACCAGTGACAAAGTTGTCAGGGCTTTCAACTGCTTACACACTACATTTTTGCTTGTCACACAATTTTCTAAACATGTCTTTCAAACACCAGAACCCCACACCAAATGAATTCGATTTATTACACGGCTCTTCATAGTGCTGCATTATGCTCCATTCACTTGAATGGGCCTTCCCAACGTTCGGCGGTCTGCTAATTCTGAATAACAGACCGTTGCTAAGTATAACAGACCGCTGTCAAGGAAAATGGGCTTTGTGCTTCTAAGTCAATTATTTCATATCACTACGCAAGGATTGGAACTTCATTCAAAAGTGAAAGCAGACGGTTGATCAGCTGTGTTCTAAAGAATGTTTGATTCAAGTTCAGCGTGTGTTGTTGCGAACTATTTGTTTCTCAGCAAAAGCCATGATTAAACAGTAACAAATAGACTATAGCCTAGGCTATGTAGGCTAAAGAGTCATATCGTGGGGAGTTTATTGTGTCATTTTGGCAAGTAGCCGTGTAATAAGCGGGATAATGTATAGAACGCCGGTCATTGTCGGGAGATAGGTCCCGACAGGGCGAACCGGACCCCGACGCGCAGCGGAGGGGTCTTGTTCCGCCCTGAAGGGACCTATCTCTCGACAATGACCGGCGTTCTATACATTATCCCGCTTATATACATACAATGAAGTTCCACATTTATACAAATATACATTATCCCTTACTAATTAGATTAATTCTCATTGTTTGACTCAGTTTTCAGTTTCCTAAAACACCACACACAATTTTCTACATAACACACAAAAATCAAACAGGAAGTAACTTGATTTCGTTTTTCAAACACAACCTATCAAAATTCCAAATTTATTCGTCACTTATTCACTCTCAGTCCTTAATGTACAAACACACATTACTTTACCATCTGATCATTGGCTTAGTATAGGCCTATGAATAGATATACTTTATAGACTGTAGATAGACCCTTTCAATCTGCTCCTAGAGGATCTATGGTTGATATGTTCAGAACCAATGCAGATGATGCATGAAATGAAAATGAGTTATACTTGAGCAACTGCCCCCCCATCACACACACACACACACACACACACACACACACATTTTGTATTTCAACATCTCTCTGTAGATGACGTATGATGTATCCAAAATGTCATATTATGACAAAAGTTTTTATAATGTGAGATGAATGTTTGCTTTAGAG
>NW_027468576.1:35066721-35071721 GCF_046254945.1 Alosa pseudoharengus | reverse complement strand
AGCTCATGGCCAGAACGACTTCATTCCAGCCGTCAGCAATGCCAACGATCGCTAGAGCGTACCGGCTAATTACTCAGTGAGGCCGCTATTGGCAGGTGACCGCACACGTATCGATCACGGCGCTAAGGCCTCGCCTCTCAAACACAAATTAGTCAAGCATTATTTTGGCCGTTGGGGGGGGGCAGCTCTTCCTCCCACACTTGACTGGTTTGTGCTTCTCTTTTTGGTCGATGCCAAATGCTCTCATCAGACTGAGGCACATGGAATGGCAATGTTTTGTGTGATGGAAGGAAAGTGAGTTTAGACACACAAACAATACAGAACAATACAACAAGCATTGGGCTGCGGTGTTGGAGGAGAGAAACCACTTTTGAGCTCTCAGTGCCAAATTCATTAAGGGAATGCATGGTTTGCAGGATTTGTCGTATAATGGAATGAGAGGGGAGAATTGTGGTTTATTAGGAGAAGCTGCGTCAGTGGGGGATCTGGGCAGAAGAATAGGAAGTTGTGTTGCCTTTGTATATCTAGGGTCAAGGTTTTTCAGTTTATAGACATGATAAAGTATTTTATTGTATTTGCTGCGTTTGTCGTTTGTCAAATCTGTCAGCTTTTTTTTCATGCTCGCCTTGATCTACAGGACAGTGATAGCAGCATGACTGCAAAGCATTTTCTTTTTTAAATCATTACTAAAAATGCTCTTTTTATTTTCACATTTTTAGCCCCAGACTCAGATATTCCCAAACATGTAAAATCCCATTCAAAATGTTTGAGCCTTGGATTAATCAGCGGGGTGTTGTCAGGCTTGTGGCCGGGGCGTGGGGTGTGTAGGTGTGTGTGTGTGTGTTTGTGTGTGTGTGTGTGTGGGGGGGGGGGGGTTGTGTGTGTGTTTGAGGGGGTGGATTGAAATGTACGTCGGCCCCGAGGCTGCGTGATTAACGGGTAATGACAGACCAGGGTGTCGATATGTTCTGCGCTGAGATTTGTGGCGCGGGCCGGTGTGATGGCCGTCCCCGGTCCAATTTATCACCTCCAGGAGCCCCAGCAGATCGCCTGCATGCAAGAGGAGCACGAGAGAGGAGAGGCCAGACAAGTGTCCGAAAAAGGAACTTAAAAAAGGAGAGGGAGAGAAACAGAGAGAGAGAGAGAGAGGGAGACAGAGGTGGAGGGTGAGAGAAGGGAGTGGGAAGGGGGGAAGTGGGGAAGGGGGGGGGGGCAGCTTCCCAGCTCCCCTGCCACTGCGCAGGAGTTATTTCTCATTTTAGTGAGCCCAGCAGTAAATACCTCACTTTGCCCACTCCGGTCCTGGCCCGCACCTCTGACCTCCCCCAGCCTCCAACGCTACTCCCATGGTCCCCTGCTCAAGGCCGCCAAGCGCTCGGGCGCTCGGGCGCGGGCCGGATAGCTCGCCAGTAATTCACAGCCCTCTAGATCGCCTGCCAGCAAGTATTGATTTTTGTTTCCCCAATCTCCAGGAGAGAGGCAAAGAAAAGATTAAAAACACTGTCAGTTTGGAGTTGAATAAGAATCCTGCACAGGGGAGATACCTCGCCCAGGCAGGGGTCAGGGCTAGCGCTACGTCTCTTTATGGCCTTAACCGTTTCCGCTCCGGCCGCCCTTCGCACGCTTCACCACTCGGAGAACGTTTCAACCACCTTCTGCCTCACCACCATTTTATTTATAATTATATGGTCCCTGGCTGTGTTTACTACCAATACACTTTAATACAACTTTGTTTTTGTGTACCTGGATTTTTTTTTTAGCACACTGTAGGTTATGTCTGCTACTCACCCTTTATCTAAAGAATAATGGACAACATCAAGATACACCTTGAGGTGCATTATTTTCTGTTACCCAAACACTGTGTAGTCCATTATATCACAGTTGCTACACTGCAAATACAATTTCCGTGTTTTGATCACTTGAACTATTACTTACGAGCACACATTGAGTCTTTTCTTCTAAATTCTAAAAAGATTTATATGGCCAAAGCCCAGATGCTAGTTCCATAACAGCATACTCCAGCATTCTGATGAGCCTTCACTGTGGTCTTAAGCCCCAACGTAATGTATTACTACTGAAAGCTGCTGTATTTCAGATATATGTATCATGTCGCTACTCTTTGCAGCAACACAAAAAATTGGTCCAAAAACTGGGACTTCATAGGTGTGCAATTATCAAAAGGTAATTTGGCTTCTAAAGAGCACATCACAGTAGGGATGGTATATAGTAATTCAACCTAGCCATGGCACATTTTGAAAAAATTAAGGGAATGATTTATTCTTTTTTTCTGTCAATAGGCTATACTTCTGACCTGATGTGACCCTCGTAATTCATAGTTCATTATTTCAAGCTTGCAGAATAAAATAACAGAAGCGTTTTCTGTGTTTAATTGTGTTGTCGGAAGCCTCTTTAGCTCCGTCCATCACAGTTTAAACAAATTGTCCAGCAGATTAGCCAGTCTGGTCCCACCCTCTCGCCAGCTTTAATATGCCGGCCTTTTGTTCCAGACGGCAATTCTCATCATTAATGAGAGGCTGAAATGGCCTATGTGTCTGCCCACATGTGTTAGAGTCACTGTACTCTCTCTCTCTCTCTGTCTCTGTCTCTCTCTCTCTGAGTGTGTGTGTGTGTGTCTGCATGTTCAACGTGGTAGTCAGGCTCTATTCATCTCCATAGTGCTGAAAAGGCCCTTTATTGGCCCTGACCCCTTGTGAAATATTGTCTTATCAGCTGTACATGAGTTGCCATAAGGCATTAGGGGGGTGGTGTCTCCTCTTTACCACACACACACACACACACGCACCAACACACGCACACACACACACACACACAACACACACACACACACACACGCACACACACACACACACACACACACACACACACACACACACACACACAGACATACACACACACACACACACACCCTCCCCTTATGAAGTGTGTACAAATGGTCTGCTGTCACTCCTTGTCTGTTTGATGTCGTCCCTTCTTCTTCTTCTGTTAGCTGAGCCAATTCCAATCACATTTTACATTGTATTTACCCAGAGACTGTACAGTACATGCCATACTGTAACGTATCCGTCTGTTCTCTCTCTAACCGTCTAGATCGCAGCCTGTCTCATCGTCCGTGGTGAGCTGGCTGGCTAGCCGCAGTATTGAACAAGTCAATCAGGATATTTATATCCCATCCGGATCCTCTGTCTCTGTCTGTGTTGATGTCTTCCTACGTTATGCTCAATAACTCTCTTCTCTCGGGTAAAAAAAGAGCATGAAACCCTTTATTTTGGTATCTCCAGAGGGGAATTTTTGTATCTGGAAGATCATCAAAGATCAGCGATAGTAAATCAATGGGCCTGTTGTTGGAGTCGAGCCAAAGACTGAAACCCGGAAAAAAAACAAAAAACAGTCAAGACCCTAGGAAGCCTCTGACTTTGGATTCAATTTCCAATTGTGTTGATATAGCACCATTAACAACTACCAGGCTTGTGCACAATTCCAGAATTGAATTGAAACTGGCTCTTAAATTCCAATTCAATTCTTGAATTTCACTTGCATTTCAGTTGAGGTAGCAAATAGGAAGCAGAATTGCAATTCGAATTGTGCACAACCCTGCAACACACATGGCCTAAAGGTGCTTTGGGCCCCAAACAGACCTTAAACACACTTTGCCCACACTTTGGCCGATCTGACCTTTGTCTGCCTGATCTCGCTCTGAACCGGGCCTCAATCCATGGCAGAACCGAGAGAGGAGACAGTCACAGTTTTAGCCACCTCGGCCCACTCAGATCCCTCGCAAATAAAAAGCAAAAGGCACCAGAAAGTTCCGCCGTTCCTTAATTACTACGAGTGCACCAGAAGATGTGGAGGAGCTAATAAGGCAGTCTGTTTCTTTAGATGGAATCACAGTAGGTTTATATGGCAGGTACTATGTTCTATTATTTATCGACCTTTGTTGATAAAGCCTTGTCTCCCCTTTGGGAGGGTATTTGTTCTGTTTCACAAGGCAGCCTTTAATCTTAAAAGTGACATGGCTGTCACACCCCTGCCAAAAACATATTTTCCTTTAAAATATTTAAGGCATACAAAAACGGAGTGACATGGAGTGCGATGTGTTCAGGGCTGGTTTTACATCTGTTGTGTGGTGTCATTTAATTGGTTGAGCCTTAGATCTCTTGACGATCTGTACGAATGGCTAATTACTTTGGCTAGGCTCATGTAGACGATCACTGTCATCATTTTGTTTCTCAAAAATTCCTCCAGGTTCTGATTCCCTGAAGGCTTTCAATGAATGAAAGTACATTTTCTTCAACTTGCCTGTGAGGAACATAATTTGACCTGATCTACCTCATCATTCTCATGCACACATGTACTACCAGTGATAATACGACCAAATATCTTAATTGATGATTACTAATTAATTACTAATATCAGTTGGATCATATTTATGGTGTACTTAAGTACACTATACTTAATGCTTACTTACAAAGCATAATGCACAATATATGAATATAGACATCCTTGGGGTTCAGAGACTTTAGGAAAATACATACATACATACAAATACATGTCATTTTTGTAACACATTATATTAAAACATGTACATCTTGAAGTATGGTGTAACAAACTGTACCATACTGTACTGAGCACTGTAACATGCATATTACACGTGTGGGCTACTAAGAATCTGCAAGCACACAAAAATTCCATTATCTATGTACAACATAAGCACAAGGAATTACACTTCGCTACACAGTTTGGTTACACTGTACTTCAGGCTGTAGATGGACTGTAGGGTACTGTAATAGAATATATTACCATCATTTTTTCCATAAATAGATAAGCATTATTTATAACCAATGTAAATACAATGTAATATGGGAACTTGATATCAAGAGGGATGCTTCATTCTCCATTGAAATAATATTAATGAAATGTACAGCTTACTTTTGTCCTTGTAGAAATCTGGGATAAGGATGATTTTAATCCCCACGTGTTTA
>NW_027468576.1:35024221-35061721 GCF_046254945.1 Alosa pseudoharengus | reverse complement strand
TGATGATAAGAGATGAAAGAAGCGATTGTTGTAAATCACTTTTACTAAGTAATGGTTATCCTCTCTGTTGGGTGTGTACCGGTATGTATGAATGTATGAAACTCCCTTCTCGTCGTCCGTTGTTTTTGTTTCTTGAAAAACTGCCAAAGCACATTTTAATAATGTGTGCAAACCTGCACAAAATATTGAGTCACGGCCCAGAGGGACCTGCATTTTTGCTTCGTTCAGCCGCACTCTCTCACGCACACACACACACACACACACACACACAAATTCTAACTCATTCACATTAGAAAAGTTCCCTTTGTTGCGAAAGGCTTGACCCTCCACGGCAGTTCATTAACCCCACATTAAAAGAAATCCTTCTCTTGCCAATACCTCACCCTGTCTGCCCGTTCCAAAACCATCGAACAGACTTCCTCCTGCAGATCCTCGAGAGCCCCCTACTTCATCAATTGCCTTCATAATTTTAAAAGCCTTTTTTATGTTGTTGTTTTTCTCTCATATAGTAAATGGAACCATAATTTAATATTTTAATGCATGTTAATGTGTTGTTTAACCTTCTCGCAACAATCACGCGGCTCTAAAAGGTTAACCTTGAACGTGAGCCAGAGCTAGGGCGGCGTCTGCACAATAACGCGTCAGTCTTTGAAAAACATCTCCTTCTAATGGATTGGCGGTTGATTACTCGAGCCCATCTCGAGGTAGATGCCGTATATATTGGATAGACATTAAAACGAGCAGTTCTCAATTTTCTCCCCGCCATCCCCTCAGGGTCAATGGATCACCGTGACGACGAAGCGCTGAGTCAACCGTTGCCTCCCTAATTTATCTGAGGCTTCAATAAAAACTGGAAAAAAAATTAAAAATAAATGGCCTCCGCCACAAACAGAAAATAGGAATGTTTTTTGAATCATTATTGGTGATATTGAAAGGCAGAGAGCCCCTCTGATATTTGGAATGCAAGCTGCATAAGGGCCTGTTTGGTCTCACTGTGCCTGCTTGGCTTAGCTTTATCTTTCTAAGGAGCGCACTACAACACAAATGCACTGAATATTTTATCAAGGTCTTCTCAGACAGTGGCAGCCACGCTGCAGAAAAACAGAGGGAGAGAGAGAGAGAGAGACTCATTTTTAAAACATGCCTGTTTTTTTCCCAGCTATTGTATTCTGCTGGTCATTTTATGATCAATCCATGCATTGCAAAACCCTGCTTTGCTTTACATCAAATACAGATTAAATCCCAAGTCAAAATGTATGTGATGATTATGTAATACATCCCTAATAATCCCAGGAAAGTAATGACTGTATTCTTACTGAAGCCAAGCGCCAGCTCTGTGAGCCCCTTAATCCTGTTTTCTCTACACATTGCATGAGGCTCCGCTGTCTGCAATGAGAAACCCACAGGCTGAAGGCCTAGGAGGGGGTAGTCATTTGAACTCTTTGTGGTCTTTTGTGATTTTTTTAATGGTGTTATTTGAAATGTGTTCATGTATGTAATTTTATGAGTCGTGTGTTTTTTTTTTTTTTACCAAGGCAAATTTCTAACAAACTTTGTTGTTATAGACATTATGCTAACTAGCTAACTAACTTATGTGGGCCTACACATGTTAAAGTAATAAACGTACCGCACGTGTGCCCTGTGAATACTAACTCTCTGACCAAGTGTACCTGTATGCTTCAGTCGCATTCCGCCACGTGCTTCTGTGTCTGGGGGGAGATTGCCCTCATTCCACCCTTCCATGGTGTTCATTTGTATCCTTGGCAACGCCGCGGCCGGGCTGTAACCTGCCTCATGCTCTTCTCGATGTCCATGGGCTAGGAGAGATGGGCAGTAGAACAAAGGACATCGCCGACGATCAGCCAGCGCTGCGACGCCGGTCTGGGTTTGAGGTGAGCGAGTGGGCTAATTTGCGGCGGTTTGTGATCTTACACGCATTCGCACCGACGTGACCCTTTGCACGTGGAGTCGGCATGACCTGTTGTCTGTGCACTGGTCGTCTTCTTCAGCTGGTCCTTAAACAGCCCAGTGAAGCTTGAGTGGGGGGGTAGAGAGGTGGTCTGGAGGGGGCAGATGCCAGAGAGGCATAATGAGGCATGCAAATAAACAAGGTGGTGATGGATGTGAGAGTGGCGTCGTGGAGACACCTCTGGACCAGAACAAGCACAGAGACCGAGAGAAGAGAAGAGAGGTGAGAGGCATAGAACCTACTCCTCCACACACACACACACACAGACAGAGAGGAGAGAAGAGAAAGATAGAATAACATGGAAACTCTCTCTCCCCAACTACACACTAAGAGAAAGAGAGAGAGGGACATCGACAATCCTCCTCCTCATCCTCTTCCTCATCCTCTTCCTCATGTAGTGGAGCAACGTCAATGAAAACAATGAATATACTGTAGTGGAGGTCATACCTTGCAGATCTGTGCTTTCGATAGTCTCTCCACTAATATGTGTCTCCACAGAATCCAAATGACTGCTGCCAGTGACACTTTGAAAGGGTGCTATATTATTAAGATTACACTGTGTGCTTTTGTGATGGTGATAGGGAGTGTGTGTGTGTGTGTGTGTGTGTGTGTTGAAACTGTCTCTGGTAGCCCAAACTGTGCAATCACCTTCATGATGTTGGAGTGTCACCGGCAGATATTTTCCCTCTTTAACATATTGTACACAAAAGTAATGTTTATGTGTGCACTCTACCGCTAACATCAGTGTTGGCTACTAGGAGATGTCAGTCACCTCACTTACTCATTACACATTGCATTTAATTTTTTGCAGTGCAAGCACCGGTATTTCTTTCAGGAAATGCAAATCTAGTTAATTTCATTGACTCTTTTATCTGAGGTAATTCGCAGTAGAGCCTGGTCCATATTATGTGTCAGTGTGGGAGCCCCCCCTGGGTATACAACTGTTTCTGTTGCGGCTTTAATTCACACTCAGCTCTCTACGAGTCCAACTCCAGGAACACATTATTTCAGGATAATCATTTTCATTTCCCCTTGGAAACCAAATGGACTCTTGCTTTGTTTTGGCTTTTCCATCCACCCACCCATCCATTCATTTCCCTCCATTCGACACCATAAACAACGACCTACCTTCCCCCCCTCATGTGTATGTGTGTGTGTGTGTGTGTGTGCTGGTCCAGTTGGCTCGGAGCAGCGCGGTATCTCCACAGCTCCCCATCTCCTCTGCCTGACGCCCGGTCCGCTGAACGCTCACGGCTAGCTTGTTTGGCCGCGGGCCGGGCTGCACCGCTCCGCGCTGGCCCGCATGTGAGTGGCCCGTGATCCAGGCCCGTGACAGAAGCCTGAGCGATGGGTGTCGGGGCCGTTCTGGGGCCCCTGCCCAAACACACTGCTCTCCTTTGTTTGCGTGATGTATTGATCCTTTCAGGCCTCCCCATCCCCGATGGACCGCGCTGGCTGGCTATGCACACACACACACATATACACACACACACACACACACACACACACACACAGGCCCTCCAAACGCTCTGCACTCCTAGGCAACTCTCCTTACAGCAACACAGTGTGACTTCTTGTCATAAGTTTTACCCTGTTATTTTATGAACTGTCACTCATTAGGGAGACAAAAATACACATAGCGCCATTCGTCTTTTTCCCTGGGCTCTGTAATAGTGTCCATTACATGGTCCGGAAAGTCATCCCCCTCACAGTAAGGGAAGTGAAGAGAGCCTACTAAACAGAATTCTTCCGTTAAGTTACTTGACAATGTTTCTAAACACTAGGAGAACACTTTCAGCGATCAAGGAGAAAATGTGTGTGTGTTGTTTTTTTTTTGCTCTCGTCCTCGGCTGTCTCATGAGGCGTCCATGTGTGCGGGCAGGGTTGGCGTCCATGTGTGCGGGGGCTTTCATCAGGCCCTCCCTGGGTTGTGTTTCCCTCAGAAGAGCTGTTGCCTTTGTAGCGTCAGTCATCGCCTCTTGACCAGAGCTGTGAGGATGCAGGAGTCAGCCTTCCTGTGATTGACTAGCGATGACACCCCGCATCTAACGTCCAACCAGCAATAAGCATGTGGCTGACAGAGTGGTGTGTACACACGCACGCACACACACACGCACACACAGAAACAAATGCACACACATACACACACCCATACACACACACACGCATACACACACACACTTAGTTATATTTAGGTGGTAAATGATCCCTATACACAAACACAGTGGGCTGGTTGGAGCATGTTGCTACAGATGTCAAGATCAAGCAACGGTTTCCTGCTTGAACCCATAAATTCATTCATGTGTTCACTGTATAGTAATTTCAACCAGATAAAACTGTCTTCTCAATGAACAGTGGCCAATGATTGATGAAATGTTCCCTTTATGACTTGTATATTGATTTGAACCAGTGTCTTGTATCGATGGTATGGAGATGTATGGAGTTTAGTAAGCAACATATTAATACACACAGGTATCATGGGGAATGTTTCCCCTCTGAAAAATGAGACATTTTTATTGGCTACTTCAATATGGCACATAATGAGTAAACAGACATCTGGGAAGATCTGCTGAAGATTTGCTGTAGCCTTCTGAATCTCTCTCTGTTAGGGGGAAAACAGAAAGAAGCTCGCTCATTGGAAGTCTATGGGAGCTGTAATGACCTGAAGGCTAAAGAGACACCATTCTGACATTTCATGAAAGCAAGACAGAGAGATTAAGATGTGTGTGTGTGTGTGTGTGTGTGCGGGGGGGGGGGGGGGGGGGGTGCATTGTCTCTTGTCATACTTAACCATGAACCGAGGCACAGAAGGTTAAAAAAAAAAACCCCATAAAGAACTATATTCAAAAACAAACCATCTCGAGTTGTGAGTTCAGTGACATGGGCATTCCTGGAAGAGGCCTGGGGGGTGCGGGAGGAAGAAAGCTTAGCTTCATCTGCATAGCCTCTCTGTCACGTGAAATGACCCCAGGCACGGAGGAACGGAGGATGGAGCCCCCGCCTCAGCAACACACAGAGTCAACTGATCCAGCACTGGCTGAGCCACTGTCATCTCGAATCTGCTCACAACCAACAGCCTCAGCACTACACAAGACACACACACACACACATTACACCCCCCTACACACACATTACACCCCCCCCCACACACACACAAAGAAAATCACAGCATACATCCACAGTTTAACACTGAAACACACACACCATACACAACACCTTACGTATTCGTGTGAGAGTACATTAGTTGGTGTGTGTGTTTGTGTGTGTGTGTGTGTGTGAGTATGTGTGTGTGTGCACTCACATTTGTGTGCACGTGTGTATGTGGGTTTCTGTGCAAGCGCCAGACTGGTGTTTTAAGTGATTACAGTTAAGCTCTTTCTCAGATGAAAAATGTGATATATGGTTTTACATTAATTCATGGCTTTATTGATATGCAGCAATAGTACTTTTGAGTTCTGTCTGTCGCAGTAAGTCAGTACCTGTCAGCACTGTTTCTCGTTGTTGCTGTGTTATCAAAAACAGACTCAATCACTGAAAAGGGCTACACAAGAAGAGAAAAAACAGTCATTCAGAGTGGACTAGTACATGACATGATGCACAGAGTACAAAGTAGACTATAAAAGATTAAGGCTTCTTAAATTATACAAAAATGTTGTGAGTACAACAGATAGAATATGTCTATGTACTAAAATAAAAATAGAACAGAGAATAGAATAGAGAATAGAATTGAGAACAGAACTGCTGTTGCAGCAAGCTAGAACCTTGTGGGTGGAACTCCTCTCAAATTGCAGGTTTTAATATTCAATGGTGTTTTCTATACGGAAGAAGGGGGCGTGGTCATCCACTCTCCACCATGGTGTTGTATTTGACAGAGCATGTAGAAATGGCCATTGTTACTTTTAATAACCATGACAATATTGCATGGAATTGCATTAGTGGTGATTCCATGCTGAATCAAATGATGTAAATCCATTACACAAGACAAGACACTGAACAGAAATGCTTCATAGTTGTACCAATAAATGACTGTGTTTTTTTATCTAATGATTTTTTTAGTTTGATGTTTAATACATTTTTCTTTATAATTATTGGATGATTAAGATGACAAAAAAAGTGATCAAATATGTTACTAATTAATATAACTCAGTAGGGCAGTTTCATAAGTAGCTTTGATTTACTGCTTATAAAGCAGGGGTGTCAAACTCATATTAGGCAGCGGGTTGGATTTGTTGGAGTGATGGTATGATGAGGTATGATGATATACTCCTTTACTGACCTTTACTGTTTATCACATATGAGCAAGATAGAGCTGCTGTACTGCTGTGATGTCTATGCTGCTCTTTCTCCCTTGAAATATTCTACCTTCCATGTCAGTTCTTTTCAGCATTTTTCTTCCTAAGGATAGTTTGTAGTGCTAGTTTTAATTCATTTATCATATCATAGAGACATTGCTTATTACAAATTATTTAAAACAACTGGATGTGAACATCTTATTTTTTTTCTGATTTCTAGTATCTAGCCCCCCGGGCCTTATGTTTGACACCCCTGTTGAAAACCATGACATTGAGCATTGACAGGTTTGATACACCATTAAAATACAAACAACCAAACAAACAATAGGCTACAACAAACAAACAACCAAACGCATGACAGACTAAGCCTGCATCCAGTAAACAAGAGGGGCCTGGCCCCACAGAACCCCTCATTGTTTAAGCAAACGTGCAGCGTGGCGCTGGGGAAGTGGAGGTTGGGAGCGTATTTAGATTTCCTGAGCGGCTTGGCCCGCAGCAGAAGTGGGCAGATGTTTGGGTAATGGTGAGGGTGTCTGGTGGTGCTGCAGCAGCAGCACAGACCCCCTCAGGTATTCTCATTACTCGTGCGCTTAGCAGATGGTTGGGCCGACTCTCCGCGCTCACCGTTTTACATCATCCATATTCCGCTCGCCCCATTTGCATAGACACTGGTTTTTTTTTCCACCTGGGCCAAAAAAAGAAAAAAAAAGAAAAGTAAAGTAGAGGCAGACGTCCCCTTGCGGCCCTGGGACAATGGCTCGGCCTCACCTGGGACCAGGGGAGGGTGTGCATCTGCAATGTCACTTTCCCTTCCCCTCAAAGTCGCCGTGCAAAACAGCTGTATTGCAGAGCACAGCACCATCTCCCCTCATCTGTGACTCCCCTTCTCATGCGGCTCTCTCAAGTCTGTGTGCTCCTGTGTTAATGCATGTTTCACAGTCCATTTCATTTAAGGATGGCGATGAACGCAAATAATGACAAAAGCACATGACTGACATGTTTGTTGTCCATGTGAGTTGTGCTTTAGTAGTGCTAACTTAAAATAAACACTGTCTTAAAATAACTGTTATTTAGACTATTTATTTTCACACTACAGTGTTGTCATTGAATATCAAAGGAGATTTTTCTCCACTGACTCCACGGCGAAGTGTGATGGAAACAAAACTCCCTGCAGTTTTTGAGCCTGGCCCCTGTGGAGAGAGAGAGAGAGGGAGGGAGAGAGAGAGGGAGAGAGAGAGAGAGAGGGAGGGAGAGAGATAGAGACTTGTAAAGCTCCCTGATTCTTTCTTTAGCTTCTGAAACCACATGAAAATATTCCCTCTCTCTTGTCTTTTTCCCAGCACTGAACAGCAGCCAATAGCAAAAAAAGAGAGAAAAAAATAAATAATAATCCACCCTCAAATAACACCAGAGGGACTGATTGTCCACAATTTAATTCTGCACTAAAGGATTCTGAATCATCGCTTCCAGCTAGTTTTGACAAAAAAAAAAAGTTGTCCGTGCAGTCAGCTGTCCCTCCATCGTAGTCTGCTCACCCCCCTCATTCAGCGTTTCCCAACATGCGTGCCTTCCACCGCCCCCACCCCTCTCCTCCACGCACTCCACCCTCCCTCCTCGTCATCTCCTGGGTGGCTCCCCATGGCAGGAGCAGCAGCGGCTGACTGGAGGCCTCCTCAGGGCCTAGAGGGCACTTTTCAGCCTGGCCAGACACTCACACAGACCCTGCTGCTTGACTGCCCACCATGGGTCACCGGCTTACATTAGGAGCGCCCAGCAAAACCCAGCCAAGCGTGGCTCCCTAACATACCTGAAAAAAAAAACAGCCTCCCCCTCCCCACAAACACAGTCACTCACACAAACACTGTACACCAAAATAAAACAATGCACTCACTGCACAGGGCTGGCCTTGGAATGTGAAGATGAATACGCTAGGAAATGCTCAGTCTCTATGCACATTTGACATATCACGAGGACAGCTTGAAATGCGAAGTTGAAGTTGATTTAAAACGGTGAGCGAATATTTGTCACCATAAAGGCCCCAGCAGCTGAGAGGTGGAGATATCCATTGCCGTTAATCATGTTAAATGCATAATCGTCTTAATAATTTTAACAAATGAATGGGAAAGTCGATTGTTTTGATTAGCAGCTCCAGTAACATAGGATAAGTCTTTTTCTTGGCAACGGTCCGGAACATTAAATGGAGTTCTGTGGAGAAAATGGAGGTCTTCCTTTGGTCAGAGGGGGAGACAAGAGCAGACCTCTTGTTCTCAACCACAATTACTTATTTCGGGATCTGGTCCAATCCATCACCTGAGGTGCCACTCCGAAGTGCTTACAACACGATACATCGGATACAGTATTAAAGCTGGTTCCTGCGTCCCACCTTCCCTGTTCTATGATTGACGTTTCATGTGAAGCACTTCAAGGAGGAGCTAAATGGTCTCTATTTCCAATCATGTCGGGTGGGTGGAGTTTGTGCTTCATAGTCTCGCTATGCGCTGCCAGTGCTGCACGTAACAAAAGCAAGGGGATGAAACAAGTCGAAATAACCTATATCTAAAGGTCTGAAACACTCTTCCCTCCGACGCAGCACTGTCTATCGGGTGGAACGGTTGCACACCGGGAACCAGACACCGTTATAACGCGGGAGAAAGCACGCGCCGAAATTACAGTTTCAGCTCCTTGCTCTTCCACGCATAGACACAGTGGGTCAAGGCAGTATTTCAGATCAGGTTTCACATTTAGCTCAAGACCAGCTGGGAGAGAGCGAGTCAGTGGGTTTGCCTTTCCCCTAACCGTCTCTTGCTACGGCGAAAACATAAGAGGAGTCAGCAAGGGGAGGATCGGTGTGGACTCAGCATAGATCCGAAGGAATTTCCGTGCGTATTCTTGTAGTTTACAGGGGAGTAACGCGAGCGAAGCGGCGGTGAGATACAGCATTAATTCGAGCGACATGGACGAGCAGTCCCGGTTGATGCACTCTCACGCGGGAGTAGGGATGACAGGGCACCCCGGCCTGTCTCAGCACATGCAGGAGGGCACCGGAGGATCCGACGGTGACGGAAGAAAACAAGACATTGGAGACATTTTACAGCAAATCATGACCATCACAGACCAAAGTCTGGACGAAGCACAGGCCAGGTGAGATGTCTTAGACGTGTTCTGCATGTTCCAACATAATTATGTTGGACACTAAATTATAACGAGGAGCCATAATGGTGACATTTTAAACACACTCTTTGGTTAAACCGACAACATCCAGAGCTTCCCCGAACGCTATCTAAGGAATATAATAGCGCGTTCCAAGCGCGAGAGAATGCACAAGAAAAACAATGGCAAAGAGTGAAAATAATACAAATCAGGTTGTAGTCTACAGCAATGACATTCACTCTTGGCAGTAACTGTAGCCTTCATGTAAACTTTGTCTTGTCAAGTGAGTATTCAAACTATTTGGACAACAGATTGACAAGTTAGATTTTGGTTCTGACTTTGACATTCAATAATATCGGTTATTTGTTAAATAGACATTATTCTTAAGGACTAGCATTTGAAGATGTCACCTGGTTCTGTCACGACTACTTATTGTGGTGATCAATCTTCTGAACTGGTGAAATAAGTGGTTACAAATTGTCAGGTAACTGCATTTCTTTTGTCCAATGGTCACAACATGATGCCTGAATCACTAGGGAGACGAATTTGCAATAATTATAGGCAGATGTGACAGCTATAGTCTATTACATAGCCCAGCCTTCTCCCCCGTCCATTTTCAGTAGACCTGAACACGAAGGAATCTGGATTTATTTATTTTTAACACTGAAGCTCAGGAAATATTTCATTATTATCAGAGTTTATGTTGGCACTACTGAATAATGTGTCGGTGTATGTCAGACATAAGAAGTAATTGTCTTGGCCAAAACAATAACCACCAACCACCACCGTCGTCTGATCAAACAACCAAAATCTTTATTCCAAATAACTCAGGCTATTTTATTGGCTGCTTAGTCGAGGAAAATGACTCTGTACATTTAATAAGCATTGTCAAACGTGTGTACTTAAAATATGAAATGTACAAATTAAACCAACAATGTAGCCTGAATGCATAACCTGTAGAATATCCAGATGAGAGACAATCCGACATTTATAATCAATAAGAATGTCAACAATAATAATAACTTTTTACAACAATAACTAATTAAATTGCAGACCATCATCGAAAATTTGACAAGTTTGTAAAAGTTAATCAAATATTTAAATTTACAAGCCATAGTCTTGTGTTACACTGAGAAGTTTGTTCTTGAAAATGAGTTCCCTCCAGCTTGGTGTTATTGATATTTAAGAGCATAACCATATATGTGTTTACATGAATCATTTTGTTAGTGGTAGACTGCCTGTCAGACATTATTGCAGGCGCGAAATGCGTTCCTATCTCCGTTGATCTACGGATTACTGCTGCTGCTGATAGAGTTGAAAAGATGTAAAATGGACTTTTATTTTATTTTAGGAAACACGCATTGAACTGTCACCGAATGAAGCCAGCGCTCTTCAACGTCTTGTGCGAAATAAAAGAAAAAACAGGTACAAGTTATTTACCTTTTTATGTCATGTGCGTTTTAATTTAATCTGTAGGCCTATAACTTATCGTAATAGATTAATCATTGTGGTGTCATCTTTCTCACTGCCTTACTTTGTTGATATGGCCTATAGCCTCCGCATCCATTTTCAGTTGCTGTGTTTTGGTAAACACAACTGTGTAATTCTCAGTGATTCCATATGCTAGGGTATAGCCTTTAATTAACCTACTGTACTAAGTTAGGCCTACTGATAAGATACGTTTAAATACTTAAAGCTGCTATGCAATTTTCTGACAAAAATCCATGAAAGTTGGTTGTCAAAATTAAAGATGGTCTACACACACACACACACACACACACACACACACACACACACACACACACACTCACTCTCTCTGTTAACCTCTAGGAGGGTCTTGGAGCATGTTTTTTTAAGTGAGTTTCTGAACTGTATTTTTTTCAGTACAGTCAATGAAAATACCATCTCAATTGTATTTTTTGGTGACAATTTGGAGGTGTGAATGGCTCTTTGTGGCATCCAGGAATTGCAGAAAAACGTGAAAGACATTTAGTTTTTTCCCCCCCAACAGAACAGCTTCACTTTTCAGCAATTAACTGAGCCATCTTTGCCAGCTTGGCTGTCCCTTTCTCTGTGGTATGCACTTTTTGCCTGTGCGTTTTAATTTAGTCCCAATGCTTGCTGGAGGAGAGTGCAGAGCGTGATATTTTATTAGGGGTCCTGATCAATTGGGGAAGCTGTAAAATGCAGGCAGTAAGACTTTTAGGTATTGGAGGGAAATGATGGAAGGCTTTGAGCTAAATTACCAGTTGCACTGTAATGTTTTCTCGTGTGTGTGTGTGTGTGTGTGTGTGTGTGTGTGTGTGTGTGTGTGTGTGTGTGTGTGTGTGTGTGTGTGTGTATGTGTGTGCGTGCGTGTGTGAGAATGCGAATGCGAATGCGTGTGGGCTGTCAAATCCAGAGTATGTATCTCATTTACTTCGCTTGTGTCTCCCCTCTTGTGTTGTGAGAGCGCGTGTCACTGGAATAATTGCACCAAGAGCAGAGACGAGCTGACATTACGCGGTGCGAGGCATAAGTCACCTCCTTGCCTAGCCCCCCACCTCCCTTCCACCATCACCCCTCCACCTCCACCACCCCCACCACCCCCAACCCCCCTTTTTTCCCACTTGACATTTTTGAAATTGGCAGTACTAGAAGTCAGCGGCGGGGAGCGGTGGCTTGCGTAGTATTTCTGCTGCTTTCATTTTCACCTTTCAGGCCTATAGGCGGCCAGCCGACAGTGGCCGCCCGGCAGAGGAGACTGCATCGGACTTGCAGACTGGCGAGGTATTGAGATGCTATCGCACCCCATTCGGCTTTTCGACGCAGCACACGGTTCCAGTGTGTCTCACAGTCATTAGTGCATGAAATAAAAAGGGGGATAGATGGTGGATAAAGAGCGATATCTTTTTCATTATCTGGCCAGCCAGCGTGGAAGGAAGGGAGCGAGTGAGTGAAGAAAGGAGGGAGGGAGGGAGGGAGGGAGCGAGGGAAGCAGCTCGAGCTGAAGTGAAGTGAAGGCAGAGCACAGAGCCATGGGGTGGCTAGGATCCCACTGTTTATTTTTCTCTCCTTGTGCGCTACGCTGCCCTTGCATGATGTTTTCATTGAAGTCGAAAACCCCCACCTCAGTCCAGCCCAAGGCAGAGCCCCCCCCCCCCCCCCAGCACTCCGCCAGCCCCACTGCCCCATGGAGTTCGCCCTCAATCGGGCTCTGTCTTCAGGAGAGCAGGGGGCCTTTTCAGGCCTGTTGGCGCGTACTTTCGCTCCCCCCCCCCTCACACCCCCTTCTCTCTCTTTTCCCCCTCTCTGTCTCTCTCTCGTTTTGTGTGTTGTTGTCTAGCCTGGGACTTTTTGGAGGTGGGAGTTACAGTTATGCATGGTGTGTTACTCCCTGGCAGTTTGGAGGGTTCATCCAGAGTTCGAGTCCACATGAAGCTCACAGTGACACCGACCTCTTCCTGGCTGTTGGCCCCTTTTTTCTTCCCTCCCATTTTGAAAGAGCCCAGAGAAATCTACAAGCTTTCCAGGGCTTACTGTGTCTTGTGTGTGTGTGTGTGTGTGTGTGTGTGTGTGTGTGTGTGTATATATCTTTGTACTCCTGTGTAGAGACCATAGGATAGGCTAGATGAAGGTGCTCTCCCTGAGTAGACGAGAGCCCCTAAATCCTGGGCTTTTTCGCTGCTGTGCTGGATTTTGGCTTTTGTTTGTTTTGTCATCACCGTGGTGAGCTGTGGCTGTTTGGTTTGGCTGCTATCAGCGGAGCTGCATGAAAAAGTCTTCTGGGGAATCCCTGACCACCCCCACCCCCCCACTGCCCCTCTCTCTCTCACACACACACACACGCACACGCACACACACACACACACACTCTACATCCCCAAACACACCCCTCCTCCTTCCCTTCTCCTTGTCCCACCACCACCGTCGACACTGTGTTCTACAGTGGGTTTTGTTTTAATAGGGTGGCTATGTGCCTTCTGCTGTTTGGGTTCTTAGTCCTGTCATCACCACTAGGCTCCCAGCGTAGCCGAGAGGATCTAGTCTCCGTTTAGGAGCAGTGACTGATGGGCAAGAGGAAAGTGATGGCCCCATGGTTTAAAAAAAAAAGGGAAAGCTAGATGATCATAGTTAGAATATATTTAAATATGATATATTATATTTAAAAAAGTGTTTAGTTGGATGCACATCTATATGTCTACCTCCCCCACTTGCTCATGCACTACAAAGTTCTGTCTGTGTGAAAAGCACATTTCAGGAAAATGAACAAATATAACAAATGTCATTTGGAAAGAGGAAGAAAAGTATATCCATGCACATATTTTCTCTGCAGTCTTTTATGTCTTCGTTTCAATCATAAAACTTCTCGTCTAGGCCTGTTGCCAAGCGCAGTGTACATTAGAGATGGGGGCTGGTGATCTCGCCTGTGACTTAATGGCCTCTGCTCTCCCCCCTACACACACACACACACACACACACACTCCGTACTCCGCTACTCCCCCATGTCTGGTCATTCCGTCTCTCCACTGTCCTGGTACTGAATGGCCCGGGCAGGCAGGAGAAGGGGAAGGGAGTAGGTGTGTGTGTGTGTGTGTGTGTGTGTGTGTGTGTTCTCACGGTGGCGCTGATCAGTGTCGGGGGCTAGTCTGGGACATGTTGGCGTCGGCGCTGCCTCTGAGATGGACTGGTGCTCCACTCGGTGCGGCACGGCACGGCTCTCCTCTCCTCTTCTCTCCTCTCCTCTCCTCTCCTCTTCTCTGCGCTTCTCTGCTCTGCGCTCGACGTTGCCAGATGTAACATAAATACGACACGGAGCGCGGCGCGATGGAGCTCTGGAATCTGTCTCGTTTTAGGGCTCTGAATATGTATGAATGCTCCAGACACATTAGCAGGGCTATTTGGGTCTCGCTTTGACAGCGCACGCTTCTCTCTGGGGGATCCCGGCGTAGTTGCCGACATTTTGTGCTGTCGAGAAAATTTCTCCTCCTTGTTTTATTTTTTGAAGAGTTTTGAATTTCAGATGTCGTACTGTTTGAATGCAAATTAAATGAGTTGGGAGAATTGGGTAAAATTCCATTGTTCCATATTTTATTAATTTTGGCTTTATGTGTGTATATATATATTAGAGAGAGAGAGAGAGAGTGATATATATATACATACATACATACATACATACATACATATATATATATATATATATATATATATATATATATATATACACACATATACATGCATTAATATCCCAATTTTAAGAATCCAGAAAGATGGTTTTCTCCTTGTATTGTTTAAGTCTGTTATTTAATGAAAGCACATTAGCATTCACACTTGATTGAAATTATACTTTCTTTCACCAAAACCTGCTGTTGAAAAATAAACACAAACAACAGACTTGCTCATATTTATTTATTAGTGTTTTTAAAAATGTTGAGAAAAGATGAAACATTGCTATTCCTTTACCTTTCCACTACATAGATTCCTGTAATGAATTATTGAAGGAGTGCACTGGAGTTCTTCTCATTGTCATGATCAAAAGTCAGCCATGCTTTGTGATGCTGGCTGCTCTTGATTCAGTGGTGCTGAGAAGATGTTAATGATGAGCGCTTATGACTTGGAACACTGTTAGTGTCACTGTCATTTAGGCGAGCTTTACAGACGATGTGGACATTTTCAGCAATATTTTAGCCTTTTGTGGATGCCAATGTTTTATTAAACAGAATACATTAAAGTGGCAGTGTTGTCAGCAAGACGCCCTAATTTTTGTTGAATTATTAAACTGTTTGGAAAACCAGGTGCCAGCGATTAGTCTCTAAAACAACCAAATGTTGTGCTCTCTGTGTCAAAGCCACAAAAAATACCCTCCGTAAGAAAGGAAGGAGTGAAAACCAACACAGGCCTTCACTGTCTTTTTATCACCAATAAAGCAGTCAATTTTTAATAGGCTTTGATAAATGGCTGGCCAGCTCTCCTTGGATGCCAGTGGGTCTGTTGTTGTTGCTATCGATTTTTATCTGTATTGCTCCGTGGCGTGTCTGTGTGTGGGGTTGTCATGACAATGCTGTGGCGACGAGCAGGGTCCCCTCCTGTGTCGATCTTTATCTGTCATCTCCCTGTGCCCCCCCCCACTCTCCTTTCGGGATGCCCCCCTCCCTCGCTGTCCCTAGGGCGGACGACAGCACCTGCAGGATGGAGCGTGGGCGCTGGGCAGCACCTGACCTTTGACCCGGCCCTGTGTGCTTATTCTGGGCTGTATAGAGATCTATAAACAAACACAATGGCGTGCTGGCTGGCTTACGCATACACTCTCCAGAGGAGAGCAGCCCTGAGCTCTGACTCCTCTCCTGAGCAGACTCCTGGGTCTGTGAGTGTGTGTGTGTGTGTGTGTGTGTGTGTGTGTGTTTTGTTTCTCCCCCTTCACTTCTTAGTTTCATTCCTAACATATTTTGCCTCTCATCCCACAGAAAGGAATGCTACTTTGCCAAATCTTTCTTGCTCTTTCTCCTCTTGCGTTACAGAGAAATATAGAGGTAGGGAGTTTAAATGTGTGTGTGTGTGTGTGTGTGTGTGTGTGTGTAGGTTGTTGCTCTGTTCAAGACTGAAGTTCAAAATTTAACTTTGATTTTGTATAATTATTCCCCCCTGGAAAATTGATGTTATGTTTTAATGTTAAGTCATCTGTATAAATCTATTGTTAACTTTCAGCACATTTTGATATTTAATACAGGAATACTAGTACCTGGACTTACATGACCAGTATGGTCATTATAATAACACATTTCCACCCTACAAATACAGCCATGTGGTTTGAACGTGCTCACTATTGGTGAGTTGGGGGGAGATGAGCAGTACATCAAACGCGACGATAGCCCAGGACTAAACCTCGCAGCCGCATACCAACTGACGTGGCTGCATTATGGGGGACGTGTGACTAAAGGGCAAGAGCGAGGTCGACTCGTAAAGTCAGCCGTGAAAACAATGGCGGCGTCTTGTCACTGACTCTGCCATCCCTGGAACACACACACACACACACACACACACACACACACACACACACACACACACACACACACACACATAAGTCGTGTTATTAGATGCACCGCAACACCCCCACTTTCCAAAAATACTCTCAAACAATGCAACCCTTCTGTTTCAGGACTAGGTCATGCCGACTTAGAACTCTGCTAGCAATTTTTTAAACAATTTTATTTTGGTGGTGGGGGGGGGGGGGCATTATTTATTCAAAGCACAAAAAGTGACATAACCCTGTCTGTACATGAAAGGAGAGATGCCAAATAGCAGATTTCTCTGTTTGGTTCCCCTTGCATCAGAGAATTGGGGCATACCAGTCTCAAAGGAGCCTGAACGCTTGGATCTCCAAGCACTTAAGAATGGTGTCACGGCATCCAATTGCCTAATGTAACCGCCAGTTCTGTGACACCACCTTGAACCTTGGCTTTGAAAAAAAGAAAGGGAAATGCTTGCCGTACGAAAGGGGACTACTAAGGGATTTACAGCCATGCTAAGTTGCAGTTGTCATATTAAAGACTTTTCTAATTTTCTAATGGTTCTCACAGCATGGAGCCAGTGTCGAATCTGTTCATAATTAAGCGCTGATGGCCGTTTGCAGAGTTCCTGTCATATGTTTTTATTTACTGACAGCCACTTAAAGAGAACTTTATCTCCGTCAAACTCCAACAGGCAAATCTTTTATATGTTTGAAAAAGTATATGATGGAGAAAAAGAAAACATTGTTCAATTTTGAACTTTGAATTGGGGGTGATAGTGGTGTTGGGTGGGGTTGGATGCTGTTCCAGCTCTCCTGTAAACAAATGTCTCGCCAGATGATATTGAAAAGGAGCTGATTTGGTCATTGTAAACATCTCACAACCGTTATAAATCTAAATCTTATAAACCAATGTCAAATCCCAACAATCCTTCAGCGAAATGCTCGCTAAACACTCTGCACAGACTCCTCGCTTTATTTTTACTCCCCCCACCACCCCCCCCCAACCCCTTTGCCGCCGACCTCAACAAAAGGCCAGTTTTCTGGAGGCATGTGTTTGAATAGTGTATGGTTTCAGGCCCGGGGGGGACGTCCCATTTATAAAAGTGACTAGCGGAGTGATGTAATGTTATTTTTTGAAGGGTGAAAATGGGGTGAGAGGAGAGTGGCAGAGTAAAGATTTGACGCTGGCCAAGTAAGCCCGGGGATCAGATTACAGACGTGGGGGGGTGGGGGTGCCTTCGCTCGCCGCTCCCCGCCACGCTGCTGTCGCCGTGGCGACACGTCCACTGGTGTTGGCCTGTCGGGATGCCTCGACACCTCCGTCTCTTATTTGATTATTTAGTTTATTCCCTTGGATGCCAGTAGCCACAGTGTCTATGGTCGTACACTCGCTTGCTCTTAAACATCATGTTTCCCTCTTGTTTCGCTGTCAACCCTGAAGGCCAGTCAGTGCTTAGAGCTCACTGTGATATCAAGGTATGTATTCTGCATTTAGCCTACACATGTAAATATTCTTTCTACTTTTTTTTTTTTTTGTCTATCATACTGTACTGTAGGCCCCACAGTGAGGAAAACGCATGTCTTTCTTTGCGTTTTCTTTTGGCCTTGGCGTATGTTTTTAGGCACGTTGTGGATATGTGTGCAGAGCCAGGGCTGTTCAGCCCAGACAGTGGATTGTACATGCTTGTTTGGTGTTTGGCGGATGGGTCCGGCGAAAGCCTCTGCTGGCTCGGCCCCTCGCGTCAAACATGCTGTCGCTGTCTGCCTGTGGCTTGGCAGCGCATGCTAACATGCTAACATGCCTTTGTCCTCGCTTTATCTCTCTGCGCTTCCTTGCTGATACAGCACTCCTCCGAGGAGACAATGGAGGGACGGAGAGACAGCAGGAGAGAGAGAGAGAGGAGGGGGAGATCGAGAGTGGGAAAGGGAGAGTGAGAGAGGGAAAGAGACAGCTAGAGAGAGAGAGAGAGAGAGAGAGAGAGAGAGAGAGAGAGAGAGAGAGAAGGGGGGCAGAAGGAAAGTGAAGCTAAGCACCCCTGCTGGTGTGCAATCTCTGTGCTTGATTGTTCCTCTGTATGGAGCTCCTGAGCAGGAGAAAATAGCTTAAATGAGCACTGGGAGAAAAAACACAGTTTATATAATCTGAAGAAGTTTTGAGATTCTACAGTTTTTTTTTTATTTAGCATAAGTGCAATTAGGAATCCATTTGACAGGCGTCAACGAGATGGATTCCAGGAGTGACATAATGCATTTAGTGTTTTGTTATCACCCAGCCTACACCAGAGCACAATTATGTTGCCTTATAAATTATGCAAATTGTCAGTGGCCTAATTGAGACGTGTTAATCATATTAAGAGGCTTAATTACAGAAATTTAACTGTGATGCTGTTTGGTAATTAAGTATGACATCAAGTTTGCGGTGAAATTGATACAGCTGCTCAGTGCATTTTTAAACGTATGAATGGAGCCTGCATTGTTTCCTCTGGCTCATGGATTTAACAATATGAGGAAGTGTGTGTGTGTGTGTGTGTGTGTGTGTGTGTGTGTGTGGGAGGACGTCAGATGGACAATGACAGACAAAAGATGGAGAGGCAAAGAGAGCGATTCCCCTGAAGCTGGGAAAGGGAGCAGGACTAGAGCTCTATTTCTCCCTTCTCTGTATTTGCAGCGAAATAAAAACATCATTTCAGCCCCGCACAGCAGCTCTGGAAGACTATGACATGGTATGTGCTATCTCTCCCAACACTGTAAATATATTATTGCAAACTTATTTTCTTTGTCATATCACTGGTATTGCAAAATAAAACGCTTTGGAGGGGTTAATGTCCTGACGCCTATCTTGATGAGAATGACTTTACAACCGCGGTTGTTGTCAGCGTTGGTGGTGGTGTTGTTATCTGTGGTCGTGGCTGGCCCTGAGTCAGTGGCGGCAACGTCACATATTAGCAGGCTCAGCGTTCAGCACCAGTGCCGAGGACGCTGGGTAGATTTTTATCGCGGCCGCTGCCTTGTTTTTTGGGCTCCCTTCCCATAAATCTCGGGCGGGCAGCCCCTGCCTTACACGTGCCCCCCTGTTGGCCGCTTGCTGCAGACTCAGCCCTCCTCCCTCCCTCCACCTGCACCACCCTCCCTGACTGTCAGTTCCCTTAATGCGCTAAGAATTTAATCAAATCGGCAAGAATTTTAATGCACGTTGCCGTTATGTTTTGAACATGCGGCACCCCTTTCTCTCTCTCTCTTTCTCTCTCTCTCTCTGTCTCTCTCTGGCCGATGCGGTTGCCATACCAACCCCCTTTAGGAGTTAATTTGCCTTAATGCAATGGTTGGGAATCTCATTTCCTCCGCACCGCACCGCCACCGTCCCCAGGCTCCCCACACACACACCACACACACACACGCACTGTGTTCAGGGTCTCACACACCATCACCATGAGAGAGAGAGAGAGAGAGAGGAGAGACGGAGAGAGTGAGAGGGAAAGAAAGAGGGAGGAAGAGAGGGTAAACGGGAGAGGAGAAAGAAAGAGAAAGAGGGAGGGATGGAATGAGTGAGGTGGAGAGGGAGAACATAAGTGAGAGGTAGAGTGGGAAAGACAGCGAACGAGGTAGCGGGAGAGTGAGAGGCCTTTCCTCTGCTAGTGGAAATGACACAAATTAATATACACTACTTAAACCAGACCAAGATTAATGGTTCCCTTTCGCCGCAGCTTAGTCCTACTGTCAGTTGCCGGCTGCTCGTTGGACAAAATCAACACTAATCAACATTTATACCACTTTTGCCCTGGGCCCAAGAGGGGACTGGCAGGCCCTAGGTGTACCCCCCCCCCCCTCCCCCCAACACCCACCGTCCTATACCTCACCCACCCCACCCCAAAACCCCCTTCCACATCCTCCCTTCTCCTCCCTATAGCCACTCTCCTCTTCAGCCTCTCCCCCCCTCCCTTCCCTCCTCCTCCTCCTCCTCCTCCTCCCCCCCGTCCGTCTCGCTACGCTTTTCACCTCTCATCCAGCTCCCCCATACATCACCCTCCTCCTGTGGCCGGGCCCAGTGCTGCGCGGAGCCCCCTCCCATCACACCACATTACAGTCATGATAGATTTTCTCTTTTCATTTGCATCTGATATTTAACACTGTACAGGGCTCACCCTGACACATTCCTCTCAGTGTGTGTGCGCGCACACGCGCACGTGTGTGCATGTGCGTGTGCATGTGTGTGTGTGTGAAAGAGAGAGAGAGAGAGAGAGAGAGATAGAGAGAGAGAGAGAGTGTGCGTGCGTGCATCTGTGTGTGAGCATTTATGTTCATAGGTGTATGTGCGCACATATCTTCGTAGGTGTGTTGATATTTTGTGTGTGTGTGTTTGTGTCTGCTGTGTACCTGCAGTGCTGTGTGAATCTTTATATGTCCCATCAGTTTGCTGGCTTCAGGCACATTAACAGGAGCAAGATTTGTGCGGTGTGTCAGGACAAGTGTGTGTGTGTGTGTGTGTGTTATGTTCACGCTTTGTAAGGGACCTTCCCGGAAAGCGGCCTTGGTTCTTTGTTGTTCGCCATTACCGAAGGTGTGTGTGTGTGTGCGTGTGTGTGTGTGTGAAACCCCTTCTGTCTCAACACGGCTGGAACAGAAGGGCCTTTGGAGAAAAAGCACAAGGCAAGCAGCATTGAGCACCTGGTTGCTGGAGGATAATGACACGAAGGGAGGCATCACTGCGTCGGGGTTTTGATGCTCTCCTCTCCTCTCCTCTCCTCTCCTCTCCTCTCCTCTCCTCTCCTCAGGCAGTGCGGATTTCCAGTTCTGCACAACCCTTGCTTGCTCTCATCACTTTCATTCCCCTGCTCTGAAAATAAAAGACCCCTTTCTTCATCACCAGCACAATAAGTCACGAGCAAGACAGACGACAAATTAGCCTGTGAAGACGTTATCTGTCTTGAGGGGGACGTCTTCAGGTTAATGCGGAGCAACCTTCATATTTTTAATGGATTGCTATCATGACGCTCATCTTGTTTTATTATAACCGAAACACATGCTGGGGAAACAGCACTATTATCATCATCGTCGTCCAACCTGCTTGTGTTCGCCTGACGCAGGTATGATTCTGACAGCTGCAGGGTTGGATATATTCGGTCCCAGTGGCTTGTTAGACCCTCCTCCCCCTTGGAGACTGGAGAAATGTCACAATTCCCCTCTCTCGGCTAAGAATCGTTGGGCTATGCAAATCGTTCATAATTAGACATGCTAATATATGGCGGTAATAAGCCGCTGTTTCTCATTATGTCTCCTCATCTCCCCATCGCCAGCCGAGGAGAAATGTGCCGACTTCGGGGAGAAATGTTTCCAGGAAAATAACATTTAGTCTAGCCCCTCATCTCCTTCAAAATGGATGGCACGCTTCGCCTGTACCTCTGTCAAATCGCACAAGATATTGCCGTAACAATAAATATATGCATGCGGGCTGGGTTTTGTATTAACTATTCAGGGAATATTTTGAAGATTGATTTTAGAGTCTTCTGTTACTCTGTCTGTTTTTCGAAAATATTATTC
Source organism: Alosa pseudoharengus (assembly GCF_046254945.1). Taxonomy (NCBI): domain Eukaryota; kingdom Metazoa; phylum Chordata; class Actinopteri; order Clupeiformes; family Clupeidae; genus Alosa; species Alosa pseudoharengus. The sequence continues at coordinate 35,039,784 of NW_027468576.1, read as the reverse complement.
TTTGGTGATTCCTCTTTGCTAACTTTGAAGTCTTTAATAGAAATAATTCACTTTATGCAGAACAAAGACTATTTTCAAAGCATTTCTGTGCCCTTTTATATAGTGTGTTATCATTTAATGCGTTCATTAGCTGACAGGCCCCATTATGCGGATCATGGACCTTCCGTCAGCAGATTCATGTCTGCAATTGACCCCTGAAATAAAATAAAAAGTTAAATTGCCATCAGCTGTACCTTATAGCATGCTGTCATTTAGTCGTATTTCAAATTGTGCCCTCGTGCTCAGCGTCTATTTTCTTCTTCCTCTTTGAGGTTGTAGTGTTTTGGTTTGCAGTCAATCTGCTGGCTGGCTGGCTCTGTGTTTGTGTGTGTGTGTGTGTGTGTGTGTGTGTGTGTGTGTGCGTCTCTCTGGTATCTAGCTGCAGTCCTAATGCGTAATGGCACCATCTCGCCTTCGCCTGATATGAAAACCGGCAACAGCTCAATAAACATCACGGCAGTTTTTTCCCCGTCGCTCTGCCCAAGCGCTTATTGAGATCTCGCGCCGTGCCGCAACGGACGAGCCATCAAGCCTTCCAACGGTTATCCCTGATGTCTTTAATGTCTGTGGCTGTGCCTGTCGTCTCCATGTTTATCAGTCAGAAGACTGAGGTTGGGGGAGACCAGGACCTCTGTGCTGTGAGCAGCTGATGCTAAGCCTGCTGCTCACTGTGTGTCCTTGGGAGAGTGGATTGTACTGAGCAGGGGGGGAAGTCATTGTTTAGGAAATAAGGTGTGGAAAAACTGTTTTGATGAATTTATATTAAAGATGACTATCAATTACGGAATGTCATTACTTCCAAGCCTGTTTCCAAGTGTCTCATATGAGAATATCAGCGGTGGGTGTCTTGATACTGATTTCTATTATGTCTCGTGGTGAAATTAATTTCCTCCCCATTATAGGAGAACAAGCTGCTCTTCAGTGATCACACCGTAATACCCACAATAGCGTTCTCCTCCAGGAGACATGTGGGTTGGGTGGGTGGGGGGGGGGGGGCTGCCACCTGAACATCTCCTTAGAAATCTCCACTCAAGACAAATAAACTCACCCCTGTCGTTCATTACCACAGCCCACCACACCATGACCTTGTCATGAAGCCGCGGGGCAAACGGCATCAACCACAGCGCCTTATAATCCCCCACAATCGCACAATTGTTCTTTTTTTATTGTTCGTAATTCTGTGCAAACAGAGTGTGACTGAGTAATTCCTGGTTGTAGCTGAAGCTCCCGACATCACTGGGAAATGGCACCGGCGTGTGTGAGCGTTCTTTCTATCTCAGGTGTCTATCTGCCAGGCTTAAAATAGCCTCCCTCAGCCCATGGCAAGGGAGGGGGTTCTCCGCTGGGGATCGTGTTGAGCCTCGTGCCGACCGTTCCACACCCCACCACCACCACCACCACCACCACCACCACCGACCAACCCCACCCCACCCCTGTAAAGAAGCAAATGTTCAAGAGCAGGACCGCGCCATGGTTTTGGATGGGATCCCAGCACAGAAGCACAGACTGAGCTCTGTGGCTCGGGTACATAATAGCGCAGGAGCAGGAGAGGGGAGAGCTTCAGCAGCTTCTGGAGGTCACCAAGGGCTCTGGTTGGGGCTGAGCCCCACAAAAAGCAACTCTCTCTGGGACTGTGTGTGCCCTGCGGACTCCTCTGCCTATGGTTCACCGTTTAACTCACCATAGCACACCCCATCTCGCTACCCGAACACGGCGACATATAGACCAGGTTGTGAATGGAAATGATCTGCCTCTGCCCTTTCATTTGGCATCCCTAGTATCTTTAGGTGTGCTAAATTCCAAGGCTAACAACAAACTAGCAGAGATGGGCTATACAACCACGAGCTTTGCTTTCAAATATACACACTTAATCACAAAATGTAAGTGCCTTGTTATCTTCTAACGTGCCATAGGAATCTTTTATGACCTCTTTAACCTTACAGTTGCAGCTGGCGCTGGATTGTGTCTCTGTTCCATAACCCCGAGTTATAAAGAGCCTTGGACAGCAGTAGTTATGCTCAGTTAACTCCAGCTAGTGTTCTATAAATGGTCATCATTTCTTTTCCATTGTGCCTAATCAGCACTCTGGTGCTAATGGATGGCACACACACACACACACACACACACACACACACACACCTTTTTGGCATGCAAGGATGAGGGGTTTTAACGGAGATGCACGCACGTGGGGCTTCCTTCCGATTTCATGAGGGTCACATGAAGAAACATAAAAAATAAAATAAAATAAAAACTGCTTGGCATGTGGATGTCGAGTGTTGACCCCAGAATCCTGAGGATGTCTCTCCTGCCCATCGCCTGTGAACTAGAAACCGGCTTAATAAGGGCAAGCGGCCAACGATTTCCTTCCTTTAATTCCCAGGGTAGGCGTTTACGCTGAACATGTTTTTCTTTTTTCCCAACTCGATGTGCTTTTCACTGAGAGATGGGCTTTGTGTGCCCGTCTTTGCATTAAAGCCATCCCCCCTGTCAGGATAATGGCACGAGCCGCACCGATAAAGCTGGCATGGTATTTTAACAACCGGCAACTCAAAATAAGGCCAGGGCTCACAGGAAATAGCTGGTTGGATGTATGTGGTCTACTGTAAATGGAGAGAGAGAGAGAGAGACTCAGCCTTTGTTTTGCTTCAAAAATCTGCTGAGCAAAGTTGAGGTAGAAAAAGGCTTATGATGGAGCTAAGCAGGTCTGCACTCTCAATCAGCAGCAGCAGCAATGTAGAAGTTTTCTTTAATAACTCTCGAGGAGCTGAAGTTAATTCAGTGGAGTTTGACGCTGCAGCTCATCTCTGTGGGTGGGGTGGGTGGGGGGGGGGGGGTGCTCTCTTGGTAACGTTGCCCGAGCAGGAATTGAATCCTTCCTGTCTCGAACAGCGGCACTTAATTTGTCGGAGGGCCCATACGGCATCCTTAATGAAAATGTCAGTTGACGAGGTTGTCATCGGCCGCTCCTCACAAACTCATCAAGCTGCCGCTGTGTTCCGCTGGTCCCCCCTCTGTTCCGAACAGATAACTCGATAGCTTAATATTCTGACAACAGAGGCGCGATAAAGAGGGGTTAAGGAGTTTGGAGGATAGCATAACCTTGATAAAACGCTCATCTCAACGACTCTGATTTTCGCCATCCATCTTCGGGTGTCACAAAGTATGCAAATGGCCCTCAGAGTGGGAGAGTGACACAACACACAGTTAAATGGGCCATTTCAAATGTTTTGTGTACCATGCTGACTGCCGGCTTTTTACAGTCGCTGCTGGTTTACAGTCTCCGTTTTCGCCATTTCTCCTTCCCTAGTTTCCCCTCTTTGTTTCCTCCTGTTCCTTTTTCCGTCTTCCCCTCTCTCTCTCTTTTCCTCTTTTTCACTGTTGTTTTCTCTCCATCCTCCCCATCATCTGCTCCCCTCGTTCTTCCCTTGCTTCCATCTCTCCTCCTCCTCCTCCTCCTCCTCCTCCTCTTCCCCCCTTTCCCCTGCCTCCTCTTCTCCCAGCTTGCCACACAAATTAAAGATATACAGCGTGGTGTCAGAACGCCTGCTCATAAAATATTAACAGCATGTAGAGAATTTTACATGGCCACATTCCTCCTCATTTTTAACTATGTCAGCACAAGCTGTGGCACGGTTATTTGTGTACGTTCATCTGTTTTAATATGGGTTATACGAGGCAATTTTCCTTCCTCCTCCTTTTATCCCCTTCCTGGTGATCAGTGGTGGGGTGCCTGACAAGACGTACCCTGCAGAAAATATTGTCCAGCCCTTTCTGCACCCTTGCTGTCTTTGTGTAGGAGGATTTGAGGGCAGGATTCTATCCTGTGGAGAACCAGTGTGAGAGAGAGAGAGAGTGTGCTTAAAAATTTTATTGATTCATTTTGAGTTTGTCTAGCCTTCACTGCCGGATGCATTTCGGTATTTTAAGACTGTCTTCTGTTGGTCTGTCTGTACAGGATGTGGGCTTGTAAAAACTGCAATACTCCATCTTATTTTCACAGTTACAGCACAATGGAAGCCACTTTATGGATATTAACCTGAATTCGTACGGACTGAGGTGCATCTGTGAAACAGGATATATCTTTATTAGGTGCCATTATGGTTCTGCTATTTGGCTTGGTTTATGGAGAGGTGTAAGGCAGCCTGATTCAGATTCACATGATACATTCCGAGAGGTTTTTGCTCACAGTTGTTAAAATGTCCCCATGATAACAGCTGGGATTTGACATGTTATTGTGGCCATAACCGTAATGATCACGATCAACAAATATATGGGCGCAATTAAAAGACAAGCACGTAGGGGCGCACGTACAACAACACATTTCACGCCACGCAAGCACGGGGGACTTCCTCCGCCTCGGTCCGCCTCGGTCCGCTCTGCCGTCAGAGAGGAGCGCCTGACTCCTCCGCATTTTATCTGTCCATCCGCAGATGATTGATTTGACTTCCCTTTATCTCCCGGCTTCACGACCGCCGCCACCACCCCCTTCCCCGCCCCCCTTTCCAGCGCGTCTTCCCCAGTGGGCGGGGATGAACCCTGAGCCTCGGCCCTTTGTGCACTGACGCCCATAAAGAGGGAGCTGTCAATCAAACGGCCACGTCCAGCCGTTTGTCTGCATTTGGGGTTTCGTGTCCATCTCTCTCTCTCTCTCACCCCTCCCAACCCCCTACCACCCACTCACCGGCTCCCCAAGGGATGCTAAGCAACACCTTCAACCACTCATCCGCCGACAGTGATGAGAACACCCCTCCTGCCCCCCTCTCCCCTGTTGTGCTGATAAATTCTCGCCGGACAGACGTTGCCCACAGACTTCATAAACCACACAATGCAGCTCTAATAGCCGAGCGGACAAGCATCAGCATTAGTCCACGTCAAACAATCAGCCGAAAGTTTTCTTTCCTCGTCGCTGCCTCCGTTGCCCGCGTTCAGGCTTGATTTGTGCGTTTGTTTTGCGGAGATGTTGTACGGCGCGCTAATTGACTTCCCTGGCTGCGGGAAAGGAAACAATTAGAATGGCGACTTCGGAATAACATCTGGTGTCGGCGCGTGTGTTTATGCCGCGCTATTGTTTGGTAAAAGCACAGTAAATTGCCGGAGATGAGCTAATGAGGTGCATCCTCCGCTCTCTTATCGGCCGTGGATGGGCCTTCCTCTCCCCCTATGCCGCTAATGATGATGTGTGGCCCAGGTAACTGTCAGCGCGCTGTGATTAATTAAAGGCAAAACCTCTCCGGAAAAAAAAGGGAACAAAAAAAGAAAGGAAAGAGGGGAGGAAATCTAGGCCAGTTTCTCGAGTCGCTCCGACTGTGGTCCGAGAGCCTTGGTGGTGGGAGGAGAGCGGCAGAGCTGCCCTGCTGTGAGTCTCGCTGCTTTCTCATTTGTTTCTCACTGTTTGCTCACACGGAAACTAGTTACTCTCCGACTCCTCTGATGATCCTCTTAAGCCTCTTGGGTGAATTTGAGTCCCTAAGAGTATGTGCAGGCTGGTGGAGAGGAGGCAGCCTGATATAGTCCTATCCATTCTGGCCGCAGCAGCTGAGAGCCTGTTCTGGTATCCAGGTGTTTAGGTGTGTGTGTCTGTGTGTGTGTCTGTGTGTGTGTGTGTGTGTGTGTGTGTGTGTGTGTGTGTGTGTGTGAGTGTGTGTGTGTTCAGCTCGTTTGCTCCATACTCCCTTTGAGTTGTACACAAATTACTGTGCGATGAGTCACTGGATAAAAAGGATGCTGCTTAAAGATGTGTCTTGCTGTTTTTCCCTTGTTTCCTTCTTCCTCCCTCTCTCTCTCTCCGTCTTTCGTTCTCTCTGTCTCTCTCTCCCCCTCTCCTGAAGAGGCCAGCTGGGCCCTGGCCATCCGCGACTAGGAAGCTGGAGAGCAGAAGGAAGCGATGAGATTAGTGTTTGTTTCACACACACACACACACACACACACACACACACACACACACAGATGCAGGCGACACGGGCAGAACAAAAGGAAATGCTCGGCTGGAGCCTGTGCAGATAATTGAATCCCAATTAATGATAATTCTAAATCTGTGAGCAGATACGTCCAAGGGGAGAGGGAGGGAAAGAGAGAGAGAGAGAGAAAGAGAGAGAGAGATATTTGGAGAGAGGGAAAGGAGAAAGCTAGTCGTTCTGAGTAAGATGTCGACAACAAGCAGCGACAGGCAGCATGGTGGCGTCGGGCCGTTCTGGTTCTTTAGCGGCGTGGAGTTCTGAGCATGCTCCCTGAGCTCCGTCGGCCTCCCCTGTCATATCTGTCCGCGGCTTCCCCCTGACAGCCAGCGGAGGGAGGCTTCCCACATCACAATGAGGGGCCCGTCCCGGGAGAGACAGGTGTCGTGTCCCAGTGACCCCCCCCCCCCCTCCTGTACCCCTCTGCCCCCTACCCCACCCCTCCCCCGACCACGGCTGTCCAGGCAGATGCCTGCCGCGACGTCTCTGTCACGTTTTGAGACTGAGGCATTTGGAAAAGAGAGGTCATTTCCAACGTCAGTCCATGGCGGCCATGTCAAAAAGACATGGTGATGACTGCCCGCCCGTGAATGGGTGGGGTGGGGGTGGGAGGGTGTTGGAGTGTGTGTGTGTGTGTGTGTGTGTGTGTATTGGGGGCTTGAGGAGAGAAGTGAGAGTAGTCATGTCAGATAGTCGTTTTGAGGACCAGGCCTCTTCGAGTGTCATCTGACTCAAGTCCAAAAGAATTGCAGTTACTCTTGCTCTATCTTTCTCTTTTTTCTTTCTTTTTCTCTTTCTGTCTCTTTATCTCCCTTCTTCTCCCTCACTCTCTCCATCTCTGTCTGTCTGTCAACTTTATGCTCTGCACTGTGAATACTGGCATCGCCTTTGTCACCATGCTGGATTAACCACACCACCACCAACAACAGCATCAAACACCAATGTCACCACAACATCCCAGAAGAAATGGGAGACAAGATGACACTCACCAAATCTCCCTGTTCAAAAGTAAAGAGCATGAAAGTGGCAGGCCCCCCTAAAAACTCCTTCTCCCAGAGAGCCTAAAGTGCTCCGAGATTTGCAGATCAACCTCATGTTGTAGATTTTAACGTCAGCGCAATCTAGAGATTGTGGTTGGGAGAAAAAGCCACCTCTGGCAAAAGAAGTCCACCATGTTTTTATTTATTTTTATTTTTTTTATTTTTTTACTTTCCATTTTTTTGTGTGCTTTTTTTCAGTGTGCACTTTCGGCCTGCTTTACCTGCCAGAGCGTGACACTTTTATACCGCGAGGTGACATGAAATAGTAGGAACCAAATGACTAATGCAGGGTCCTGTCACCCCCCCCCACACACACACACACACACACATACCCCCACACCCCCGACTCTGGCTAGCGACGGGGCCCATTTCCCTTGCCCTCAGCCCGTGTTATTTTTGCAGGGATTTGAATTGATCTGTGGTGAAGCCTACAGATTGCTGTATATTTAATGTCTCCTACCAAAACCCATTAATGGTGCTCCTTTGAATGGTGGGTGCTGTGACGTTAATAATTTAATTGCAGGCGGTGCTCACAAGGGGTCACAATGGAGGGGTTCACTGTCACACTGGATGGATGGATGGATGGATGGATGAAGGAGGAAATGGCTGACAGGTTTTGTACAGTTCATGCTCAAAACACTCAAACACAACTAGTGCTGGGTGGTTTCAGCTGCAACAAGAGCAGTAATGGAGGTGTGTGTGTGCATGTGTGAGTGTGTGTGTGTGTGCACGTGTGTGTGTAATATGTGTGTGAGAGAGAAAGAGAGAGGCTGTAACACTGTGTTTGTGTGTGTCTGAAGGAGAGACACAGGGAAAGAATGACCATTTTTTTGTGTGTTAGCATGAGAACACACACACATAAATTCACACAGACACGTGTGTATGTATGATGTTTGTGTGTGTGTGTGTGTGTGTATGTATGAGTGAACATCTCTCTCTACTTCCTTGTGTGTGTGTGTGTGTGTGTGTGTGTGTGTGTGTGTGTGTGTGTCCGAGAGCCGTCTGCTGATCTTCAGGGGTTGCGAGAGAGGCTGAAGGTCTCGGGGCCTGGATGGTTGTGTCCCCTTTGCTGCCGCTGTCAAGCGCTGACAGTCCTCATGTTTATTTCATCCTGCGTCGGGGCTGTCTCGTTTCCCTAGCCTCCGATGTCATTAGCACAGCTCGCCAGGACCCTGCAGTGGCGCTCCTAATGAATTCCACTGCGGCTGCTCGCTCCCCACCTCGTTACCCCAGCTCAAGGTGTCAAATTAAAACAGCTTGGGAAAAGAGAAAAGGAGCAAGGCGTGTGTGTCTGTGTGTGTGTGTGTGTGTGTGTGTGTGTGTGTGTGTGTTTTATTAATTTGATTGTGTGTTTGTGTGTCTGTGTGTGTGTGTTTTATTAATTTGATTTGTGTGTGTGTGTGTGTGTGTGTGTGTGTGTGTGAGTGTGTGTGTGTGAGTGTGTGTGTGTGTGGGTGTGTGGGTTTGCGGGGGCATGTTGAGAGATTTCATCATGTTATCACATGATGGCCAGCTAGGGCTGTGAGGTGGAATAGCTCCAGAGAGGAATCCATTCTGAAATTCATCTTAGAAGGCAGAGAAGAATCCAAGATTCCAGCTGCCTCACATCATAAACTTTAAAGCACAAAATTAATATTAATCCCCTTTTCTTTTCTGACAGAGACAATATTATTAAAACATGCAGAATATATATTGTTTTGTACACCGATAACTGACTGCATGTTTGAAGGGTTTCATGAAATATGAATCAGGAGACATACCCCAGATGAATAATGCACTGGATATGGATTTCCCCATCATCATTAATACTTGCTTGAAATATTGAGCCTTGCATGATTGTAAGATGATGAAATGTATATTTACTTGTCACTAACCGTAAACGTAAATGCAAGATGAGGAGTGACAGCAGAATAACACTGGGTTTGTTAATGATTCACCCGCTGTATCTCTGACAGACTTGTGGTCAATACACCAGCCCATCATAAAACCTTGTTGATCTGCAGCAGGGCTACCAGCTACCTCTTGTAACGCACTTCTGTTGGGCCTACAGTACAGTATTTTCAGTTGTTGTCTTTGTGTGCGTGTGCGTGTGCACGTGTGCGTGCGCGTGTGTGCGCGTGTGTGTGTGTGTGTGTGTGTGTGTGTGTGTGTGTGTGTGTGTGTGCGTGTGTGTGTGTGTGTGTGTGTGTGTGTGTGTGTGTGTGTGGCTACTGTAACAGCGGCTGCGCTGCACCGTGTTGCATTTCTCAGACGGTTTCCCTGGGTGACTCCTTGACGAAATTGTCAGCGCTTGGTGCGCATGGCGTGCTAATTGCTGTTTGTGGTTATTTAGTTGTCATTGAGATGGGCGTAACGAGGGTGGACGTGCTATTGAGTTGTGAGCTGCATGTGGCGGCCACGTCAGTGCTGTAATACTCTGTGGTATGTGCAGCCTCTTGTTACTACAGTACGTGTAAGGCTAGTGCCTATATGAGTAGGCTAATGTCTACCTAGCGCCTTTGGTTTGAGACATTTTAGGGTGTTTTTTGTATTCAAGTTAGGTGTTATTGGTCATTCAAGATTAGTGATTTAATAGCAGAAAAGTAGAGTTTGTGGAAAAGCTGTAGATAGTGTGTTCATGTCTTGCCTGCTTGGTATCAGCGTTAGTGTGGCTAAAGCTAGTGAAAACAGCAGTGTGGTGTCAGAAAAGTGACAGTGCTGTGGACCCTCCAGGTCTGTGGTAGAACTTGGCCAGATTTGTCCAAGAGTATGCGCCTGTGTATGCATGTCAGCCGTTGTCTTGCTTTCTGTCTGTCTATCTTTCTTTTCCTTTTTCTTTGACAGTGCCCAGCAGATGGGAAATGGCGTCAATCAATTCATGAGAGTTGAGATGTTCCCGAGGGAGGTGACTTGGTGAGGGGCCATGGAGGTGGTGGTGGTGGCGGGGGGGGGGGTCAGATAAGCCTGTCTGTGTGCCATGGGGAGACTCAGGTCTGGAGATGATGAGCGAGACCACCTTGTTATCTGTCTGCTATTGGCTAATGATGAATCACCGTCTAGAACAGTGACCCTTCAAGAGCAGCGCACTCTCATAATCCGCCCTGACGAGGGCTGAGATGGCGTTGACACCCCCACCCCCACCCCCCCACCCGACCCCCTAGCTCACAATTCAAATGGCGTTAATCCCCCTCTCCCCCTGAAGCTTGCGCTCCGCTGCCACGCTCGCCTGTGCCCACTTGGTGCGGCACAAACTGGCACCAGCGGGAATGGCCGGCTTGTTCTCCGGTGCCCGGGGATCAGCCCTGCTGTGAATCACCTTGGCACTTCAGCCCACGGCTTGTTAGTCTAAAAGAATGCGCCGCGTTAATTAACGGTATGTAAATATCCTTGAATGGGCCGCATTTGCATATTAAGAGAGATTTGCGGAATCGGCAGCATAATATATTTTAATTAAGGATTAATTGAAAAATAATGGGGATTTCATTTTGCCTGGCAGACTGGTTGCGGTGCTTGAAGCCGGCGTCTGCCGCTGCGTGCTCATCAGTGGAATATTGAGCGCCGTGCTCTCCTCTTCCCAGCAGCCCAACGAGAGAGAGGGGCTTTCTCTTCTCAAGGTTCACCTCCCCCCCAAAAAAAACACTACGGGCCCACGAGTCTTCCTCCCAACATGAACTTAGAAAGAAATGATGTGTTTGAGGGGGGGTTGGAAAGGGATGTAGGGGGGACCCCATTGTGGCTTAATTAATTTTTTTGCTCCCCCCCCTCTCTCCTTCTCTCTCTCTCTCTCTCTCTCTCTCTCTCTCTCTCTCTCTCTCTCTCTTTCCCCCCTCCCTCTGCTGGCTCGGCAGTAGAGTGTCTCGGAGACACGGAACACTAGTTCTGCTGGCAATTATGTTAATGGGATGCTATTAGGCCATGATTCCGTATGAGCGATCGGGGAGAGGAAGGGCCCCGGCGGCGGCAAACGATAACGGCGCGTGCTCCTCGTTGATACCGCTCCAGCAGCATCATTTGCATAATGAACCCTCCCCGGTAATGAGGGGTGTGGCCACCGTGCAGCGTTGTGTCGCTTTGCACGCACACACACACGCGCACACACACACACATACATACACACACACACACACACACACACACACACACGCCGCTCTGCCTCACAACACAACACAACGCAACACAACGTACGGCACGCATGCCGCTAGCGCCGTGGCTAACACTGCCAAAATAAGCTAGCACAGCAGAGCCAGCGTAATCCCATGACAAAAAAAAAAACACAGAAAGAACAGCTTTTGTTTGCTTTTTTTTGTTCTGGTGTTTTATCTAATGCAAACATTTGCTGGGCTGGTGTAGGGTGAGAAAGAGGGCTTTGAGATGGAGGATCCATGGTATTTGATTTGCGTGAATGTGAGGCGTGGCAGAGCCACAGGATGATCCTGTGTGAGGAAGGAGGAAGCTCAGTGGGGGGGGGGGGGGTTATTGTATCTATGCACCGGAGCCATGTGCTGATATTATTGATCCCAACCTTCACAATTCATTATTAATTTGGCAGAGCTTCGCAGCATCTTTATTTATGCATCCCCTCCTGTGCTCTCTCTCTCTCTGTCTGTCTCTCTCTCTCTCCCTCTCTCTCTCTCTCTCTCTCTCCCTCTCTCTCTCTCTCTTTCTGTCTCTTTCCCCCCTCCCTTCCCTGTCTTGATGTATTATTTGTGGAGTGCTGTAAGTCCGTTGTGTGTGTGTGTGTGTGTGTGTGTGTGTGTGTCTGTCTGTGTTTTTCTGCGGTAAGACCTGTCATCTTCAGAGCCAGCCTGTGGATTTGATCAGAACAATCTCAGGTCCCTTGGGAAGACATTAAACACCCAGAATGCCCCTACGGCTCCACACCCCACCTCCCCCTTCCCCCTTTTTATCCTCCTCCTCTCTTCCCCTCCCCCTCCTCTCTTTTCTTTCTCTCTCTTTCCTCTCTCCATCCCTCCATCCCTACACCCTTTTATTCTCCCTGTAATGAGAATTCCTCCTAATTATTTCAGTGGTGGGAGCGCGGGACAGAGCTGCAGTTAGATCCTGCCTCTCGGACGTGACTGCTATGCTGATGATGGTGGCGGATCAATAATTTAGGTCCCAGCCTTAATGGCAGGGCCAGAGGAAGGCGATACATCTGAGTCTGAGTCACTAGATTGCACTTTCAGAGGAGGCACAGCACTGGCATGCTCACAACCTGGACAGATAGGCTGCAGGTAACGACAGTGGTAACGCTAGAAACACGACAGCAGCAGCACCACACACAGAGTTTTTTATTTCACTCAGAGGGCTTTCTCCTGTTCAGAGCATGGCAGGTGTCTGCTCTGGCTTCAATTCTGCGTGATTACCTATTGTGCTACTGCCTCCATTGTGTCAACACTGATTCCCCACATATGCCATCATTCATTCTGTGTTTGTGCGTGCGTGCGTGCGTGCGCCTCCATGCTGTAAGCTGCTTTGCATAAGGCTGTGGGCTAAAGTGATTAGCATCACTGCAAACGTGATCAATTAAGGGCAGCATGGGTATTGACAGCTCTTGGCTTGAGTCCTTTCTTGAAGCTCTTCCTTGTTCTTTCTCTCTCTCTCTCTCTCTCTCTATCTCCTTCGATATACCTCCCTTTCTTTGTCTCCCTTTCTCTCTCCATCACTCTCTACATCTCCCCCCCCCCCCCCCACCTCTCCCCATCTCTTTTCCTGGGAATGTAGGGTTTTTTTTTTCCAGGTCATCTGCTTGTAGAAGTGCACACATAAGATCTGGTTGTTGAGCACAGCAGAGTGCGGTACAGAGCGGCCCCCTTAACCAGTCCCCCTGGAGGGCCGTCCATGCATCTTTTAAAGGTACGGCTCTTCAGACGGGCAGGCGGGGGCCTGGCCCTCCCCACCCCTCACGCGGAGCAACCTGCAGTGGCTCGCTCAATTATTAAAGCGCCGCTTCTGACTTTCAGCTTTAACCTTTCCCCGTAAAGCAATGAGGAATGGCGGCCACATACGTGGCGCTGTTGCACAGTAGCCCTGGCCAAGCCTAATACTCCCCTCCGTCATCAAAATGAAAGGAAGCAGTGGCAAACTTCCATCTCTCTTTGACTCGCTCAACACGTCTCTCTCTCTCTCTCTCTCTCTCTCTCTCTCTCTCCCTCTTTTTTTCCTCTGTCTGTCTCCATCTCTTTTTCTTTTCTCTTTTTCTGTCCGTCTGTCTGTCTCTCCCTCTCTCTTCCTGTCAGTTGGTCCGTATTTTTCTTTAGCTGGAAAGCTAAGAGTAGCTTGGTGTGGCTCCATATGGATCTCGTATGCCAGAACTTCCCGCATCAAACGGGGAATGATGCATTGCAGCTTGTGTTACAATTTTTCCATGGCTGCAGCGAATGAGCGGCGAGCTTGTATGCAAACAATTATACAGGGGGACACATTTCTGCATGATGGATCCTGTGATTGATGCATGAGGTCTGTGGCTTGGGCCCTAATGTAGTCCAAATGCTCCCGACTGAAGCGCCGCTTATTGACTCTGCTTCGCAAACAACAACAGGCATCATCTGTTTCAGTGAGCCACTCGCAAGCCTGGTGAGCGACACTTAACAGTCCCAAACAGAAAACTAAAGTCCACTCAACTCAAACGGCAATACTTCAGCGGCAATGGTGGTGTATTTTGAAAATATGCACAGATATTCTAGCAATACTTCAATGGCAATGATGGTGGATTCAAAAATATACACAGACGATTTTCACGGTCCTGCTCTTGCCTAGTCCTCTGGCATATCATTCTTTTCTTTCATTAAATAGCTGAAGAATAGTAGCAAGCCTTGTACAGATGAATAAGAAAAATAATAAATAATAAAAAAGCAAACTAAAAAAAAAAGATGTCTGCAATCAAAAAGTGTTTTTGGCCGTGGGCAAGAGAGGCAAAGTGAGCGCGTCTCTTTGCTGAGATTGTGGCCGTTTCAAAGTTGAATGAAATATTAATGCCCATGTAAACACAAGTCCCATATTGAGTAGTTTATTCAAAGTCACAGGCTTCATACTGCAGCCAGGAAAAACACACACACACACACACACACACATATCCGCATGCACACATAAGTGTTGATGCGCGTGCGCATACACACACACACACACACACACACATACACACACACACGCACACTCACACAGCCATTAGGTTGAAAAATAGGGCCATTGTTAGTCTTGACTTGTGGTGTGTCGAAATGACTCATAGTGACAAACATAAGTGTTTAAACGCGGAATTAAAACGAATGTTCTTTCATTGTGTGCCATGCTGTCAATAGTCAAATACCTCCTGATAGTGAAAAAGTGCCGTTTATGTTGTGTGGGGTTTTTTGTGGATTGTTGTTGTCGTTTGCCTGCCCGACCCCCACCCCCCCCCACCCCATACTGCCGTTGTCGTTGCACCCCCCCCCCCCCCCCCAATCACTGAAGTGATGCAGGATCAGTTGTTTACTACACAGAATTACCCAGGCGTTCCCATGTGTGTCTTCCATGTGTCTGGCAGAGCGAGTGGAGCAGAGCTGAGAGCTGAGAGCTGAGAGCTCTGTGGCTCTGCCTTCAGTGTGTGATTGAGAGACTGAACACAAGACACCACTGCCACTCCAGCTGCAGCGCTTTAGGACAGATTTCACGGAAGAGGCGCGTCATCTGCAAGACTTTAGGAATGGTTGTCTTTAAATTGTTCTCCCAATGTGTCCCGTCCAAAAATATGCAATTGTGTGTGTGTGTGTGTGTGTGTGTGTGTGTGTGTGTGTGTGTGTACATGTGTCTGTGTGACTGTGTGTGTGTGTGCATGTGTGTGTGCACATGTGTCTGTGTGACTGTGTGTGTGTGTGTGTGTGTGTGTGTGTGCACATGTGTCTGTGTGTTTGTTTGGTCTTCGCCTCTTGCCTCTTTCAGTCTCTGACTGAACGGCTTCCAGCGGTATTTCGAGTTGCTTGTGTCCCCATGTAAAAAAGGCTGGGTGGGACAGCTATGCTGGGAAGAAAGATGATTGCAACAGGAAAACATATTTTTTCTTCGGCGTAACGCATTGAAGGCTGGGTCATGAATTTGGGAAGAGCAACTGACGTCCCCTGCTGTAAGGAATTGTGTTTAGCGTCGTGTTTAGCTGCCTCAGCTGGGAGGCAACCTTGGTGAATGAAACACACACACACACACACACACACACACACACACACACACACACACACACACACACACACATACATTTACACATACGGCCTCAGTCAAACTGAAACCTCAGTGATAACGCGCACAGCTAAAGCTATGCTTGGCACCGATTTCAGTTGATCCAGCACTTCAGCGTTTTGGCCGAAGGTGCTTCATTCTCTGGAAATGTTCGCATCCTGGAAGGGCAGGATTCCTGCTCTCCCCGTCCATTTTCCTCGGAATTATAAATCCTGAGCTGATCCTGCGGGATGCATTTTTTACCCGCCGCCGCTTGCCTGATATCTCAGGGTCGGCTGGATGGCTTTGTGGAACAGAAACATTATAGACCCATATATACAGCAGCAGGGTTAAAGCTGATGTA
>NW_027468576.1:34944221-35019221 GCF_046254945.1 Alosa pseudoharengus | reverse complement strand
TCTCTCCTCTCTCTCTCCCCCTCTCTTTTTCTCTCTCTCCCCCCTTCTCTCTCTCTCCGACACCCCCGGCCTGCGAGCGAGCGAGCGAGTCGATGCGAGTCTCAAAGTTGTTTGGTGTTGTGCTCGGCTCGTGGAGGCTTGCGTCTGTCGGAGGATGCAGACGGGGGAATGGGGGAGTGGGGCTGGCAAAGGGAGGATTGTTTTTGTTTACCACGTCAGTGTGGAGTCTGGGGCTGTTTTATGGGGACTCTTATTGATTAGCGGGCTGTTAGTGTCGCTCGTGTTGCAGCTAGTTTGAGAGAGAGAGAGAGAGCGTGAGTGTGTGTGTGTGTGCATGTTTGTTTTTGTTTAGCTGGCGAGATGCAAGCGCATCTGGCAGAGGCGTCTCTCTCTCCTCCTCCTCCATCTCCTCCTTCTTTTCTGCAGCTGACAGTCTCTCTCCATCTCTCTTCACCTCTCTCTCCCTCCTTCCCTCCCCCCCTCTCTCCCTCTCTCGTACACACAGTAGTTTATTTAATCTACTGCGCACCTCCACAGAAACACCCTTACAAATGGGCCCGGAAAGGGAGGCAGGCAGGGGGAGAAAAATGGCTAATTTGCAGCTCCTCTCCTCTCCTCTCCTCTCTCTTCTCCTCCCCTCCCCTCTCCTCTGCTCTCCTGTGGAGGTGTAAAGCAGCCGTGTTTGAAAGGGAAGCTGCTGGCAGGTACCTGCAAATGGCAGAGAGGAGAGGAGGAGAGGAGAGGAGATGAGGAACAACGGAAAGACTAAAAATGGAGCCTGTTCTCTCTCTCTCTCCTCTATCTCTCTCTCTCTCTGTCTTTCACTTCATTTCTCTCTGTCTCTCTCACTCTTCCTCCCAGTATCTCTCCTACCTTTCTCTTCTCTCTCTCTCTCTCTCTCTCTCTTCTGCTGTCTGCCTCTATCCCTCTCTCTTTACTGCACTCTCTCTCCTCTATCTCTCTCTCTCTCTCTCTCTCTCCCTCCCTCCCTCTCCCTCTCCCTCTCTCCTTACAGGCCTGGAGCCAAGCTGGAGCTGAGTTGTAGAAAGGTCGAGGTGTGTCTTTTGTGACCGTCTCCTCTCCACAGACAGGGGGAGGAGGGGAGATGAGGGGAGTGGTGGTGGTGGTGAAGGTGGTGGTGAAGGGGGTGCGGGTGAATGGAGTGGTGGTGAGAGTGGGGTGGTGATAAAGGGGGGGGGGGGGGGGGGGGGGTGAAGCGATAAAAAAGAACCCATCCTCCCTTTCTCCTTTTTTTTTTCTTCTTTCTCTCTCTTTTTGTCAGGGGGTTGGTGGAGGGATGGAAAGGGAGGGAGGGGGTGAGGAAAGAAGGGAGGGAGAGAGGGAGAGAGAGAGGGAGGTGTTCGGCGGCAGCTCTCCTCTGCGCTAAAGCGAGGTGTCCGTCAGAGGCTATCTGTGCGCTGTGTGGCCCATATGTTTGGCCGCTGATAGAGAGCGGATTACTCTGTTTGGGAGCCAGATAACAGGCTGTTTATAACCTTGGCAGAGTGTGGGCCTTAATCTGGCAGCAGCATATTTCCCCCCCGCTCCTCGATAAAGGCCTGTTACTGGCTTTATCACACGGGCAGATAGACCAGCACAGCGGCACCGGGCTAAGGCTGGCAGGGTGTACACACACACACACACACACGCACGCACGCACGCACGCACGCACACACACACACACACACGCGCACACACACACACGCACACGCGCATGCGCGCACACACACACACACACACACACACACGCACACGCGCACACACACGCACACGCACACACACACACACACAAAAACACATTCACATGTAGACTCTCTCTCTCTCTCTCACACACACACACACACACACACACACACACACACACACACACACACACACACACACACACACACACAGGAAAACACATTCAAATGTACACACTCCCTCTCACACACACACAAACACACACACACACACACACCCACATACACACAGGAAAACACATTCAGATGTACACACTCTCTCGCACGCACACACACACACACACACACACACACACACACACATACATACATACAAGAGCACATACGCATATGCATGTATGCACACATACACACAAACAGATACCCATGTGCACTAGCACACTGCATGCATATGTATTTGCACATAATTGTGTGCATATGATATGCATATGATTATGTATATGTATACTTGTATACGTATCTGCATACATATCTACATACATATATGTATATACCTGTATCTTTGCATATGCACACACACACACACACACACACACACACACACACACACACACACACACCACATGCACACTTTTCTGAAACTGGCAAGCACACTGCACACTTTCTGGTACACAGAAGTGCACCCCTCCCTCCCTCTCTCTCTCTCTCTCTCACACACACACACACACACACACACACACACACACACACACACACACACACCATCCTGCTGCTTTATTTTTAGAAGCTTTCTCCCCACCACCACCACCATCCCCGGAAAGAGCAATCAATTTCTACATCTCCCTTTCCAGGCAACACAGGGACAATGCGACAAATTAAAGGAAGCTGCCCTCCGCACAGCCTTCCCAGGGCTATTTTCAGCACCCCCCCCTCTTATTAGCTGCGGCAGCCAAGGTACCGGCGCATCTAATGAAACAGTGCCTACTACACCCAGTATGTAAGGGATATGTGTGTGCGTCATAATTGGTGATACAACTGACTCGTATGAGTTTATTTTGGGTTGAGAGAGAGAGAGAGAGAGAGAGAGAGAGAGAGAGAGAGAGAGAGAGAGAGAGAGAGGAAAAGAGAAAGTAAATGCAGGAGTGAGGGTTTACTAATGGCAGGTTTGTATTGATCTCTACCAAACTCAATTTTGTCAATAAGCCTATAATAGAGTTTAATAGAGTTAGGCTATGGGGGGGGGGGGGTCATTTGAAGTGCAGAAAATAGCCTGTATGCATATGAGATATGTTGAGCTGGACAGATCGAGGGAGTGTGTAAATTAGGACCTTGCTGTTGGGAGAGAGGAGGGAAAGGATGGTGGAAGTGTAATGCTTTGTCAGGGATTGGCCTTTTTGGTGAGGGCTTTTGTCTGTGGAGTTGCTGAGAATTGTGGGTAAGCATTCCCCTCCTCACGTCACCCCACCCTCCCTTCCCTTCCCTCTGGTGACGGCTGCACCGTGGCACAATTATAAAGTGCTCTTTTCAGAGGGAGAGGCAAAATTGTCATCCTCGCTACAAATTGCCTGTACTTTTCCTGGGCCGTAAAGAAGATCTTTCATTCTGCTTTTACCCTCTCTCTATTTCTTTCTCAGACTCTACCTCCCTCCCTCCCTCTCCTGCTCTCTCTCGCTCCCCCATTCCCCCACTCTCTCTCTCTCTCTCTCTCTCTCTCTCTCTCTGTCTTTCTGTCTCTCTTACAGTACTTTCTCTCGCCGCTGTCTGTATGCGGGGAAAATTGCACCCCTGCAATCAACAGTGCTTGGTGCTGCATTTAGGAGTAAATGTAGGTAGCCTGAAGCATTAGCATATGATTATTCAGACAACTGTCAGGCTGCTAGCGGTTAGCGCTGGCAGCGGGTGCAGAGCAGAGGAGGAGGGGGGGGGGGGGGGGGGATCAGGTACGGCGCGCGCCGAGGATTAGGGACCCGCCGCCTGCTTTTATCAACCTCGCCAGCTTTCTCTCTGCCACTCTCCCATGCAGCAGGAAGTTGGCCGCAAGTTGTTGTTTTTTCCAATTTTCTTTCTCGCTCATTTCCAATAATTTTTTTTTTTCAGCTTGTGTTCTTTTTGAGTTGAGTTTATATATAGGGAAGTTTGTGAAGCTTTACTTTTGTTCCCTTCCTCCAACCCTCTTTCTCGAAAACTGTTTTATGTTGTACGGGAATGAACCAGCTTTGGGGATCGCTGGCTGGTGAGCTTGTAGGACAACAGCCAGGCGTTTTTTTTTTGTTTTTTTTTTCTTAAAAAATCCACGGCTCCTCTCGCGAGCAGGAACCATAAATTAGCCGCAGCAGCAGCCGCACTCGGAGCGAGGCGGGACGAGACTTGGTGAGACACACACTCCGCTCAAACACACACTCCGCTCAAACACACACTCGGCTCGGTCTCCGGCGAGGAGCTTGGCTTCCTGGAGGAGTCTCGGGAGGAGCGTTGCATCTAGGTCAGAGTGATTTTTATAATCCAGCCAGGCAGGCAGTGTCTCCACACACACACACACACACACACACACACACGAGTGTGTGTACTGCTGCTGGAGGAGATCCTGAGAGACTGGTGCAGTGAGCTGCTCTTCACTTACACTCTTCCTCTTTTTTGAAAAAAAAAGAAAAGATGGAGACTCATACACACACACACACACACACACACACACACACACACACACACACACACACACACAAACACTCTCTGATACTGAGGTAAAGATGAGTGCAATGAGTTTCAATGCATACAGTATGCTTGTTTGGAACACAATTTAAAACTTTTGCAAGAGGGTTAAGTGTAAACATTTCTTGTAACAAAGTGGTGTACCCTTTTAATAATTCAAAACATATGTAATATTCTAGGTCAATACAGTAATACAAAGTATGCATACATATAGTCATATACATTTGTGTCAATATGTATTATGCAGAATCAACAATATGATTTCAGCATAATTGATCATATGTGGCCTTGCTAATGTTGTTATAGCTGAATATTTGATTCCACTGAAGATCAGCCATTTTCCTAGAACGCTGTATTGACTCATTGATTTTAGGCCCATGTGGAAGTGAGGCTTATCTCTCTGTGTTCAGCCCTGTGACTCTGTGAAAGATCCCCTCCACACACACACACACACACACACACACACACACCACAGAGACACACACACACACACAGAGACACACACACACACAGAGACACACACACACACACACACACACACACACACACACACACACACACACACACAGAGACACACACACACACCCTGCCACCGCTTCAGACACTAGCTCTCGCAGACTCATTATTCTTTTGTACTCTGCCTCTCGGTGATGGCGTGTGATCTTCAACACCAGACGTGGTCTTTGGTCAGCGCGTCTCTCTTTATCTCCCTCAGTCTCTCTCCATGCATCCTTTCTCTTTCTCTCTCTTTCTTTCTCTCTCTCCCCTCTCCCCTCTCCCTTCCTCTCTTTCTTTCTTTCTTTCTTTTTTCTCCCTCACTCTGCCTCCCCTCCACTCACCCAGCTTTTTTCTTCCTCCTCCTTCTTTTTGTGTGTGTGTGTGTGTGTGTGTGTGTGTGTGTGTGTGTGTGTGTGTGTGTGTGTATGTGCGTGTCTTGATTGACAGTAGGGGGTTCATCCTGACCTATATTTGCATCTGCTCCCTGACCCACATAGTGGGCGGTGGCAGCAGAGCGGCGGCCACGGCAGCAGTGGCGCTGGGTAATGAGTGCGCTGGCCGCTTGTGATCGGCGTGGCTACTTGTGTGGCTTTCATCTCCTGCAGGAGCAGAGAGGGGGGGGGGGGGCCGTGGCCGCAGAGGGTCCTGCGCGTGTGTCCCCAGGGCCCGTCGTCTGGAGCTCCAGGGACAGAGGGCCGTTCCCATCCGCCTGGCCCAGCCACAGACTCCTCAGTGGGGGCAGCCATGAGGGGGCAGGGGGGGTCAGTGGTGGTGGGAGGCTCATTGCCATTCATAGGCCAGGAATCACTGGACAGTCGAGTGACTTCATTTTGTGACGGTCCGGCGGAGGAGAGATATCAATCTCGCCAGCGTTCCTTTGTCCTGCGCACTGTGCTTTTTGGGAGGGGGTGTTTTTTTTTTTTTTGGGGGGGGGGGGGGGGGGTGGTTTCTGACTCGACTCTCCAATGGTCACAGATGTTCAGGTCGCTTGGCTTATTATTAGATTTCGGTTTATTAACACAGAGAGACAGAGAGGGAGAGCGTTTCATTTCATTTCCAATTCGACAGACGGCGGCGGTGACAGCGATCGGTCATCGCGCGTCTCTCGGCGCGGCGCGTGAACAGTAATGGGATCTGACGTGGTTTTGATGCCTCTCTCTCCTGAGTGGCAGAAACAAAGTCGTCTCTGGCAGCAACTTGCACACAAAGTGTCCCAACCAGAGAAGCCCCGCAGGAATTCACTGTTGACTGGTGCTGTAAAACTCATCTCCCACTCTCTCTCTCTCTCTCTCTCTATCCTTCTCTCTCTCTCTCTCTCTCTCTCTCTCTCTCTCTCTATCCTTCTCTTTCTCTCTCTCTCTCTCTCTCTCTCTATCCTTCTCTCTCTCTCTCTCTCTCTCTCTCTCTCTCTCTTTCTCTCTCTATCCTTCTCTCTCTCTCTCTCTCTCTCTCTCGTTCTCCGGCAGAGCCTTGCAAACTGTGTCTGCTGAAGCTATGCGAGTATGCCAAGGTTGACTGATGAATGCACAAAAAAAAAAAAAAAAAAAAAAAAACACATCCATGTATGTTGCTAATGCGACATATTCTTCAATGCAGAGTGAGGCTGCTGAGGTGTCACAAGTCTCCTTAATATAGCAAAACACAACACAACACCACACAACACAACACCAAACAACACACCACACAACACAACGCACAAAACCAGGCCCCTCTGGCTCTCTCCTTCCATCCTATTCCATCACTCTGTACTCTTCAGAGGAAGACGCCATTGTTCATCTCGTACGTTTCCAGAGGTCTCGTCTCTTTTCACGGGCATCAGATCCGGAGAGTTCTGTGTGGCGGCACATTTCAGCGTACTTGTGCCTGTGTGCACAGCGCTCGTCTCTGGCATATTTCATTTTTTTTCCCTTTTTTTTTTTTTCGTGTCAGTACATTCTTCTAACTTTCCAACCACCCACACCTGCCAGTTTTGGGTCTCTGGTTTGCCCTCAAATGGAAGATGTTTGCAAGGTCAGTTTTCACGCTGCCTCCAACTTAGATGCCCAACCTCCAGCATATGATGTTTTTCTTTTACATTTCTTTTTGCCGCATCAGTGGAACTGTCTGGTTTTTCTCAGGAGAAAAAAAAAGCCTGCCTCTCATCTCCTTCCTTTTCCCTCTCTTTAAACATTGCCTCCTACCTATCATTTTTATTTATTTGTTCCTTCCACCGGCTTCCACGAGCCAGGCGCCCAGCACTCCTCCTGACCAGAGGATGATTCAGCGGTGGCGCTCATATTTCCTTAGCGAAAGGAGCGTGGAGCGGGCCTGTGTCCTCCCACCAAGATAAATGAACTGCTCCTCGCCCCCCCACCCCCCCACCCTCCGCCCTCCCCCCATCAGCTCCACCTTAATCTCTCAGGACGCGCTCCCACCCTCCTGGAACAATGCGAGGGGGGCAACCCTTCTCTGTAAAGTCTGCAGGCATATCGCCCCTGACGCTCCTCTCCTCCGCACCGTGCCTCACCGCGCCTGTCCCCTGGGTGTGCTCCCGTCATGACACAACATCATGGAGCCATGGCTGGCTGGCTGGCTGGCTGAGGGGAAGCCTGGCTCAAACTCACATGGCTGCTAGTGACTCACACTGGTGTGTGTTCCTCTGTGTGTGTGTGTGTGTGTTTGTGTTTTGTGTGTATGTCACGCTGAAATTTCAAAATCCTATTATTGCGATGGCTTAAATAGCACTGGTCCCAGAAGCCCGGTGTGATATTATAATGAGAGCAGGAGAGCCCCTAGCTTGGCGTCGCCAACTCGGCTGCTGCTGCTGCTGCTGCTTCCCCCCTCCCCCCTCCTCTCCTCCCCTCCCTCCCTCCCTCCCACCCACCCATAAAACTGCATAGTAAGAGCCTCATTAATAATGCAGCTCATTAAAGTGTGTAATTAATCGGGAGCGGTGTAACGGGGAGAGACCGGCGCTCACGGGGAGCGCTGCCGAACCCCGCTGAGAACGCGGCAGCCACACTGCATACGGCTCAGCCAGATGCATTATTTATCCCACACAGAGAGAGAGAGGGAGGGAGGGAGAGAGAGAGAGAGAGGGAGGAGGAAAACGGAGAAAGAGAACGAAGAAGGGAAAGTGTTAGAGGGAGGGGTGGTGAGACAGAGGGAGAGTCAGGGAGAAAGAGTGAACCTGGGGAGTAGAAGAGAGAGAGAGAGAGAGAGAGAGAGAGAGAGAGAGAGAGAGAGAGAGAGAGAGAGAGAGAGAGAGAGAGAGAGAGAGAGAGAGAGAGAGAGAGAGAGGAAACGCAAGCGGAAGAGAGACTAGGATCTTGCACTGACATGCCCAGAGACATCTTCAGGCATCACAGCCAATCAGGAATGTAGTAGGACATTTGAACACAGAGGGCAAAGTGTCTGTCTGTACTGTGTGTGTGCGCTGCATGGAGTTGAGCAATAAACATAAACTACTAGATATCCACATGGTTCTCCCTTTGCTATGGCTGCCCTGGCTTTGGTCTGTTGTTGCTTGTAACAGAGCAGGCAGCCTCTGATACACGAGCTCATCCAGTCACACCACCATTTTGGTTCTTCCTGGTTCCTGTGTGGAGATGGTTGCAGGCTTTCAGGCAATTCCCGCCATGCATTCCCACCATCTCAGGAGATCTGGGAAAACACATGGGAACTCATCATCACATTCCATGATGCATGGATATGTACAGTATGTGATGGAGAAAATTAAGAGTGGGTTTCAATCTCCCAGCAGTCCCCACATACTGAAAAGTGTGTGTGTGTGTGTGTCAATCTGTGTGTTTATCTGTAGTTACAGCCTAGGCTAGAGTGAAGCATTTCCCATGTTGGTAAGCAGAGGAGCGTAGCAGGAGGCCCTTCACATGTGTGATGGGGCTCATGTAATTCTGGGTTGGATGCACACACACATATACACGGCGTTGTGTAAATCCTTATCCAGTTGCTGAGGGGCATGTAACAGGTCGCGCGCAAAGAAAAAAAACTGTCGTCGGACGGGCGCTCTCTGCATGACGAGCTTTAGCCAACAGCCACCCCCCCCCCACACACACACACCCCCTTCAACTGCTTCGCCACTCCAGATGTGCCTTAATTTACTGCGACTTGGCTAATCATAGTAATTAAGGATTAATTACTGTTAATCACTTTTACATAAACTTGCTGGCAGTGAGAGAGCGGGTGCCCGCTTTGTGAAATGTGCCATGCTGACGAACACAGACGGCAAGGCCGGGAGGAGAGAGAGAGAGAGAGAGAGAGAGAGAGAGAGAACGCAGGGGGGGACTGAGAAACTGGCATCCATCTCGGCTGGGATGGTGGAGGGGGAGAATTTCCCCTGAGCTCTGTGCTCATCCACTAATCATCCCCATGTTCAGCACCCATAACGTGCTCCACTCCGACACAAACACCTCCACCACGCTCCACTCCGACACAAACACCTCTTCTGCGCTGTCGAGCAAGTCGAGTAAAGTCGGAGCCTTTGGCCTGGGTTACATCCCACTGAACACGGCCTCTCCTGACTCCAGAGACTTCCACTTCACTCACAGGATTGTGGGTAGGGTGCACTCGATACCAAACAGAGTTTAAAATAGTTTTAATGTTATGCAGTACACTGGACATGATTACCATTCAGTGTTTCCCACAGAATTGGGTGTGGTGGTAGGTTTGCAGAATTAACTCGAATGCAACAGTTTTTAAGAAATTACTGCAGCGCGGTTATGATTCTAACCAGATTTAAGCCCAATTTGGTACAATCAGGAAAATCATTGTGTGGTGGTCAATGTTGATATTGTGGTGGGCCGCCACAAATAAGTCAATGTATGGGAAACACTGACCATTGATGTACAGTGGTTCAGAGGCAAATGGGAGTGGCTAGATGACCTGCTTACTAGGCATTGGCCTATTTGCCTCCTTGCCAACTTGCCTAATTATTAGTATAGCAAATTATGCCAAGCGTCTAGAGTGGCAAACCTGCATGACTAAATAGTGAAGCGTGTGAGCCAGTCTGGGGCTGGTGTTGTTTGGGAGAAGGGCACGGGTGACGGTGTTGTTTGGGGAGAAGGGCACGGGCGACGGTGTTGTTTGGGGAGAAGGGCACGGGTGACTGTGTTGTTTGGGGAGAAGGGCACGGGTGACAGTGTTGTTTGGGGAGAAGGGTGCGGGTGATGGTGTTGGTTGGGGAGAAGGGCGCGGGTGATGGTGTTGTTTGGGAGAATGGTGCAGGTGACTGTGTTGTTTGGGGAGAAGGGTGCGGGTGACGGTGTTGTTTGGGGAGAAGGGCGGCGCGGGTGACGGTGTTGTTTGGGGAGAAGGGCGCGGGTGACAGCTGAGCCGAGTGCGCGTGCAGCCTGCGGGGTGCTGCTGCTGCTGTCCTTGCTAGGCTGACCTACAGGGTAATGGGGACAGGTACAATACTGCGCAGAGCAGTAGCCTCTGACAGCGAGAGATGCAGTCACAGCAGACACGGCAGACACCACTCCTGCCCCCTCTGACACCCAGCACTGGGGTGGGCTGGGGCAGAGAAAGGGGGGGGGGGGAGAGTGCGGGGGGCATTGACAGAAGAGGGCAGGGTGAAAGATAAGTGGGTGTGTGGGGGAGTTGGTGTGTTGGATGGGTGATGGGGTTACTGTCTGACCCTGTCCAGCAGCGGTCCTTCTTTTTTTTCGGGTTTTAGTTGGGTGTCCCTGGCAGCGGTCACCTCCACGTCCCGGGCCGGTCTGAGGCGCTGACACGCTCAGTTAGCCTCCTGAAGGAATGGCTCTAATAAGGGGCTGGAGGGGTCTTTTAATGACCCGGGCGCCGGCGACCCCGGCCAGCACTCGCACTGCGCCCTGGGGCCCAGGAACAGGCCGACGGAGGGGACCGGGCACACCCCACTGCCCCTGCCTGTTAGTGCTGCCACAGGCCACCCTAATAGAGCTCCTCTCCTCTCCTCTCCTCTCCTCGGCTCCACACCGATCCTCTCACCTCTCTCTTCCAGTAGAGATGGCACCATTGCGTTATATAATGCTGGTACTCACACACACACACACATACACACACACACACACACACACTGCTGGCACCAGGATCCGATACAGCGAAGCTTAGCAGTTTTTTTTCTCTCTTTTAGATCCTTTTTTTCTCATCCCTCCTCTTTATAAAAGTGTTTGGAGAGGGTTTCCGCAGGGGAAAAAAAAGTCCATAGTAAAGTTTTCAGATGATTCAGTGGTTTTATGCAGCGCTGGTCATCAGAGCAGAATGAAAAGGCCTTTCATGGCTTCTTATTTGGTGACTGGGGCGAATGCTTGATATTTAAGCCATACCCCATCCCCTCTGTCCGTTTGTCAGATGATGTTCATGTGCCAAGAATCTTTCCCTCTTTCTTTCTGTCCCTCTTTCTTTCTGTCCCTCTTTCTTTCTGTCCCTCTTTCTTTCTTTCTTCCTTTCTCTCTCTTTCCCTCCCTGTCTCTCTCTCTGACGCCCTGAGGCCTCTCATACAGAATTAAAGTCTACGTGTGGAACCCAAGTCAGATGAGATCAGGCGCATAGATCATATATATTTAAGCCCCTGCATGTGAGATAGGAGGAGAGATACCACTGGCCTCGGGCCTCACATATTGTGTCTTGTGAATAAGGAGCACCATTTTTCTAATGAATGCCTCTCGCATGAAGGCGGCCCGACCCAAGGAAATCGTCCTCCTCCAGTGCCTGATTTCTCATCTGTGCCTTCCCCCAGGCTTCGGCTTGGCCAGTAATGATTATAATTACCATTATTAGAGCCGGATTGGAGGAAGGAGAGTGAATGTGGCGGTGGTGGTGGTGGGGCATGCTGTTTCAGGGGTGGTGGTGGTGGGGTTTGAGGATGGGCCCCCCTAACGAAGTGGCCTCGCCGGTCCTCCTCGCCTTGGAACTGCTGGTTGTGGGGAGTGCGGGAGATGGGGTGGGGGGGTGGTTGGGGACTAGAAGCCACCAAATCGCTCTAATGCGACGCCTGTCAGCTTCGCTTCCGCCGGTTGTCACCGTGGCGACGCACGCCCCGGCTGATTCTTTTAATTGACTTTTTAATTTTATGATTCGATTTCAGTTTTTTAATTAACTGTCCTCCGACCTACCTTTCACTTGTCCTCGTGGTAATTTCACCCCTGTGCCTGTGACTCCTCACTCCTTGTGAAATCCAGTCTAAACAGCCAACAGCACCAGAACAACTGCATGATAACTGCAAAAATATTCAAACAAAAAATGTATCTTAAAAACACAAGTGTATTTTAATGGTGTTGCCAAGGATTTGTTTTGAAATTCAAAAATCAAGTGCACTGGTGTCCACCCCTAGGTTGGCAGTAGTAATTGTATAATAAATATTTATGATACAGCGTGAGCAGCTTTTATAGATTCTCCATGTATCTCCCTAGTACTGTGTGTGTGTGTGTGTGTGTGTGTGTGTTTGTTTTTTCTCTCCCCCCTCCTTTTGCCTCAGCTTGTGGTTGTGGTAAAGTGACTTCATGCCAGTTAAACTGCAAAAGGGAAACGAAGGAGGCGAGGTGGAGGAGGAGGTGGTGGAGGAGGAGGTGGAGGAGGAGGTGGCCTGCTTTTAACAGTTTGAAGTCTGTCGTCCTCCTCCCGGTGCGTGTTGCCTCCTTTTCCATTCCAGTACACTTGCGACTGCATAATGAATTATGCCGATGTTGAATTAGCATGTAGCTGTCGCTTCGACTCTGGAGCCTGCCTCGTGACAGGACCACCGTCGCACAGGCCCGCGCCGAGCCACCATGATTTATTAACTGCTAAAGCCACAATGAAGTGTGCCCACTGAATCACCAATGCAAACAAATAGGACCAGCGCTGTCAGAATAAATCTGCGGCGACAGGCCCAGACCAGCCCAACTCCAAAGGGTTAATTAGGCTAAAGGCTCTCGCTCCTGCCCCCCTTCCCCAACCCTCACCCCCTTGTTCGCATTCTATTTATGAAGGGATGTTTTTGTTTTGATGCCCGTGGTGTATTTTTACATTGCTAGTTTATTTTTATGTCTATTGAACTGTATTTGATGTGTACTGAAAACAATAGGTTATATTCTATTATGGTGTGGATTTTGAACTTGGCTTTGTGTAGATTGAAAATTGAAATTGAGTTCTCCAAATAATAATTCATAGTACTTTATTTAAATATAGTGTATTATTAACTAATTATTTAGGCATATGTAATATTGAGGTATTCGGTATAAATATAAATATATATGGACACTGGCATTTCATTCCTGAATTAATATATATGTGTGTGTGTGTGTGTGTAAATATATATAGGCTACTGCCTAGTTTTATAGAGGAATTAATTCAGGAATGAAATGCCAGTGTCCATTTTGTGTCCTTGTGGTATTTCCCTCAACCTCTGCAACATGCTTGCTTTGGCGACCAAGGTGTTGCTGTGCTAGCTAGACTGTGCTGTGCACTGACCGGTCTCGAGTGTCAGTTTGGCTGTCTCCCCACTACCCTCCCCCCCGCAACCCCTCCGTCACCACCACCTCCACCCTGTGCCCATGTCCCTGGGTGCAGCGCGGTGTCTCGTGTTACAGCACTGCAATGCAAAAGTGCAGCCAGCCAGTCCAGAGGTGCCAACCAGTGTGAGGGCCTCCCCCATGGTGGCCTGCCCACCCCCTCTCTGCCCATACATCTGGCTAACAATGACAGCAATGCCCCCAACATCATTAATTAAACATTAGTTACCCCCCCACCACCCACCACCCCCACCACCGCCGCGCGCTCCCCTATCAGCGGACCTCTGCTGCTGCTCTGTGGGGCTGCCCAGTGGAGCCAGCAGTGTGGCCCGTCTGCGTGCCGGAGACATTCAGGAAGGGATTAGGCGGTGTAATGGCTTTTGACAGCCGGGCGTTATCCAGCGCTAATCCGATAGGATAAGATATCTGGACACGGCGTGTTGTGACTCTCCGGGCCAGATATTGTAATGCCATTTAGAGAGACCCGAAAGCAAAGCGGAGCCGAGGACCGAGCCGATACTTGGAGCCCGGTTTAGGTCACCTCCCGCCCCACGAAGGGGGGGGGGGGGGGCTACTGATACTCTGCATATGGGTAATACCCAGCAGCTTTGTGGTCGCCTAATGAAGACCCAAGTGAATGCTGTCTGAAATTTCAGACAGAATTCAGAAGTGTGTGTATGTAGAGTAGCCACATGATGCGAAGTCAAAGCCCCCTTTAGCCTGCTGATGGTATTTGTCATGGTGGGTAACTTATTCACTTGGGCTGCCCTAAGCTTGGTGTTTATGCATGCTTATGGCAGGTGTCATGACATGTAGCCCGTGCAGATCCACCATGGGTGGTCAAGCACGGCCAGCTTGAGGTTCTTTAAGTGTGTCGCTGCATATTTGAATGTCATCCTCCACCCTTCGATGTGTGTATGAAGCGAAGCTCTCGCTCTCGCCCTCACCCTCTCCTCTCTCGGCTACGCTTCAGTCACTAAGAGAGAGCAGAGGAGAGGAGAGGAGAGGAGAGGAGAGGGAGAGAGAGGATGCATAAATCGTCCCTATGCCTGATCCTCCTTCAGAAACACAGCTGGAAATGGAATAAATAGTGGACCGATGAGCGAGCGGCGAGTTAAAGGCATCCGTCCTCTGCTCTTATCTTTATGGGCTTTGTATTAAATATTGATTGGGTTTGTTGAAGGCTGGATGCACAGGGCTTGAGCTTGAATGTTGCATTTGTTTTGATGTGAGTGCGGTTTCGCCCCAGCATAAATGGATGATGTCCACTTTTGAATTTTTCTTTTTTTGGGAGGGGGAGGTGTGTGTGTGTTTGTGTGTGTGTGTGTGTGTGTGTGTGTGTGTGTGTGTGTGGTGGTGGTGGTGGGGGCCAGTTGCTCAATATGACGTGATGACAAAACGAACCATCTGCCCGGCCTTGAGACGCCGCGCCTGACTGTTATGACAGTCCACTCAGCACCAAGAGAAAGGAAAAGAACGAGGAAGGGGAGGAGTAGTGGGGGGGGGGGGGGGAATTAACGGATCTTATCTTCCATCAAAGCGCGCACTGAGTGGAGGGGGGAGACTGACTGTGTGCTCTCAGTGTGCTGAGAGTAATGCATATCCCTGCGCATGGCTGAGGGGCGTCAAGAGAAATGAAAAAGGAGAGAAGCTGACTTGTCTAGTAGGAATCGATCAGTGGAATTCTTCCACCTCCTCCTCTCTCTTGCGCTCTCTCACCCTCGGCTCTCTCTCACATCACACACACCCTGCCACATCTACCCCCCCACTCTCTCTCTCTCTCTCTCTCTCTCTCTCTCTCTCTCTCTCTCTCCCCTTTTCCCTCTCTCTCTCTCTCCTTAGCTTTCTCTTTCTCTTGCTTTGCCATACTGGCAGAGGGAGGCTGGGTCACATCAGCACAGCCATCAGCCATTCTCACTGCCATAGTAACCCCCCCCCCACACACACACACACACACACACACACATACACACACACACACACTACCCCCCCTCCCCTCCTCTTTAGCTTTCATATAGCCCAGGATAAAAGGCTGGCTAATCGGTTACCAAGAGGGACTGGCACGCTGGCAACAGGGGAGAGGAATTAGGCCTTGTCTAACAACAAGCCATCTTTGAAATGCCTCCAAGTGGGGGGAAAATAGCTCCAGAGTGAATGGGTGATGCTCTCTGAGAAAAAAAGACAGAGAGAGAGAGAGAGAGAGAGAGAGAGAGAGAGAGAGAGAGAGAGAGAGAGAGAAGAATGTGAGTGTGTGTGTGTGTGAGGGAGAGCGAGAGGAGAGAAGGGAGGTTTGAAATTGCACACGGGTAATTGTTTATCCCTGGGAGCGGGCTTGATGTTGGTCGGCGGGTGGCTAAGTAAGTTCAACAGCCCTCGTTTGACGGGGGAGGGCCGCACAGACCCAGGGCTGGAAAATATTAGGAGGAATCAATTAGCCCGCCATTACAGAGTGAAGTGGTCCTTACTGAGTCGTGTAATTATGACCCACAGCAAAGCCAATTTTATGGAAACAGTTTCACCCCCCCCCCCCCCCCCTTCCCCAACCCCCCTTCTTTTCGCTTAACTTAATTGTATGCATTTACAATAATCCATTTTTGTGGGTTTAATTGTGCACTCTGGGCTCGGGCTGAGAGATGCACATCTTTGTTTTTCTCTTTTGATTCGATGTGGGCTGCGGCTCCAAATGCATACCAGGCGCTTGTGGCTTGTTTCTGACTGTCCAACAAAAACAAAAAAAAACCCTCTCCACTTCCTCTCTGGCTAATTCTGCCCCTCACCGCTTGACTTCAGAAAAAAAAGCTGCGGCCATTGTTTCTCAACCAACTAAAATAATAATTGCCAAAATTATGCAGATTAGCCCGAATTAAGCCACTCAGTGCAATCTCATGCAGCTTATATATCAGTTAGTAGAGCAACACATTAAAGCCCAATAAAAATCAATGGGGCCTAAAACCAGTGAAATACGATTACAGTCACAGAGCTGCTGAAAAGGGAAAAAAAGAAAGAAAAAAACACACGCACACACACACACACACACATCCTGATGGCAGCTGTTCGTCTGGCTAGCTCCGAGAGGATGTTGCAATCAGCTGTCGATGAAGGATGACAGGCCTCTCAAAATGGCACCGTCCTCCTGTCCTGTCTGTTGCATCGCTCCTGTGTGCGTCTCCCCTGTGACAGATGCTCTCGCCCAGGTCATGTGAAACCAGAGGACATAGTGGAGGTTGGCTGAACAGGAAAAAACACACACACACACACACACACACACACACACACACACATGCATACACACACACACTGTCTCTTTCTCTTTCTGTTATGGTTTTGCAAACAGAAACGTAGTCACCCGATCAGACAGAATGGTGGGGGGGGAAAAATCCCTTTGAAGATGACCGGGACATACTTTTGTAAAGGTCATGTTACTAGACTTTTTGTCATTGTCTGATGGAAAGTGTGTGTGATAGGTGTGTTGAGACGGCGCATTTTTCCGTCTCCCGAAGAATGACACGGTTTCCTCGTGTGTCAGCCTGCCTCGCCAGATGTAGTCATCTTCGGGAGATGAACGTCCACGCTTCACAGACATCTATGTAACGTTGGGCTGACTTTTGAACCTCTCCCCTATGATCTCTTTAACTGTTGTTTTTCTTAAATGAGCGTATCAGATTCTTCCCTTTCGCTCTTTTTTCACCCCCTTCGTCAAGCTCATGGTTCCTCTCGCCAAACGTTCATTTTTTCTTTCCCTCCCTCTCTCCTCTTTTTAAAAGACTGATGGTGGAGATGCTTCAGGCCAAGTAAAATAAACACTGGTAGATGTGAAGCCAGGACTTGGCAGACGTGAATCGAATCGTAGCGTGAACGGGGGTGGGGGGGGCTGTGGGGGGTTTATGTTCCATTTTCATTTGACAGTCTAGACGTTTTATAACACTGGGAAGAATTCTGCAGGCCTTACTCCTCTGCTCTGGGAGTCAAGGAGAGAGAGAGAGAGAGAGAGAGACATCAGCTTCCTTCCTCAGTTTTTATTTTTTTTTTGCATGTGACTACTGCTGTGCGCCATAATTTTTAGTATCAAACGTATGCTTTATCTTCAGGGGTTCTCCACAAGATTAGTGTCCTGTGAATTGACTGCTATGCATCACATGCAATCCTCATTCAATATTCACTTTGTCCACTTGGACCGGGAAGGATGTGCGATGGCGGATTTGTGATGACCTTGCGTTTCAATGGCGTTAATCCCTCCTGCTTCACTAGATGCATGAAGGAAAGGGGATTGCTATGGGGTTTTATTTTCGTCAGCGAACGAATAAATATAGCTGCTGTGCTCCTAACAAGTTTATAGTTTTTCACTTCAAATAAAGGCCAAGAATGTGTAGCTTGGGCCTTGTGGCCTGACAGTGTTTTTTTTTAGTTCTGTTGGATGTGGCCTCTGGTGCTGTAGGCTGGCCTTCGCACTCTCTCCACTGCTATTTACGAGGTGGTAACCACAGGGAGAGTGTTACACTCTCGCACGTTGGAGTAGCTCGCGTCACAAAGAGGGCCCGCACCAAACAACAAGAGGAAGGAAGAATGGGAGAGGAAGAAAGGGCTTTAGCAAGACACAGTAACTGCTAACTGTAGCCTCAGCATGACTCGAGTTTATTTAGACTCTTTAGGTGGGTCAGAGAGGACTCCAACGCCATGTGGTGATTATGTGACCAGGGAAGAAGGGGGTTATTATTTTTACCCCCTTCTTTTACCCCCCCCCCCCCACCCCCACCCCCTTTTCACTGGACTGGGGTACCTTATCAGGTCGGCTGAGGAACGGGCTCTAATGAAACAGGATGTTAGTACAGTCGCTGCTCCGCGGCTCTCCCTGGAGGGAAACCCCAGGCCACTCAATCTACCTCATGCTGGGCCTGCGCCCTGAACTTCTGACCCCTCACACACTCGCCAACAGCCTCCACATTTGCATTTTGACTCTACTCTGAAGGGGGCTCAGGGTGGGAATAGTGTGTGTGTGTGTGTGTGTGTGTGTGTGTGTAGAGGTGCGTTGAGTGTTTTTTGGGGGGCTGGGGGGTGGAGGTAAGGGTGGGCTACGTCCAGCAGGACTCTTTCTCATCCCTTTGACCCCCCCCCCCCCCCCCCAACGTTCCCCACCCCCCTCCCTGACCGAGCGTCCAGACCATGAGCAGCAGACTGAGGTTAATGCACCAAGCGCGAGCCATTGTCTTGGGATTAATGAAGTGCTTCCGCGCTCCTTGTTCCCCTTTTGGGTCAGAACAATGGGTGGCATAATAAATGTGAAACACTTGAAATGGCAGAAGCCACTGCTGAGATTTCCAAAGTCTCAAGGTCATATTTTGTGTCATTTTAAGTGTCAAAACTCCTCAGGAAGACGGTTAGGTATCTACACAACTCACCTAAACACACTTCAGATTGATTTGGCAGCTAGAGATAAGGGACATCAAATGTGCTTGTCATTAGAATGTATGTGGTGTAGTTTTTTTTTGGGGTTTCCACTTAACATTACAAACAAAATATGTTTGTTTTGTGTTAGTACCGGTATGTGTGTTTTTGAGTGGATGTGGGTGTGCACCTGTATTTTGTTTGTGTTTGTGTGTGACTCTGTGTGTTTTGTGTGCGGTTGCTCAAGTGTCTGTGCTCCATTGCTCATCAGCTGAAAATGGAGGGTGGCCTCTGCCTTTGCCTAGAAACATCAAGGGAGACATCTAGTGGCCAAGAGGGGTAAAAGCACAGCAGCCTTTGTCTTCTTCAGCAGCCCTGCTGCCAAACACCTTCACTCAATGGGACAACATAAGTGTCAGTCTGATGCGAAAGAAGTCGCATAGAGTTACCACAGCACTATCATTTACATCATTTACATTCAGCCGTTACTCCTGGCCTCCATGTTAAAAGAACATATCAATGAAAAAGGAGATCTCCATGCATGAACAATGAAATAGTGCCGCATTAAGAGTCTCTCCATAGGCTTGGCATCTAGCTGAGGTTGGTGACAGACTTTAGCACATGCTCCTGGCAGGGGTGTGTGCGTGTGTGTGTGTGTGTGCGTGTGTGTGTGTGTGTGTGTGTGTGCGTGTGTGTGTGTGTGTGCGCGTGTGTGTGTGTGCGCGTGTGTGTGTGTGTTGGAGCACACAGTCAGGGGGCCCGCCTGCCTGCCTCGGCTCTCCCCCGTCACGGCTCATTAGCCGGGGATGTGTGAAGGCTGAACCTCCATCTCCATCTTCACCCGAGATCGAGTCTCCATCAGCTTTAATGGAGCACGGCAGATAATGGGGCGCACGCGCACGCCGCACCACAGACCTGTTTTTTCTTTCTTTCTTTTCTTTCTTTTTTTAGTAAAGAAAAAACTAAGTAACCCACGACCCGTAGCATCTGATGTGGGTCTGAAAATTCAAGAGTGATGAGTTTGTTTTGATTTGTTTTGCGGGCGTTTGTAAGCACAGGGAGACTCGTGGTCTAGTGTCCACCACCTCGTAAAGTGAAATGAGGTGTGTGTGTGTGTGTGTGTGTGTGTGTGTGTGTGAGGTCTCATCTGTTCCACCATGCGTCACCAGAGTGCCCGCCTGTGAGTCAGTTTGGACCCCAGCTGCCGCTGGCATGAGGTGGCGCATGATTACGCCACCACCGCTGTCGCCACGGCAGCCGCTCTCATACTGTGTTCATGACGTGCCCGTGACTCACCTTTTGATCTTTTCTCTCCTCCCCTCCCTCCCTCTCCCTTTTGTTGTTGTTTACAGTGCTCAGTATCCGCGGCGCCCAAGAGGAGGAGCCTCCAGATGCTCAGCTCATGCGATTGGATAACATGCTGCTGGCCGAGGGTGTGTCCGGCCCGGAGAAGGGCGGAGGCTCGGCAGCGGCGGCCGCGGCGGCGGCAGCTTCGGGTGGGGCCGGCGCGGACAACTCCGCTGAGCACTCAGACTACCGGGCCAAGCTCTCGCAGATCCGGCAGATCTACCACACGGAGCTGGAGAAGTACGAACAGGTGAGAAAACAAAGCTCGTTCCCATCCCTCAACTATGACGGCTGTCTCTGTAGCAACCTGTCTGTCGATCACTCCATCATGAGCCGCCTCACGAGTGTATGCTCAGACCATGTACACACACACACACACATACACAAACACACACATACACACACACACACACATACACAAACACACACAACTTCTCTCAACACTCCAAAGGAGTCCTCAGTCTCGTGCTCTCTCTCATTCGCTTGCCTGATCTGATTTCTGACCGGCTGATCTGATGTCTGACCTCTGATGGCTAACATGCTACTTTGGTAGACTACAGTAGCTGGGGGATCAACTTTACACCTGCACTGTGAAGTTGAAGTAGAGAGAGGAGAAGAAAGAGGAGATGGCCTCATTGGAGTGCTGAGATGTGCCCCACTTATTTCCCACCATGCACTTGCTTCCTCATGATCTTACCCATGATCCTCCATCATTCATCTCCATTAGAAAAACACTGGTGCAAGAAATGTCCCCTTCCTCACACCCAGCTTCTCCGGGTCTCGGCAGCGTAAGCATGGCCTCCTCCCTCTCTCCCTCTCTCTCTCTCCCTCTTTTTCTCTCTCTCTCTCCCTCCCTCCCTCCCCCCCCTCTCTCTCCCTCTTTCTCTCTCTCTCTCCCTCTCTTCTTTCTCTCTCTCTCTTCCTCTCTCTCCCACCCTCTCCCTCCCTCTCTCTCTCTCTTTCTCTCTCTGTCTCTCCCTCCCTCCCTCCACCCCCTCTCTCTTTCTCTCTCTCTCTCTCTCTCTCTCTCTCTCTCTCTCTCTTTCTCTGTTTCTCTCCCTCCTTCTCTCTCTCTCTCTCTCTCTCTCTCTCCCTCTCTCCCTCCCTCCCTCTCTCCCTCTGTGGAGTGTATGCAAGATTAAGCCTTACAGGAGATCTCCTCCATTGTCGTCACCTTCAGTAATGAAATCTGCACTTCGCCCTGTGCTCCTCTATCTGTGCAGAGATTTCTGTTATTAATTTATCTTATCTAGCCTGTGACTGTCAGATTATCAATCCCTTTCATCCCTTCCCTCCCTCTCTCCCTCCTCCTTCTCCTCCTCATCCCTCTCACCCTCCTCTCTTCTCTCCCTCTCTCCCTCCTCCTCCTCCTCCTCTCTTCTCTCCCTCTCTCCCTCCTCCTCCTCCTCCTCCTCCTCTCTTCTCTCCCTCTCTCCCTCCTCCTCCTCCTCTCTTCCCTCCCTCTCTCCCTCCTCCTCCTCCTCCTCCTCCTCCTCCTCCTCTCCCCTGCTTGCCAAGCAGAGGCTGAGGGTTTGTGTCTGTTTTGAGGAGATTGATTTGCAAACTGTTCAGGAGGAATTTCATCTCCACATAACAAGGAAACGGCGATCGTCAGCTCCCGCGCTGCACAGGCGTGTGTGTGTACTGCTGTTGAGACATGGACACACATGCCAATGCATTCGTAACTAACACACTCACCTAGACACACAGACACAGGAGCACAAACACAACTGAACCACACACATGAACACACACATACACACATACACATAGGAATACACACATGGATTCAACACACACACACACAATCACAC
Organism: Alosa pseudoharengus; assembly: GCF_046254945.1. NCBI lineage: Eukaryota > Metazoa > Chordata > Actinopteri > Clupeiformes > Clupeidae > Alosa > Alosa pseudoharengus. The sequence continues at coordinate 34,997,321 of NW_027468576.1, read as the reverse complement.
ACAGAGGTGCATACACATTCAGGCATGTAGATACACACACACACACACACACACACACACACTCAACACACACACACACACTCAACACACACACACACACACACACACACACACACACACACACACACAGACTTACTCAGAGGCACACACACACACACAGTACTTTTCTACCGCAATTTAAAAGCACACTAATGGAATAGCTTTAATTGCAAGTATGCAATTGTTTGGCCCTGAATGGTTATTGATTTCACTCCACTCCACCACCACCACCATCACCACCACCACCACCACCATCACCACTACCCTTCCCCGCCGGCATGGAAAACTCCAGACCCCCATCACACTACCTCACAGACCCTTACCGATTCTCTGCATGGCAACGACCAGTCCGCAGCCACTACCAAAGCATGCTGCAACAAAGTTCAACACGCTAGCTGTCAGCATTCTGCTGTATGTGTACCAAATCCAGTTGAATTCTGTGCTAGCCAAATAGAGTGTAAATGTGAAGCAGCTTTAGGCAAGTGCTGACCTTAGCTTTTTTCTCCCCACCCCGTCGGCAGAATGTGTTTTGATTAGCTTTAGACAGGGTTACCATCCATAACCTCACAAGCTGCCAGGAATGGAGCCGCCGCACCAGACACAAAGTGTCAAAAAAAGTCAAAGTCACGTGACTTGTGCCAGCACTTACATGTTGTTGATTTATATACTGTATTTAAGATGGTATCCGGCTGGAGAGGCAGTTACGCAGGGAGTCATGGCAAGACAAACCAGGTACTCCTCCAAACCCCGCGCAGACCAACTCCCATACACGCTAGTTTGCACACCGCCATCACCACCAGAATAAGACCAGTAAAAAATCACAGTAGACATCATTAAGCAGAATATAACCAGATGTCACAGCTGACATTCACCACCTTGGTCGGGGCCTCGGGGTAATCACACAGGAGCCCCACCCATTCTCTCCACCCAGGAGGTGCTGGTGTAGATGCCTGTGGCCCTACGCGTAGAAATAGTGCTCTTGGGGCCGTGCCGACTGGATTGGAATGTGTTTTCACATTAGGGGGTGAGGAACAATATCTTCCTACACTTCTATGGGTTCTGAAATGCTAACCGCTCAAATGGGCCCCTCGAGGCCGAGGGGTGGGCACAAGAATAAACTCCTGGATGGCAATACACGCACTCCTGTTGAGCTGAAACGCCAGGCTTGCAGTTTGACACAATTTTTAAAATGTGTGTGTGTGTGTGAGTGTTTATATATATATATATATATATATATATATATATATATATAGTGTGTAGTGGAGGGAACAAGGCATGTGTCTTGGATGGGCTACTGTAATATTTATCATGGTGTGAGTGCTTGAGAAGTGCTTGGCTGGAGTTTGCCAGAGGGCAGTCGTGTTCCCATCTCGGCTGCTCAGCGCTCGGGAGAGACTGAGGGACGGTGACGCGGTGCGCGAGAGCCTCAGCTGGGACGCAGCCAGGCATTGTCCTTGGCGGCCGCTCAGGACATCCGCACCTGTCAGGATGTCGAGGAACACGCTGACCAGCCTGCCAGTGTGCCTAGATGCCCCTGTGGCTTGGCAGTTGCACCATCCTTGTTGACAATATCAGGGATTATTTTTGGCCATTTTGTAATATTTTTTTCTCTTGTCGTTTGTTATTTCCTGTCTCATTGCGTGAGTAGTGACTGTCGTTTTGCCAGTGAGGCACTTTCTGAGTTACAGTAGTAGCCTAGCATGCAGCAGTAGAAGTGAACACCTTTGTTGCTTGTCAGTAAACTGGATTTGGTTTTCAGATAGTAAAGCGCTTTACACACACTTTAGAGGGCAAAGTCAAAACAAACAGCACACATGGTAGTTGAAAATGTGTCCTACATACTAATAATACTACTAATAATATTTTGTATCGTCTGTATCTGTGTGCATGTCATACCTTGTATCCACAAACTTTGTTTTAACCAGTTTTGTGAGTAACTTGGTGCAATGTTTTTGCTAACCTAGCTCTTGCTTTGTGGTGGTTGCGGTTGTGTGTGTGGGTGTGCGTGTGTGTGTGTGTGTGTGTGTGTGTGTGTTTTTGTTTGTTTGTTGTAGGCCTGTAACGAGTTCACCACCCACGTGATGAACCTGCTGCGGGAGCAGTCTCGCACGCGGCCCATCTCGCCCAAGGAGATCGAGCGCATGGTGAGCATCATCCACCGCAAGTTCAGCTCCATCCAGATGCAGCTCAAACAGAGCACCTGCGAGGCCGTCATGATCCTGCGCTCACGCTTCCTTGATGCCAGGTCAGTATGTGTGTGTGTGTGTGTGTGTGTGTGTGTGTGTGTGTGTGTGTGTGTGTGTGTGTGTGTTTAAAGCGTGTATGTCTGTGCATGTGTTGCTGACTCTGTGTGCGTTTGCATTTATTTATGTGTGTGTGTGTGTGTGTATTTAGGTGAGGTCTGGTGCGTGGGTAGCTTGTATCAGCAACTGTTTGCGATACCCCACCGATGCAGCTGTGCATGGAGCGGGGGGTGGGGTGGGGTGGGATAAGGTGTGTGTGTGTGTGTGTGTGTGTGTGTGTGTGTGTTTATCAGCCAAATCCATCCTCGCATCCCCGTTCTAATCATATTCCCTCCTTCACAGAGGCCTCCACCATAGAGCACTTTGTTTTTGCCTTTATCTTTGCATGTCCTCTTTCGATGAAGAGCGCACTCGTGGAATCTAATTCGACAGATGTGTGGAGCATCATTCGACACACACTTAACATCGCACCACACACACGCCTGATCCCACCAAATCCGTGTCAGGAGATCCTCCATGGTTCTCGAACCTATACATTTAAGATCTCTGTCCCCAACTCCCCCCGAACACACACACACACACACACACACACACACACACACACACACACACACACACACATACACGCTATAATGCTTCCTCCCCTTCTTTTAAAATGTAATTGCTTGTTCTCCTTGATACATGTATGGGGGATTTGCATACATTTCTTTGAGAATAAATCACGCTGGAAGCTCGGGGTTGGAGGCATAACATTTAAATGAGGCTTTCGCTCCCCCCACAAACCCCCCCCCCTCCACCTCCCCACCTCACTCCCTCTCTCTCTCTCTCTCTCTCTCCATCCATTCTGCTGTAAATGATGTTGAGGATGCAGGGGGAAAGGGGCTTTCTTTCTCTCTCTCTTCCTATCTCTGTCTCCCTCCCTCTCCCTCTCTCTCTCTCTCTCTCTCTCTCTCTCTCTCTCTCTTTGGGCGAGAGGCACGGGCGCGTTCAGCCCCTCCGATTAATCCTCTCTCGCCTAGCCGGAGAGCACGCTGTGTCGCATTTCCATATTCTGAAGGAGGCTTTTGGAGGGGTGTGTGTGCTGGTGTGTGTGTGTGTGTGTGTGAGTGTCTTTGTATGTGTGTGTGTGTGTGTGTGTGTTTTTTTCTCTCTTTCGTCTACTCTCCCTTCTTTGGGAATGGGCTCAGACCTCGATCCATGGCAGGGATTTGCAGAGGGGGGCTGGCTCTCTGCATATGTAAAGCCCTCCTGCGACGTGCCACATGGAGTGACTCTCAGCCTGATAGGCGTGCAATATGGAGGGGTTGGTGAATACATTGGCAGAGCACAATTTTGTCCTTTTCTTTTCATGAAACTTGGCACCTTGTTTTTTAGTGCATGTGTGTGTGAGTGTGTGTGTGTGTGTGTGTGTGTGTGTGTGTGTGTTTGCCCGTGTATGTGTGTGTGTGTGCCCATGTATGTGTGTGTGTCTCTTTGTTTCTATTGTCTACTGTCAGCGGTGTTTCGAGAGGTAACTCACGCTGTATGTGTGTTCTCTTTTTCTCACTCTCTCTCTTTTCTCCCCCCTCTCTCTCTCTTTCTCCCCTCTCTCTCTCTCTCTCTCTCACTCTGTCCTTCCACAGACGGAAAAGACGGAACTTCAACAAGCAGGCCACAGAGATCCTGAACGAGTACTTCTACTCCCACCTGAGCAACCCGTACCCCAGCGAGGAGGCCAAGGAGGAGCTGGCCAAGAAGTGCCAAATCACAGTCTCACAGGTGCAGTACAGAGCCTCCCGCCCTTCCTTCTCCTCCTTCCCCTACCGAACACAGCAGTTAAGTCTTGGCCCTCTTAGATCGCAGCCAAACCGGGTTCAAATCTAGCCTGATCTGGTTTGGAATTTGACAGGTCTTTGCCAGATCAGGGTCATACCCATTCTAGAGTTACTGAAAGTCTTCGTCCGACTTGATTTTATCACCGGGGAAATGCAGAAGTGAGGTGTGTGTGTGTGTGTGTGGGGGGGGGGGGTTTATCAAGAAAAACTGCCATGAGATCATCTAGCCTTGCCGTGATTTCTGACTTTTATTTCTCCCCGCTGGATAGTACTCTCCAAACTGTTCAAGTGGATTTATGTGTAATTATTTGAGGACTCATCTGAGCTCCATAAAAAAGAGGGAGAGAAAAAAAAACACGAACCAAACGAAGGTGTAGAGTTACAGCAGATGATTTGTTGAGGATGTCTAGAGCTGACACAAAATAATAAAGGAACACGTTTACCTTCTCCCCATCACTGCGAGAAGGGCAAGGGGAAAAAACAACAAAACTTTTACCACGGGATTGATTTCATTCTCATTTTAATGTTGTTTATCATTAGCGCCTCATCGCTATCCCCGTAGCTTCATCTGGGAGTATATTAGCGCTAATGGGTGTTAGCGGATGGTGACTGATTGGTGCTAGCGTGTGTTCTGATGATAGTCTGCAGCCGTGGTGACATAATGAGATTGTTATTGGCAATCATTTCGTTTTTCTGGCGCTAATGTGGACTCGCGGTGTTACGGGCGCGTGGTGTTTGCGTTGCGCGCCAGCTTCGCAGTGAGGGCCCAGCCTCAGCTATAGCCATCAGCTCTGCATGCGCGTTAGGCTTTATTGACTGCAACATTTCCCAGCCAGTAGGACAGCTGAGGCTTTGCCATTAGCTTCACACAGATAGCACCATCAAGCCTCCATATTTGCCCACTAGGTTAATTTTGAATAGGGTTGAATCGGGAACCAAATGTTTTTAATTAATCAACTTAATCTAATTTGATTAATTAATCAAAGTCTTTGTGTAATATGTAATCTATTTGGCTGCACTGGCTGCAAGTGGAATGGATGAGTTGTAACTTGGACTTGTGTAAATCTCATGCTGTTGTGTGAGCCGCAGTGATATGATGATTTAAGCTCCACTAGTTTTTTGGAAAACTGGATTCGCTGACTGGAGTTTGTAAATTTTGTCCGCACGTCTGCAGGTTTCCAACTGGTTCGGAAACAAGAGAATCCGGTATAAGAAAAACATCGGGAAGTTCCAAGAAGAGGCCAACATGTACGCCGCCAGAACTGCCGTGAACGCAGCCAGCGTCTCTGCGCAGGGAAGCCAAGCCAACTCGCCCTCAACCCCCAACTCCGCAGGTGAGTGAGCACAACTGCGCTTAATCCTGACAGTATTCCTTCACCACCAGCACTGTTGATGTTGGACTCTTTCCCTCCCTATCTGAAAGCTCCACAACATGACATCTCTATATGTGGCCTACACAGAGTAATCCCGAAGGCATAGCAGCACTTTTGCTACACAATGCTTTAAGTATAAATCAATAGATAAGTAACACTGTAGGATGTTTAGGAGCTTGGAGTCTAGTGAGGAAGGAAAAGCTCATCATTTAAGGGTTGGCTTTGGTGTTGAGTTGCAGTGCTCAGCAGAGCGATAGTCAAAACTTCCACCGTAACAGAAAAAACAGCAGTAGACAGGGAGAAGGGGAGGGGGGAGCAAAAACAGATGATGTGCTACAAGATGAGTTGTTGACGTAGATTAGTTTACCTGGGCCCCATGCTAGATAGCATGCTTTGCTGTCTGTTTCTCTTTGGCGCTGCTGTCCAACTCTAATACAGCTATTTCTAACCTCAAGCACAGACTTGTGGCTTGTATAACTCACAGCTATTTCTCACTGTTGATAAACGAGTCCTGGGGTGTGTGCGTGCATGTGTGTGAGTGTGTCTATGTCTGTGTGTGTGTGTGTGTGTGTGTGTGTGTGTGTGTGTGTGTGTGTGTGTCTGTCTGGCCGATTGTTATTGATGTTTTGCTGCTATCTATCTGTTTTTATGGGTTTCCAGATCATTGCAAAAGACACTGAACGTTCAATAACAATCAGTTACTGAAAAGAAGAAAAAAAGGCAACACGGGGGACTAAAGCCATTCAAAGCCTCTGTTCTCTGGCCGCTAACTGTTACTAGCCTCGTTTGCCTCTTTGCTTACTCCAGCCACCCTTCACCCAACCCTGTCTTTTCTATGGGTCTGTCTTGCTAACTGCATTAGCCTGCTAACCTAACCTCTGCATGGTGACTCCCCCCACCCCCCCAAACCCCCCCCCCCCCGTCCTCCTCGTCCCAGCTCCCTGGGCCGGCGGTGGAGGAGGTGGCGGCGGGAGACGGCGTTGGTGGTGGTGGTGGTGGTTGGTGCTGCTCTGGCTCCTCCTTCGTCTCTCTGTGATTCCGTTGCTCCCTCTCTTCTTTCAGGTTCTGCTGGCTCTTTTAACATGTCAAACTCCGGGGACTTGTTTATGAGTGTGCAGTCTCTCAATGGGGACTCGTACCAGGGGGCTCAGGTGGGAGCCAACGTGCAGTCGCAGGTAGGGCACAAAGCAGCAGCACAGCAAACAGCAAACAGCAAACAGCCCCCCCCGCTAGCCCCTGACCCTGGGAGAAATCGGCCCCAGGTCTGACCAGAGTCCTCGCTGGGTTAAATCTGGCACGGAGCGGCCTTTTACTCAGCAAGATCTTCAGATAGACCCATTCTGAATCTGCAGAGGTGGAAAACATCTTCATCTTCAGAAAGTACAAGTCCTGCCATAGACGGGTTCTACCTGTGCACTTGGCTCAGGTGATTTCACTGATTAGCTGATCCACCTGGCTGAAGAGTTGTGCTGGTTGCAACAAATGTGTGATAGAACTTTCACTTTCTGAGGCCAGCGGTTTCCCCCTCTGCAAATAGTTATGGGTATAGCTGGAGACCTTTCTGGGTACATCGATCGCAGATCTTCCTGTGGCCCAGCAACAGCGAGTGAGGTCCAGGTCTGGGCTGAATCTCTCCCGGAGTCAGAACCTATCTGGGGAACCACAGGGTAGGCCTCCAGGCACTGGTGATCGCCTGACAAGTCTGCTGTAAGGAGCACGTGCATCGGGCAACATTACAGCTCTTAATATGAGCCTGGAAGCACAAATGGCCGACGATGCCACATGACAAATGGCTTCTCATTTCCAGCTTGTTATCTGACACAGAAACAATACTCTTCTCATACGAGCTGTTTGTGTATGGAGCAGTGCATAGTTGGATCTGTCAGAAACCATTCATATTAATAAGAACTTGATCTTATAGTCTAGCCTCTTTGCTGAAGCATTTATTTTATGATGGCAAATTTCTTTTTCCTTTGTGCTTTATTGGGAACTGGAGTTGTAGGGAGCCTGATGAGTTGAGTAGCTCTACTTTATTGAACTGCCAGACCTGATTTGTATTTGGTTATATAATAGAGTTTTTTTTTCCTTGGCTATTCTTTAGTCTTTTGCGTGTCTTTGAGCTGCCTGACCTTGCTTTGTTTTTGTTCTTTCTCCCTTTGTGTGTGTGTGTGTGTGTGTGTGTGTGTGTGTGTGTGTGTGTGTGTGTGTGTGTGTGTGTGTGTGTGTGTGTGTGTGTGTGTGTGTGTGTGTGTGTGTGTGTGTGTGTGTGTGTGTGTGTGTGTGTGTGTGTGTGTGTGTGTGTGTGTGTGTGTGTGTGTGTGTGTGTGTGTGTGCGTGTGTGTTTCAGGTGGATACCCTTCGCCATGTTATCAGCCAGACAGGCGGATACAATGACGGACTCACAGCGAACCAGATGTACAGTCCGCAGGGCATCAATGTAAGGAGAGAGAGAAAGAGAGAAAAAAACACACAATCCTTCCCTCTCTTTTCATTTTTTTTTTCTTGGCCTCTCCCTCCCTCTACCAATTATTTCAAAGCCATAGGGCTCAGAATGCCACTTAGTAGGACTTGTCTGCGTGCTGTGGTCACCTTGTTGATTGCTTCTGTATCGGTCACGCCACGGGCAGCGCACTGCCCAGCGCACACGGACATGAGGCCACCATCGGAGCCTGTCACGTCCAATCAGCTCCGGCCCGCCACCTGCAGCCACACACACACACACACACACACACACACACACACACACACACCATACACACCCCATCGAGAACAGAACAGGTGATGCACCCCACAGGCGTGACGAGACGGCCCTCCACCCCACCCCACCCCACCCTCCTCTCCACTGCTCCCCCCACCACCACTACCCCCTCAGGTCACCTGACCTTCATTATCACCCCATGGTCGGGTGGGACGAGAGAAAAAAAAAACTCTTGAGGACGACTGCTTAAGCCTTTGTGACCACCAAGGTGACCACCAAGGTGGTGGTGAGGGGGGGCTGGGTTGGATTGAGTTTGGGGGGTGGGGGGTGGGGGGTGGGGGGGGGTTGGAGGAGGAAAGGAAAAGAAAATTCACAGCGACAAGCTGCGTGGTAAGGGGGAAAATCGATAAGACAGACACAAGGAGAGCAGAGTGTGGACTTAGGACAGCAATCCAAGCGCATTGCTCAGATCACGTTCCCACCGCGCTAATGCCCCTGACAGCGAACTGCGCCATCTCTGCTGCCATCGCTGTCGTTGCGCTTGCGCTAACACCACAGCCTCCGCCACTCCCGCACACAGAACCGGACAGGAAAGGAGAGGAGAGGAACGGGGGGGGGGGCCGCGCAGCTGAACCCCCCCCCCCCCACACACACACACACACACACACACACACACACCCCGTCTCTGTCCACAGCCAGCATATGCTAATGAAATGCTCCGCTTCCTGTAACAAAGCACAAAATACATGGATGTATTCAGATCCTCTCCAAGACCGTGCATTTAAAAAATATATATTTCTTCTCCTTATTTCTTTTTTTCCTCCACTCCACTGCGCTCTCTCTCTCTCTCTCTCTCTCTGGGGGACGAGCGGCTCTGGGCTCCCGCTGCTTTGATAACCCCGTGAGCCCATTACCATATGCAGCAGCCCAGCGTGGCCAGACAGGGCTCAGGCGCTCGGGCACCGTGCCCCAGCAGAGATAGCCCCGTCCCCAGACAGCAGCGTGACCAGCCCTGCCTGCCTGCCTGCCTACCGGGCCTGACCCTGGCAGCTCAGCTGGAGCTAACGGCTAACGCTAATGCTGTTACCGTCTGCCTGCCTGCTTTATTCACACTCCGTCTGCTGAGCTGACATAATCCCACTTTTAATTCAGTCGGAGCGGGAGCTAATAGGATGGCGCTGCTCTGGTGTGGTGTGGTGTGGGCAGCAGTGTTAGTTTGGGATGTCAGGCGTTTGAGGAATCGGTTAAGTGTTCTCATTGTTGTGAATCAGCTCTTAATACGACAGACCATTTGAGGTGGAAATCCATTTTTGAAAAACATTTGGTACTTTAAGAAACAACAACAAAAGAAAAGAAAAATGATAGAAAGAGAAAAAATAACCGTAATTTACAGTGGCGAATTACTTTAATGATTGCACTCTACCGAATGTGGGTATTTCATCTTTTTTTGTTTTTTCAAACCTTGCTGTTGAAACACATTTGTGTGTCAGCTCGCTTCTTAAGGTTTGTCATTTTTTCAGCTCTCTGGTCGTAACCTTCATTTCTCGCCAGCTGGTAGGGGAGGGTGGCGGAGGGGTGCGAGAGGGGTCAGGGGAACGTATCCTTCAGAGCGCCGCTTCCTTGTTCGCCGCCTGTGTGCGTCGTAATGACTGAACGAGTACATAATGCATTTTGTGGTTGACTAGAGAAGTAATTATACCCGTTAAAATAGATGGAGAGAGTGTCACCAAGAGCCGAAGGCATTTTTCCTCTCTTTTCTTTCTTTCTTTCCCTTTTTTGATTACAGACCGCCGTGGTCTTAAATAACAGGCTTTGAAATAAGAGGCTGTCGAGGACCATTTCCTGCCGTTTCTGATGGCATGAAATTTGCTATTAATATCCCAAATGCTCTTTAAAGGCCTGTCTGCCAGATTCGAAATGGCTTCTGCGTTTCTCATTGTATTTTCATTTCAATCTCAACTGTCATCATTTGCAGCCACTGATTCCTCTTTTGTTTTTTTGTTGCCTTTTTTTTAATCTGACATTTTTTGTGAGGGCACTTCATACATTGCTGTGTTATTATAACGTGTCAGTAACATTGACAAGCGTTTAACTCTGACCAATGATGAACGCTCCTGTGCCATTTTTCAGCAGTGAAAGGAATATTCCAGTATTTTCAACAGCGGAAGGAAATGAGCATGTATCACATCGGAACATTTTTTAACACAATTTATGATTGACTGAATGAACAATTGGACTAAAGTGGGGGAGAAATGATTCTGTATTTCTTTTCCTTTAGGAAGTTTTGTAATATTGTTAATGTTAATATGGTAGGTCTTGCTTGGGGCTGAGGTTATGGTCCACTAATGTTGAGCCTTCGGGCAGTGCATATGCTCCTATAGTTATGTACATTACAAACAGCCTAAGATCCTTTCCCATTCTCTGGCTCCAGCATGGGAGCCACATTACAAGTACGTAATACGTATGCTCTGATTTCCTTCATCCTGTTGTTCACCTCTTCCCCTCTCTTCTTGACAGGCTAATGGCGGATGGCAGGACGCCACAACTCCCTCGTCAGTGACTTCGCCCACAGAAGGACCTGGAAGCGTCCACTCCGACACATCCAATTGATCCTCATCGTCTGCCATTGTCCCCCCCCCCCCCACACACACACACACACACACACACACTCATACACTGAAGGCACCCATCACACACACACACACACACACACACACACACACATTCACAGCCCAGGACAGCCCTTACCTTGATTGAGGGGGAAGCCCAGCATGCTGAAAGCAGGACATGGGGAGAGGGTGGCACAGCCCCCCCACACCACCCTGGACTCTCAGCTGTTAACACCAGTGACTCGCTCATTCTCCGCCATCTTCTGGCTCCGATTTCGGTTCCTCTCTCGCCTTCCGGTGGCGACTTCACCACTTCCACTCCTCACCTCCATCAGTGTCTGTGTCCACTGTTACAGCTGTGACATCCGTGTACTGATCTCGCTTCTTAAAAAAAAAAAAAAAAAAGACTTTGTAAAAAAAAACATAACACAAGACAAACACACACACAAAATCAAGTATGTACAGCCCCCTTGTCTTTAGATTGGAATGCTTTCACACTACCTCTTAAAAACAACAACAACAAAACAAAATGGAACAAAAAAAGGAAAACTTCATTTTCTTAAAAGACAAACATTGCTACTTCATCCATAATCATTTTTTGAAAAGGTTTTCATCTGACATTTTAGGCCTTCACGTGTCTACCATTGGTCTTTTTTCCAGTAGTGACTTTTTGTTTTACCCATTGTGCCAAAGTATTTGATATCTTATAAATATGCTCTGACAAAAAAAAAATGTTAAAAAAAAAATCAATTTTTTTTATATTACATATTGTGAAAACACTTTGTAATAGATTCATATTTATGAAAACAGGGCCCAAGAAGTGATAAAGTTCAGCTCTGGATATGATGCTCTCTATCATACCAGAAATGTTTAGTTGGACATGGAAAAGAAGCATTGCAAGACTAGTATTCACGTTAATCCGTATGGAACCTAAGGGTTTCTGAACGTGATTTTGCAAACAAGAATTTGCTAGCAGTTCTGCATACATTAAATGAATGCATTTAACATACATACTACTGTATCAACTGTCATGACCCAAAAAAACTGAAGATACTGGTTCCTTAAATAGCTTGTCCAATCTGATGACACATAGTCAGCAGGTTTAAATAATGGCAGTTACAGAGGAGTAATATGTACCGGTATGTACATTTATGTCATCTTACAGTATTTTCCAATTTGGTGCATTACCAAAACAAATTGGCAGGGAGAAGAAATTCCATCTTTTTTTTAATTTTTTTTTTAAAGGGATTACAGTCAAATAAGGACAAAAAGTTTTCTTATGTCCAAAGTTCCCCTGGTGCTACAAAGATACAACTATTGGAGCAAAACACAGATATATTTTTATGATTCTTTCACTGACAATGTACCGTTATATATCATTCATTGTATACATGCAGAGGAGATCTAGGAATGCTGTATTGTACCATGAGATGGGGAGAGAGAGAGAGAGAGAGAGAGAGAGAGAGAGAGGCTTAGTGAAGGCTTCCAAGCTAAGAGGTTTCCATCCCCCATCATTACACATGAGTATGCAATAAACCCTTCAAATCATGTCCGTTACTATGAACAAACAAATATCAAATGTGAAATGAATGATTATCATTGTTTTTCTTTTTTCCCCCTCTTATTTCATTTGTAGTTTGTTGATCTTACAATGTACATGGGGTCACGACCTTTGGAATAACAGTTAAGCATTATTCATTTGTTACTTGCATTTCATTACTTTGATACCAAAAAAAAGAAAGGAAAAAAGGAAAAAGCAGAAGTGTGAACTCTACATAGCTAACAGCTTTATAAACACTTTTCATGTTGTGAATCTGTGTATTATCTGTTGTACTGAAGAACGTTGCCTCAGAATGTTCTGGTACTTTGTACTCCAAACCAAAAATGCAGTCAGAATCCAGTGTTTGTTGAAAACGAAGACAAAAAAAAAGTGATGGCACACAACTACAGAAATTGTTTGGATATATTTTTTATGTCCATGTTGTGAATAACTCTTTTTTTAAAATCTCATCTTTGTTTGGCTTGGTTACAGGACTACATATATTTTATTTTCATGCTAGCCTATGTGAATTAGCCCCAAGAATGCGCTATGCTGTATATGTAGTTGTGCACCTTTTTATTCTTGTTTGCTTTTTTATAATAATATGCCAGTATCCATTTTAAGATGATGTCTGATAGAGACAGATGAACAGAGCCTCTTACTCTGCTTCAACACGGTCCATCCAGTTCCTCGTCATCTTTTCACTGAGGAGTTAGCCAGATGGACCTACTCTCGAAATGGATACTGCCTTTTGTTTAACGGTGATGTGAAAAGTCAGTGTCAGCAGTGTCATGTGACAGTAGCCTATTTCATTTAGCAAGACCAAATCTAGACTACAAAAAAAAAAAAACCATTATGCAACGACATGGAATATAATAAATGTCTATTTTACAAACCATCAATAACAGTAGAGCATTATTGCATCCATGGCTGACGAGCCCAGTGGAGAGACCGTAGAGACTCTCCAGGTTTTGTCAAAGCTCAGCACGATGCATATGATGGATATTTATTGCATTAGAGTGGCAATGCTGTCTAAATTTCTGGAACTAGATGATTTTTAGGACATTTGAAATGATTTGGGAACCCTGAGCAGGCAGTGTTCCTTGGTTACCATGGTGCAGCTTCGAGACAACATTTGTCCTTCTGAGGGTTTTTCAGAGCTCCTGGGCTCTGTCAAAGTGTCGTCTTTAGGGATCGCATCACACTGTACTTTGACAAAAAGTCTGTCACGCCTTTTCTTTGTGTCTTTGTGGGTGTGTGTGTAAGGGTTTGAGTGAGCGTGTGTGTGTGGGTGTGTGTGTGAGGTCCGGGTAAGAGCAGTGAAAGGATTTCTCATGATATCGGATATGCACTTGGTCTAGTGCTCAAATCTGCTTTTCACATTGCCTGTCCAGTATCACCGTATTATTAAAAGCTTCATGTAATGATGCTTTTAGTTTTTGCATATGAGCAATTTGTAAAACATCAAATGTTTACTTTGTTGCATGTCTTTTGTTCTTTAATAAAATACTGCAGTGTTTTTGAATGTTTCTTCCTTTTTATATATATGAAAAGAAAATCAGAGTAAAAATTGCAGAGACTTTCTTGCCGGGTTTGAACTTTTGAGATCTCTGCCTATGTACAAAAAAGAATTACACAGAAGAGCAAAATTATTATCTTTTTGATTCCAATTTAAAAAAAAAAAATCTTTTTTTTTAAGAAAAAAAAAACAAGGTGTAGGTTTTATGGTCTATTAATTTGTACTGGTAATGCATATTCCAAATAAATAGATTCTTTTGTTGCATCTTTTTGTCCTCAATGTCACCTCACTTCTTCCAACTTATTCTTCGGTTTGCTCTGGAATCGGAAATATCAACTGCTTAGAATTAGATTGGGTTTAGAGTCTCTGGCTTATTCAAGGATAGGCTTGGGCATAGGTCAATGTGATATTAACAATTTCAAAGAAATGTCAACAAAAAGATGTCCATAATTGTGCATAATTTAACACCATGATCACAAAAAAAGCATGGTTCTTTTTCAAAGCATTGTTTTTTAAATGCACCGTCCTCAATACATCCTGTTAGGACCTTTCAGACCTTTTCCAAGGGTATGAGGTAATTGTCAAGTTCACACTTATACACTGTTTTTGCACAAATTAAATGTAATATTAAGTTGGTAGCAGTGAGTTTTGGAGTTTGGAGGTGACCTAGCGTGACAGGGCTGACTTGTTTTTGTCACACTGGTCAAGTTGCGTTATGTTTGTGTGACATTGAGTCGTGGGTCAAGGTCAGGAGCCACTGTAGGATATGAGTTCACACCTCGCCTTTGGACTCGTCAGCCCTTCAACTTTGGGGATGTTTCACTGCCGGGTCCTCTGCCACACGTAAAGAGGGCAGGAATAGGGGGCATGTTCTCACCAAGTTGGAGATTCACATTTGGTTTGAGAGAAAATGTGTGAAGGAGAAAAAATACACACACGTATAGGCACGCATGTACCACACAAACACACATACACACGTAGGCACGCATGTACCACATAAACACACACACACGTAGGCACGCATGTACCACACAAACACACACACGTAGGCACACATGTACCACACAAACACACACACATACTGTAGGCATGCATGTACCACACATACACACACGTCGTATCTGAGGCACAATCCCTAATGTGCATGAAGTGAACACGAATCACTGAATGTGTGAGAGTTTATCTCCCTCTTTCTAAATGAACAAGGGGGTGCTGGTTGTCTGATTCCACACACACACACACACACACACACACACACAAACAGCCTTTGCTAAGCTCTGCATCTTCTCTCTGCATCCGAGCGCAGGAGAAAGAGAGAGGGGAGAATGAGTGAAGCATCAAGCTCAGGATTTGGCTGCGAGTCTCACACTGAGTGAGAGGTGGCCGTGTGGCCGTGTGGTCTGGAGGAAGGGCTGTAGGAGTGACACATGCAAACGAGATCAAGTGCAATTACATGCGGATGTCTTTTAACTCTTGGCCTTTAACTCTTGTGTCTCATCCACTTGCTGTTTCCGTGAGCTGAGGGAATGTGAGGGAGGGGTTCGGTTTCAGCGCGTGTGTCCTGGACTTCCTCCAGACGCGCTGCTTTGTCAGGCAATGGTTTGGATTTAATCAGACGTGAAACGGCACGCTGTGACAATTTGGTTTAAATTCCTCTGCTTTTATCAGCAGGAAATGCATGGGAGATGTGATGAGTTTTACATAATTTGAGGAATGCGTTTCTGATTTACACACAATTTTATCCAATTTGATGAAAAAAATTATTATTTCAAAACAAATCTTCAACAATTTACAAACTTTAATATTTTCCACAAACTATTTTATGTAATCCATTTTATCCCTTTCTTTCCACCCCATTACAGTTCTCTCGCTTCTCTTTCTCTCTCTCTCTCTCTCTCTTCACCACATCAGTTAGTGTCTGCAAAAAAATAGTGCCCAAAACCATTTCATGCACATTAGGAATGATTACTATGGAGGGAAATGTCACTCTCCGGCAAACATTTTAGCGGCTCTTGACTGGGCGCGAGTGAGTGTATAGTAATTGCCTGGCTATTTAGAGAGAGAACAGTGGGGGAGGACTGCAAACGGCCTATAAGTGCTGCATGGTTTGGTGTGTGGCGGTGTTCGGACGGTAAAGTGCTGTACATTAGGATGTCTGAAGCAATGCATCCTGTCCAGCTCTCGCCAGCCAAGACGCAGGGCCCCTACCGATAAATGCACTAACATGCACCCACTAGCTGTCCCACTTTACCCCCTACACACACACACACACACACCAAGCAGACGCTCACCAAACTCATTCCCAGCATGCTCCGCTCACTCCCAACAACTCGGCTCTCTCTCTCTCCACACTCTCTGCCTTGCCTTGTGACTGCGTGCTGCACTTCATAAATAAATGACCTCTCAGGATAAAGCGCTCGGGCTCTATCTGCACTTTCAGGAGCCTCTCTGTGAAAAGGTCAGCAGCCAGGGGACCGGTGTCGGAGAAACAAATTAGGTGAGGAGAATGAATGCAAAGCCCAGAGATGCTGGTCTTTATTGATGGCCACCATTTAGAGTCCCTGTGTCATCCATTTGTCATGCGTGGTGTGCGCAGGGGTGGATGGGTGTGGGGGGGTGGGGGGTGGGAGGGAAGATATAAGGGAGCTTTGTTTTTGAAAATGAATTCAGAATGGCCAACCTTTTCCAGGGCATAGTGTGACTGCAGAAGCGAGTTTGCCAAAATACCAGTCTAGCGGTCAAGAGGGTGTAGCAAATAAACAGAGAGAATGAGAGAGACAGAGAGAGTGAGAGAAGTAGAGAATGAGAGAGACAGAGAGAGTGAGAGAAGTAGAGAATGAGAGAGACAGAGAGTGAGAGAAGGAGGGAATGAGAGAGACAGAGAGTGAGAGAAGGAGGGAATGAGAGAGACAGAGAGAGTGAGAGAAGTAGAGAATGAGAGAGACAGAGAGTGAGAGAAGGAGGGAATGAGAGAGACAGAGAGTGAGAGAAGGAGGGAATGAGAGAGACAGAGAGAGTGAGAGAAGTAGAGAATGAGAGAGACAGAGAGAGTGAGAGAAGTAGAGAATGAGAGAGACAGAGTGAGAGAAGGAGGGAATGAGAGAGACAGAGAGTGAGAGAAGTAGAGAATGAGAGAGACAGAGAGTGAGAGAAGGAGGGAATGAGAGAGACAGAGAGTGAGAGAAGTAGAGAATGAGAGAGACAGAGAGTGAGAGAAGGAGGGAATGAGAGAGACAGAGAGAGTGAGAGAAGTAGAGAATGAGAGAGACAGAGAGAGTGAGAGAAGTAGAGAATGAGAGAGACAGAGAGTGAGAAAAGGAGGGAATGAGAGAGACAGAGAGTGAGAGAAGGAGGGAATGAGAGAGACAGAGAGTGAGAGAAGGAGGGAATGAGAGAGACAGAGAGTGAGAGAAGGAGGGAATGAAGAGCAAGAGGAGGAAGCCTGAGGCAGAGGACCAGGAAGGAGAAATGGGTGTCATGCTGGTAGATGGTAGTGTTTTATACTAAAGCATTACACCTCGTGAAGTCCAAAAAAGGAAAACAAATCTGAGTGTCACTTATTGATGTCACTCAAAGACGCAGAATCTCTTAAAAGGTTTAAGGGCGCACAGTCGATGAACCTTCATTTAAGGCAAAATGTCAGGGCTAAAACACTCATCAGTCATTAGTGATAAATTGTCACAAAAAAGCCTGTGAAATCTTTACATCTCTCGAGAATGCGTATCATCCCGACTCAAACAAAAGTGGATTTTCATTCTTAAAACGCAAAAAACACAACGTGAGCACTCCACACTCGCTCCCAGAATCGTTCATATCATGTCTCATATCAGTGCCCCCTGAATGTATTCTCTGTGTCAGCGTTAGCATAATGCATGCAAACATGTCATATCGATGCCAGCGCGGCGCGCCAAGGCTAGCGGGGAGGTCCATATGATTGTTCGGCTGCCCCAGGGGAGGGCAGTGGGGGGGTTGAGGGACCGCCACACAGGGATGGGCAGGAGGGCCAAGGCTGCAGGGCAGAATATAATGGACCCCTCTTTTGTTCCAACGCCGGCCTGCATGGCCTGATCATCTAGGACAGTGTCTGATAGGGGGGAACAACGTTAGCATTTGCCTCCTGAAGGTCAGAGGAGATGCAAATATTGTCCCACTTTTTTTTTTTTGGTCCTTCTCTCTCACTCTCCGTCTGATGATTGCGAGAGGTTTGCGCTCCAGGCCGTTCTTTCTTGTGGAGAGACGTGCAAGTCTTTGATGACAACAAAAGGCTACACACTGATGCGGGGCAAGGTGCTTGCTTGAGGACAAGAAGGTGAAGAGTCAGAGTAGGAAATAAGGAAGGAGGATGAAAGGGACTCGCTTCTACTCGGGGTGACATACACAGTCTGAATGACCCCCCCCCCCCATCTTCTTCCTTTTCCACTGGGACGGATAATAACTCATGTGTTGCTGTGGGTCCAAGATAAGAGAAATCAACTTTACGGCTGAATTTCGAAGGAGTTCTCGGACTGACTGTGCCACCCACGGATCCATAATGAATTCCTCTGATCCCCACTCGCTCTCTCTTCCCCAACAACTCTGCATTAAAGAGACATGTTCCATTGCATTTGGGGAAGATATGTGTCTCAGTGTGTGGTGTGCATATGTGTGTGTGTCACCGCTGGCTTTCATGCAGCTTAAGGAGTGTTTTTCTTCAGTTTAAGAATCAAGGAAACATTGCCAGTGCTTTTCAATGTGGGTGTTCCGTGTTACACTTCCCCGCTTTTGCAGCGTTGCCTGGAGGTCCCCTGTGATAATGAGCCAGATTTCAAATTGATTTTATACATCACAGCTATACCTTGAAAGAAAATTCCCCACAGACACCACATCCGAAAGTGCCAAGCCATTATATCTTTTCAAAACAGGAATGTTTAACCAGGATGCACACAATGTATGTTAACTGCATCAAGACGCGAATGGATGTACCAGTGTCATAATTACCATTGTTAAAGAGGAGACAGTTAGGGGCAGAGATAGATTGCTATGGTGAATTTCTGATGGAGATCTCTAGTAATACCAGTCTTTTTTTCATAGGGACCCCCAAACCTACACAGTATCCCAGAGAGAATTGGCCCCCGTAGCAGAGAAGCAGTCACAGCAGCACAGCACATTTTGAAGAGTGCAATTAACGATGAGGGAAGACATTCATGTAGCCTACTTTCAAGTCATTTTAAACATTCTCTTACAGTCCTTTGATGCGTTCCGTTTTTTATGAGCTGCCAGAAGACAAGTCACTTCCGTCGACCATCCAGAGAATGAAGCTTGAGAGAATGAGCCATGTTGGATGGCTGTGTGTGAGCTTGCGTTACAGTGGTTTCTCTGAGCTCGGACCAATGATTGCTTTTTTTTCCTTCAGAGAGAGAGTAAGAGAGAGCAAGTAAGAGAGAAAGAGAGAGAGAGAGAGAGAGAGAGAGAGAGAGAGAGAGAGAGAGAGAGAGGGAGGGATTGGGGGTTCATCCTGGGAGTGCACATGGCCAGCTGTAGCTGAGGATTTTCCGAGGAGATTCACATCTGGGGCTCGGGGAGAGCAGCGGAGACATAGCGGGAGGCGGCTGTCACTTTGAGTTTCCTAACCGTCCCCTGCGTAATTCCATTCACTGCCTCCAACCCAAGAGCCTCTGCGGGCCAATGCCACATGGGAAAAGGCCTTTGTTGAAATGTAAAAAATGAATTATCTCTGAATCAGAGACATAGCCTATTAGAGCAGTAAATAAGCCATTAGTATCTTACTGTTTTAATGCAAGATTGCATAATTATTTTCTATTATTCTGTATTGCTGCCAAGAGGCTGATGGACTAGGTCTCAGACATGTATAGACTATGCCATGACTATCATTTTAAAAACAGTTATGTCTCAGCTATATTGCTATTCCCAATGGAACAAAATAAGTCAATATGAAACTGAATCTTATATTATAACTGGTGCATAAAACTAGCAGAGGAGATATTGGGAGACCAAGTTATTGTGAATGCAAATGCATTTATTAATTAATTAGTTCCACAAGGACGTGAAACTTTGTAGTATGCATGGCCTATTCACTTAACCATGAGATGTTGCTGACCTCTAGTGGGCTGATTTGAAGGCATCATTTGGCCTTAATGGTCCGTAATGGAAGACAGCTGAGATGCAGGCCGTCTAAGAGGTAACCAGATATAAAACACAATACACAAAAAATAAAAGTTAACAAACAGAATAAATTAAACATAGACTCTACTGCCATTTTCCTTCATCTCTGAAAATGCAGTGGGAATACTTTCAATTTAACAACATGCCAAGCCTGTAGGGAAATCCATAGCCCATAAATAACATTTATTTGAATATGTTAATTGTGTCTGCCAGTGGCAATTGTAAAAGTCTTGGGCCAATTTTCCTTTTGGAACTGTAATACAAACCTTGTAGAGTGCAGTGCCAAAAGAGCAAAAAAAAGTTTGTATTCCAGGGCTGTGACTTTTGACAACAAGGATGGCTCCATGCTGTAAGGGTTTGGCTCAGAAGTGCTGAATACTGAACAAGGTCCAGTAGCCTGCTCTTGTGATGCTGTAAGCAGTCTAAGCAGAACCACGTGCTCCTGGGAAAAAGAGAGAGAAGAGTGGGGTAGAATGAGGGGGGGGGGGTGGAAAGAGAGAGAGAGTGGAGAAGGAGAGAAAGAAGAGAGAGAGAGGGAGAGATGGAGAGAGAGTCTGGAAAGAGAAATGGGATAGAGAGAGAGACAGACAGAAGGAGAGATAGAGACATAAGTTGGGGGAAAGAGCCAGGTTAGGAGCTGGAGGAGTCCAAAATAAGAGAGGGAGAGAGGGTGTAAGTAGGTCAGCCGGCGACCTGTGCGACGGCGTGGCGGGGAAGCGGTCATTGTTCTTGGTCGTGGCGCGCGGCAGGCAGTGTGGCCCAGTGGGACGGGGATTGGAGTGGACAGACCACGAGCGGCACGAGGCCCCCCTCACGTCAGCACTAACTTCCTCATCGTCTCCCTTAACGACTCTGACATTATCAGGCCAGACCGCGCAACGTCCGGCCAGATTACTTTCAGCGGCGAGGCGCTCCCCATAATGGACAAAATACAGCCGGGGTGCCGACAAAGCGCCGGGCCCTCGCAGCGGTCGCCGCTCAGCATGACAGTGCAGCCGGTGAAATGGCAGGATAGGACTGCTTACTGGCTGCAGGCTGTCAGCGGGGCACCCCTCCCTCCCTTTCCCTCCACAAACACACACACACACACACACACACACATGCACGCACACGCACACACACACACACACAAGCTAACCCAGCCCACATGATGTCAGAGGCGTATTTGCCATCAGTTGGATGCAGATTCTAACTTCAAACAGATGCTTAACTGCTGAGTATAGATGCATGTGTTTTCATGATTTCCTTAAACCCTCCAATTTCCAAATTGTTTGGCTGCACTCAATTTATCATATTTCAACTATATTAAATAATTGCATAGGTCACTATATTTATCACTTTTAAAAAATGAGTTAAGCATAAATACACACGAGGCACATTTATGACAGACCAATTTCTTCTTGTGGTGTAGCCATGGTGAAGTTGTCCTGCTAAACAGCAATTTGTATTTGGCGAATAGTTAAAAAAAAAAAAAAAAAACTGTAGCCTACACATAAGTCTTTGTATGTGCCACCCAACTTCTGAAACCTCTCACTCAATCAGCCAAATCCCTCACCACATCTGCAAAACTTTAAACTAAATGCAAGCCTTTGACTCAATTTGTAAATTTGTGTTCAGAAACAGTAATATAAATTAAATATAAATATGTCCAATGTAATAGCATAGCCTATTCTGTTCTTATAAGGCTACTGCTACATTGCACATATTTATATTTAATTTATATTACTGTAAACAATACTTTCTTAACTGTATACTACTGTTTTCACTATATGTCTTATACTGTTTACTGCACCTGTCCTATCTATACTGTGTATCACATTGCACTTTTCTGCTTTTTTGGCACTTCAGGTTAGAAGCAAACTGCATTTTGTTGTCTCTGTAGGCTACTTGTAGGCTACTCTGCACAATGACAATAAAGTTAAATCTAATTTAATCAAATCTAAATTTATAAAGCACTATTTGACATTTTAACATTTTCTTTTAAATGCAATGTTTCATTCTTCAGCCTTTACTCAGGCCTAGGCTTCCACTGTGCCACCCACACAGAACATATTTGAGCCATATAGCCTACACATTGACGAAATAAGTCTAGGCTTAGTTAAGCAATACACAAGGTGTGATGTCAAACAATTTGATCCCGAACTTTTGTCAATCCATATCGAATGTTCAGCCACTTGGAATTCCAGACCTTTGTCGAAAGAATCTTTGGTTTTGTCTGAGACATAGACATCACAACAAAAGATTCTAGAACAGAGCCTTTGATCACAACAAAGGTGCGATTTTTAAATATTCGAGACCAGTTCGAAATTGTATAACGTTGGAAAGCGCAAATGGACTGATACACAAAATAAGTGTCGGAAGCAGCGGCCCGCGGTCGCGGAACATGTATTCAAATTACCGATATCAAGATGATATCCTCAGTCAACTACATTTCTTATGTACCGACACGGAATATCGTTGGAAAACGGCCACATGCATCCTCTCCCTAGTTGTGATTCTGTCTTGGTTACTCGGCAGATGGCGTCAGGAGGTGGGTAGGCTAGAAGCTAGCTATATATCTACCGTTAGCTTCTAACCAAACTAGAAATGTTAGCAGCTAGCTCATTGAATGCACTGGAGTTGAACTGCTGTTAGTGACTAGCGGGCTCATGTGGAATGTGCTGTTCATAAACATTTATGTAAACTTGATTACTGTTTGTTGTAATTCTAGGATGAAGACTGCTGTGATCCAGATTCGTAAGTAGGCTATGCCTATTATATAATTTTAATAATACATTGTTTACGGGTCTGAGATAGGGAATTGTAGGCCTAGGTCTTTTTTTCTCTCGCAAATATTGTAGTCGCATTATTTTACCAGAACATTTCCCCAAATGTTAATGCATCTGTCTGTTTGTATACTCAGAGATCTGCTGATATATCTGTCCTCACAAATAAACACCTTGGACACAGAATGTTTGAACAGTGAGGAATTGCTGAAAGAGATCACAGCAAATATTGTGAATTGTACAGCGAGAAAGAAAGCCCACAAGCATGATGCCTATTCCAGTCAGTCTGAGGATACGGATGTTGGCCTATCAGATTTATTCTCTCATAATCCGATACTCTGGGAAACACTCAGTGGACCTACCCAGAAGTCAGGGAGAGACCATATGTTCTTACAAAAAAGTTATGATGACCCAAGTAGTGAAAGTGAAAAGACGAGCCACACTGGTTTAGGCCGATATGTAGGCCTATCAGACTATTCCATTTCCACCATGTCAACTGCAATTAATTCTTCATCATTCAGCCTTTGTCCCACGAGCAGTGATATCAGCCTGTCAGATGAAATGTCCGAGTCTGACCAAAGCTCGCTCACCACTATCAGTACGGTAACAACAGCATCAAAGTGTGGCTTGAAGGTCAGTCGACAGAGGCAGTTGTGGAAACGTGCTATATTGTTTGTCCGCATTGTGGTGATGTTGCTTCCGCAGAGATTAAGACAAAAAAAAGACGTATCATTTCAAGAGTGGAAGGGAGAAGAAAATATGAATTGCTCTGACACAAGTGTGATTTCAGATGACAGCCATCTCGATAGCTCTGACAACAGTTTTCATCATAAACGGGCTATGTTTGAGAAATATTTTAAAATAGCAGAAGCTTTCAACAAACAGCCAAAACCCCTTATGCCTAATCAGTCTCAACCTGTTGGTCAGGCTCAAACAGACCTGAAAAAAGAAAATGTAGAGAATATCATGGCATCCGTGGCTGATGGACCACCTGTTCTTCCATGTCTTGGTAAGGAGGCGACAGATGCCCTGGAACGATCTTTGAAATGCAATATGGGAAATGTTCACCTACAAAATAAGGTTCCGCTGACATGTCAAGATTTGTATGATAATGGATCATCACCACCATCTTCATCTGAACTGGGCAAGGCTCTTGAATCTGAAATCACACCACTCTACTCAAGACACTGTCGTGGTGATCAAACTAAAGAAAATGTCACTGCCAGAAGACCACATTTTGTTGTTGCTGATCAAAATCATGAGAGAAATGACCAGACCAGTTTCTGGGAAGTTAAACCAGTTACCATGGCAGCAAATGACCAAAGCCTGAGATTGGAAAAGGCCGATATAAAAGACAACAGCTCTCAAGAGGACTCTCAAAAGCCTAATAGTCCAGTTAAGGAAATAGGGACTCACAAAGACATGGTTGATGGGATTATCACTCTGGGAGGCACTAGTGTGGAACTGGCAGACAAGCAAAAGTGTCAGGAGGAAATAACATTTAGTCAACATCAAATTCCATCTGGGTCAGGTCTCAATAGCTGTTTGAAGAGTGCCAGTGAACCAGATCTGTCCACCCTCTCCTCCAAAGAAGCAAAGGCACAAGGCATAGACAAAGTAGCTCTTAACCCGATCAACCTGAACCTGAGACAGATGTATTGGGAGCGAAAGATGAAAACACCCACACTCTATCACCCGTCCTTACGAATGTTGACGACCAACGCCCATGGTCAGTCGTCATCCAAGAAACATTTAAAAAAAGAAACACCACCATTAGAAGAAGCCAGAACTCTTACTTTCACAAAAGGCATTAAAGGCAAGCTCGAGTTCAACATCAAACAGAAGGTGCTGTACCAGCTTTTGGGTCTTCCATTGGTGGTACAGAGATCTTTGGATACCACCATGAGAACATCACATATGGTGAAAGATTTGAAAATGCTTCCTAACTCAAGTGAAGAAGAAACTTTGAGGAAACTTCGCCAGGAAAGAACATCTCTCCAGAAGTGGAATTTCCCAAAACGTATTGTGAAATCACTCAAAACATTTGAGATGCCTAAGGCTATGGGCCTCAAAAACCTCTCTCTTTGCAATGACAAAAAAACAAAAAAATCAAAGATGCCCTTGTCAGATGACAATAACCAAGGCCCAGCCATCCAGGACAGTTGCAAGAGATCGGACACTGATACAGAGACTGGCAACACTGGTCATTCCTCTCACACGTGATTTAAACAAGCTTGTCAAATTATTTTTCATTAATAAATAAATGTTGATGCAGCTAAAGGTTCTGACTTCAAATGTTTCATTGTGACTTCATTTGTACAACATACTTTAAGTGATGAGTACTTATGAAGAGTTACGATTGCCATTAATGTTATAAGGACAGAGGGTTTTATGATAACCATATGTGAGTTGAACATGTTATCAACTAGATAGAGGAGGGATGTCTTCTGTTTTTTTTTTTTTTTTAAATGATGTCTACTATAAACTTAATTACATATGTCTACTATAAATTTAATTACACTTATATATCCTGTGACCATGAATGAAGTTCAAAATAAATATTTCACATTTTAAAATCATTAATTTGGTTCTTTACAAACATGAGTGAAAGAGAAGCAGCCAGCAAGTGCTCAATATATATGGGAACACCTTCAGGACTGTTGGAAAACCATTCCCAGAGGGTGGGAGAATGCCAAGAGTCTGAAATGCCGTCAACACAGCAAAAGTTAGTTGGCTCCTTTGAAAAGCCTGAAATATAAAACGTGTAGCTATGTGTACACTCTTTTTGTTTAACACATAACCCCAGATGTGTTATTCCAAAGTTTTGAATTTTTCTGTATTGGTCTAATGTAAAAATAGTCAGAAAAAGAAAGGCCCATAAAAGAGTAGGTGTTTTAAAACTTTTGAACATCAGTGCGAATAAAAAAATATAGAATATTACACAAAGCAAAAATCTTTCAGAATGTTCCTGTATATAATATAAGGTGTCAATAAAGTATCTATCTATCCATCCATCAATATTATCTATCTACTGAGATATGTAAGAAAAGGGAGTTAGTCTGTAAAAATGATCCATCATCCCCATCTAGTGGACACATTTGGTGGTTGCATTTATATGAGGGTGTCATGCTAATTAAATCCCACAAAAACCACACGTTTTTTCAAAGAACAATAATGATTTATTCAGAAATGACAAAGAATGATACAAAGTAACAACAACAACAACAACTCTGATGAAGCCAACACAGTCCTATCATCCACCCACCAAGGCATTAAGTTGTGAATCTCATCTGTTGTATGGGTGCATTGAAGCTGAGGCAGACTTTATATTCGTCTTAATGCTGCTTGGCATTTTCCCTGTGTGTGAGAAATCAGAGGGCATATTTCAGAAATTATGGATGATAACCTAAAGGTGATGGTACTTGGGGGAACCTTTTGAACAATGTTACCAGGCAGTGCACTTTCCCATTGACAATGACATTAGGCTACATTTTTAATCATATCTGGTCTGGACTCATTAGTAATGAATCAGTTACTAGCAGACATGGCAGACATTGCTCAAAAAGTTGCCCCATGAATCATCACCATTTAGCCTCTAGAGGTCTCCATCATCTTTGACTGATATTAACTAAACACTTTGTGTAAATTAGAATGTTAACAAAGTTACATTTCTATGGGTGTACAGAAACATTTAGGATTTCACAGAGTTTCCATACCAGGCTGTCCAGTCTGCTGGGAAGCCACTGGTCCCCCAATGTTTCCCTGGTGGCCAGAGGCTCCGCCAATAGTGACCTGCTGGAGGGTTGGACCGCCGCTCATCATGTTCCCCTGTCCTGGGTGTCCAGAGGCCACAGGTCCAGGAGGTCTACATTTGGACAGGTTCTTCCCGAAGCCCACTGCTGCTACCAGTGCAGTGGTGTCCGCAGGGTTGAAAGACGGCTTGTTCTGCCGCAGAGCTGGAGGGCACAAGGAACACATTCTGATGCCTTAAAGGAATACATTTTGATGCCTTAAAGGAACACATTCTGATGCCTTAAGGAGGTTCAAACCAAAGATTCGCGGTGAGATGAGCTGCAACGTTCTAAAACTTTGCAACTGCGACTAGACATGGTGAATGCTATGCCACGGCTTGCAACAGCTGGCAACAACGTGCAACATTTAAAGGTTGTATCAGCGTTTCAGGCCCAAAAAAGGCCCAAACATAAATGATCACATTCATCTAATCTTTCCTAACAATCCGCTAGCTGCCCGCCCCATAAGCAGGCTTTTAAAAAAAATGCGTCTCTGTAGGCAGCCTAGGTTCTGCACACAAAAACAAATGCCCTCAACAAGTATTGCCAACCACTCAAAGGCAAAACAAAGTGTTCCAACCAAAAACGGACGAGATGCGCGTTCAGGAGAGTTTCAATTGCACGAGAGGAGTAGCGAGCTCGCTCTCTTTTTTGTTTGAAAATCAACAGAAGTGAAGTTACCCCGCCATCGCTGATACAACCTTTAAGGGGGGTTCAAACCAAAGATTCGCAACAAGATGAGCTGCAACGTTCTAAAACTTTGCAACTGCGACTAGACATGGTGAATGCTATGCGATGACTTGCAACAGCTGGCAACGACGTGCAACATTTAATCCACACCGCTGTAACTCTTTCTGCAACAGTTTCGTCCCGTTGCGAATCTTTGGTGTGAATTGGGCCTTACATAGCACATAGTGCTGAAAAGGCAATACAAAGGCATACAACATTCACTTGTTCTAAATTGTGAACTGTGGTTGATTGTAATACATTGTAATACCTGCAGTATACAGTTAGGCAAACTGTAACTTACAACAAATGTATAAGGATGGGTACCTGCATTCTCTGAATCACGATCTTCTCTTGGATTGTTCAACTTCTCCAGTAAATTTGAACAAAGTTTGTTCAGTGTCTGGATCTGTTTCTGATTTAAGATAATGGTGGGAAATGCACAATGAATGAATATATTAATTCAGCAGTGAAACACAATATTTTTGTTAACAATTCCAACATGTATATCTGCATGAATTTGCTGTGCAAGTGAATGGCTTTAGCATAAGGTGAGTGTCAGGATGGAAATCACATCACCTAAGAAACAACTCCCTATGTCATGGCTAGTCAATGTCAATGAAAACAGTGCAACATAGTTGTTTTTTTTGTTCATGTTACCTGTGCAGCATCTGGTCCAATTCGGACAGCCTCAGCATTGAGCTGTTTCTCTTGCTCCTCTACGTCAGGGTCTGGTTTGGTTCTAAGATGGTCTGGCACGATCTCATGACTGAACACGGGCACACGCTGCTCTGTCAGTTTCTGAAGTAGGAGGTGGAGGTAAGAGCGTGTAACAGAAGGATTACATTTAAGCCATTGGGATTGTTATAGAACCATGACAGAAATTGAAATAGAATTCTCCCCCCTCCCCCTCTTACACACACACACACACACACACACACACACACACACACACACACACACACACACACACACACACAGAAAGACTTACAGCGAGATCCTCGTCTCGGTCTGGAGACAGTAGAAGGGGTATAATGACCTGGTTCCGAAATGATGGGGTCTTGTCATTTTTCAAAAGCTTATTGATTGTGTTGAGCTGACCAGACAAGAGTGCGAAATTGTCCAGCACAGAAGGCCTTGAATTAACATAAACATAACATTAACATAAAATGCAACATTGTCTCTTCAATCGTACAACTTGGCAGAATGCATGAAACAGGCGTCACGCTATGGCATTCAAACTACACGTTTGTAGTTCACGTTTCCCAGGACTGTCTGGAAGTCAATAAACACAATAAATCGAAGGCTTGCGGTGACCAAGAAAAATATTGTCGGAGAGCATGCCAGCCAGACACTGATAACAACAAGAGTCGTGTTTGTTTGTTTACCATGTTAGTCGTTCATATTCATTCTCCAACTTGTAGATAAAACTCTGCAGGGAATTTTTCACATGGGCAACTCTGCTGGTAAGCGATTCAACGGCGCCCTCCAACTGTTTCTCTTCACGTTGCTAGAAAGAAGGCAATTAGTCATCATGAGACTTATTTTGGTTATATTTCATCAACTTGCTTTCAGCTTACTATGCTAGCTAGTGAAGCTGTCTAGCTAGCTACGCCCACGACGGTGCTGCGCTAACGCCTTTCGTTGAGCAGTGGTGAGCGCAACCAAGCTGGATATATTGGGAGACTTACAAATGTCAAGTGTATGAAATTATTTCTTAAGCACTAAATTATTGGACAGTGGACACATTCTTACCTGCATTGCAGACTAATAGTTTGCTGCTTTCAGCCAGGGTACTCGTCAAAGCGGATGTAAACAATTGGTGTAACAGAAATAGGACCCGTCTCGGAAACATTATTATACTCCTATTTGTTCCACAACAAAGAGTTGAATGAGCCATTCGAAAAAAAAAAACATTTTGTGAGTATATTAGTTGTTCTTCATACATTATAGTATGAGCAGAAAAGACCCCACTGAGTAGGCTATGTCAAGTGACAAGTGTGTACAGTTCCCCTGACTTCTTAGTTCCACTAGGAAAACACAGAGAAGCCCAAAAACCCATTGATCAATACCTCAAGTAAGCAATACTTTTCATGGCCGTGTCGTGTCCAGTTTACGCTAGTGAAACAGTCACGTTGAAAACATTAATCGATGTAACGTAATACATAAAAACATATTTTGTACTTCCCAAATGTAGTTGCATTCCGTCTCATTTGAACGCATGGACACTTCCGGGTCATCATGCAGCTTAACCAAATAAACAACAATTTCTGAGACCACTGCAACCGAAAGCTTAGCCAAATCGATATAAAGAGGGTGTCTGTCATCAACGGATCCGGACAACCGATCTGCTAGTAATGCACTACACCAAGGCATGGCTGAAAGACAGGACAATGAGGTACGTTTTAATATTCAACTTGTTGGCCAACCGGCCACTTTAACTTTAACTTCATGTCATACCATACTGTCATAACAGCAGCAACCTGAATGTCTGCTTAGTTGTAGTCTAGCTTGCTAAGTTGCAACTTGAAGAGCGATTTGGGCATATGACTGCACTTAATGCCTTTGTGCTTCGATTCCAATTGTTCTTCAATGCATTTTCTCTGTTGCTTAAAACGTGTGTTTTTTACGCTACATTTCTGATTAATGTTATCAAACTATGCAACGTTAGTTAAAGTGTACAAAGTGACATGCATGGGACGAGGAGAAAAGCTGGTCAGCTATCTCGGTAGCGCACGTTTGTCTGCGTCTGTGTGTTGTTTTCTAACCACTCCCTACGTGGACGGAAATAACATGAACGAAGATGATCCCTCTCAAAATGTCTCAATACCTCTGGATAATGTTATTGTGATCATAGTCAAATGCCACAAATTAAGTAATTCGATTTTGAGGAAACGATAAGGCTGCTGTCTCGTGTTAAAACTTGGCTGCTTGTCAAAACACCGTGCCTCTCAATGTCCTGTTCGACACAGACACATTGCGCTTGTTTTCCGGTGGAAGACACAGCGCTAGTGTATGACCATGGTCCGTATGGCCGATGATTTACCCCTTTGCATACTGTGTATAGTGTCGGAGCAGCGCAGTGCCAGGAAGCTATTTTTGTACTCAAAGAAAAACAACAGTTCATGTTGCAAATCAGTTAGCTGGCAGTGATACAACATATCTGTCGCTGCTTGAGTTGCTAGCACTTTTGAAATATTCGATACTGTATATTGAAATATTCGATACAATATTTGTGTATAGTGAACACAAATATTTACATAAGCTATTATATCTAGAGTACAACTTGTTCAATAATGTATTTTCCATACAGTTGAAGGATAACTAGACTGAAGCTTAACTGCTCACATCTTGATGTATTCCCTGGCCTCTAGGTAGAGGAGGCAGACCAGGTTTTCCTGCTTATGAAGGAGGAGTACCGCATCTCTCGCAATGTCCGTCTTGCCTGGTTCCTGAGCAAACTCAACCAGGTCATTCAGCCCTCGCCTAAGGCTGAATTGGTGAGTTGGGCTACACTGACCATTTCATTTGCCCTTGTTTCCTTCCCTGCTCTCCCTACTCTATGCTACTGTGGTTACTGATGTCTCACACTCCTCCTCTTGCAGGAGAAGTCAGAGAATGAGCTAGACGTTCTGAGTATTCTGCCCAAAGGATGGCAGCCGGAGTTTTCTCCCTCTACCCTGCCCTACCAGCTGGTGCCGGCCTCGTGCGTCAACTTCCTGGCGCGCCGCTACCGCTTCATCATAGAGCTGGACCTCAGCCCCTCCACAGGGATTGTGGTAAGAGAGTCGGTGTCCTGTTACGACATTGAGATTATTCTTATCTGTACATGACCCCAATAACCAATAAAGCTTCTCACTGGTACCAGAGCAACTCTTACAACGCTGATTTGAGAGTTTTTAAAGCTTGAGGATGTGTAGATGATTTTAAAAGGTAGAGGTGATTAAAATGGAAGCACAGTGTCTGCAGAAAGGTTTTCCCTTAGACTAGGATGTTTTTGTCTTCGGCTGAAATATATTATTGTCAGTCTTTTATAAGCACAGACCATAGCGGATGGTCATGGCAGCTTGAATTTATGATGGTGTTATGTTGTGCAGTGTAATCTCTATGTATACTCATCTCGGTTTGGTTCATTCATTCTTCCAGGATACACCTAGACAGTGTTTGGAACTGTTTTTAAAGAGGCCTAGTAGTAGGCCTAGTCAGATAGGGTCTGTGATTACATTTGCCAAGAGAAGGACTTGCCTTAGGTAATGTCCCCTCTCAGTCATTTGCTAAAATTCACACCAGAGTATGACAAAGCTATTTGCGTTAGGGGCTACTAACAGGCCGTTTACAGGCTGTTTTCCAGATCCTATGGCCCTATGGCTTATGCATGCCAGTGTTCTGATGGCTGTTTATCTCAAGGCTATGTTTCTATTGCGTCTGCATTGTCCAGGATGACTGCACAGGTGAGATGATTTTCGACGAAGTGTTCCATGCTCTGTCCCGGTGTCTGGCCGGCTTGGCCCGACCCTTCAAAGTGCCTGGAACTGACCTGCTCTTTAAGCCCATGGTGTTCATCACCATCCTGGCCTACTCCTCCATCATTGGGCTCAACACTCACCAGGTGATTTAAGACCTTACAATGTCACCAGTATACCACCATATATACCACGTATAAATACTTTTTGGGGGAGAAAATATTCCGAGGACCCCCTCATAACCGTAACAATTAAGCATGTCATTTGTATTCTCTGAAGTTGTGGACAGGTCCACTATCCCATGTTTTTTTTGGCAGATGTGCAACTTCGTCTTTTGTCAGTTTTGGATTTTGTATCACTTGACAACATGGACTGACTCAAACATTTCTACACATTCATCAACTAGCTGGCTAACAAATAAGCCAAGCTAAGCAGTAGTAGGAATGGTTCTTCATGACCTAAGTTTTATGGGTGAAAAGGGGCATCATCTGTAGATATTCATTTTTAAAATGATAAAACTCAACTTTATAATTTCAAGCAAATTATTTTGCGGACCCCTTGGCTATGGGTCGCGGACCCCAGGGGGTCCCCGGACCCCACTTTGAGAACCACTGTTGTAGATATACATGCATTGCATACATTATACACCATATCCATAACATTGATTAGAAGAATGTGATAAGATGAACAGCCTGAAAGCATGCACTATGGAATGCTAATTAGAACCAGTACGCGACTATAGGGAGTGAATAGAAATGGCAGAAGTAAAGGGCCGTGTTTTGTCTCAGGTGTTGGTGCAGGGCTGTCAGTTGGATGGGACTGACCTGGATAAGTTCCTGCAGCAGATCTATCAGCAGCTGCGAGCTGTGGAGAACAACATCGCCGAGGTGCTTCAGCAGCAGAACGACCAGGCCAGGGGACAGGTCAAACCTCTTGCTTATACTACTCCAACTGTGTCTTTGTCACTAGCAAAGTGAATTCAGTGATAATTCACAGCAGTGTCACTGGCAAAAGTGACAAAAGGGAATTTGACACATGAGCATAGCACAGAAGGATTGTGGCAGCTCTCTTTTTGAAGTGTGTGTGTGAGTGTGTCTGTGTGTGTGTGCACCAGCAGTGTGATGGAGGCTCCATTTGCCATGGGCTGCCCAGCGACGTCATGGAAGAAGAGCCTCAGAGGAAGCTGGGAGTTTCCATGGTGACGGCGGATGTTGGACTAGTCAGTATGGTACGGCAGGGTATCCTCGCCCTCCAGCTCCTGCCCCCAAACTCCAGCGCAGGTGTGCAGCCTTACACACACACACACACACACACACACACACACACACACACACACACACACACAAACACATAAACACAAAAGCACATACATATATACACATACATACACACAGACTGTGATACCATGAAAACTCAGTACTTATGCAGGTGTTCCTGTCTGGCAGGTATAATTATCATCACTGATGGAGTCACCAGTGTGCCAGACGTGGCAGTGTGTGAAACCCTACTGAACCAGCTGAGAAGTGCCACAATTGCTTGCTCTTTTGTCCAGGTGGGTTGCTCATCACGAGGATCATGTCAAGTTATAGGAAACATCACATTTTCAACCTGGGCCGACAACTTGTATTGGCATGTTAATGGTGAAAAAAGTGGTTAACTTTGATGTGACACTATGTTATTGCCGGTATTAGCCTGCTAGCTTAATACTGCATACTGTAGATTCTCATTTTGAGTTTGGACTTAAAAACAGAAAAAAACCCTGGTTGAAATTTTCCTGTGTTTCCCTTTAAATGTCTGTACAGTAAGTTTAGTCAAGTTAAGTCAAGTCAGTTTTATTTTTATAGCGCATTTAACATGCACAGAGTGCAACCCAAAGCGCTCCATATACAAGACACATAACAAAAAGATAAAAGATGCCGGACGGAGCGTCGTACCTGTCGCCGGCGTACCTGTGACACCAAGACATACACGACAGTCAACATAAAAATTAACAAATAAAAAGTAAAATAGAAAATAAATTCAAAAGAAAAAAAAAATCATGTTAAATTAGTCCAATTTCCAAACCGGCTGAAAGTAATGGCTTAGTAACGTAGTAGATGGAAACATAATATTCACTACACTACACTACATTGCATGTCTGTGTGTGTGATCGGTTGACTGCTAGGTGGGTGGAGCATACTCGTATGACTGCAGTTTTGGCTACATCCCCAACGTGGAGCTGATGAAGTTCATCTCCCTGGCCACGTTCGGCTCGTACCTGTCCACCTGTCCCGAGCCGGACCCCAGCAGCCAGGAGATGAACACCTACCACAAGGCTTTCCTCACCTACTCCTTCCTCAAGACCAGCGAGTCACTGAACCCGGAGTACTACTGCTGTAAGACCACACCCCTCACACTGACATGGTGCTGGAGTGGGCCGCGGCTGAAGTGGCCTTGAGCAAGGCACCTAACCCCTCACTGCTCGGGGGAGCGCCGCCGTTGAAGCAGGCAGCTCACTGCGCCGGGATTAGTGTGTGCTTCACCTCACTGTGTGTTCACTGTGTGCTGATTGTGTTTCACTAATTCACCGATTGGGTTAAAATGCAGAGACCAAATTTCCCTCACGGGATCAAAAAAGTATATATACTTATACTTATACTTATTATCAGAACAAAGCACTGTTGTGCATAGCTTGAGCTAATACATGCCAGTGTACGTTCACTTGCATAACCAAAGATGTTACCATATCATAGTGATGACCTAATAGAGAATCGTTTTCTCAGTAGCATACAGACATCACACACAACATGCACTTACAGCAGAAAAAGTAATATAAGTATATACATATGAAAAAAACTCCACAGTAGAAGATAAAAAAAAAATACTAAATACTAAAATAACTAAATCAAATAAATCAAATGCACAACATGTCAATGCACAAATGCATCAGAATGTATCCTTTGTTTAACCAGGGTAGTCACATTGGGACAGAAGTCTATTTTCTAAGTGAGCCCTGAAAGTGAGCCAAGAAAGGCAGCACCCAGCCTTACTTATAAAACATAGTGCAGAATTATACACAGAATCTAGTGAGCATAAAACAACACAGTCTTTGAAGCATGCATATAGAAAGTCATCCAGAACAAATGAAAGAGTGGCTGCAAGAATTTCTCACTTTTAAACTGAAACAAGCCTTGTTTCTAAAGAAGAATTCTAGCTTTACCTTAAGCTGTTTTACTACAAGTTTAATGTATGGAGATTAAAGGAAAGTTTCACCAGCACCTTCAGTGGAGAAGGGGCAGAGCAATAGATAGTGGTGTCATCTACATACAGGTACATACTTGCATTAGCGATATGTGTACAAATGTCACTTATGTATATGGTGGACAGTAATAGCCCCGTGGCGGATCCTTGTGGAACACAAATCTTAATAGCAGCCTTCTCAGATGTTATACAGTCACATATTACACACTCAAATCACAACAAAAGATAGTTTTTCAACCATCCCATTACCTTTTGCAGACACACCAATTTTACTCAACGTTTACAGTACCAAAGGCCTTAGAAAGATCAACAAATAGTGCTGCACATTCATTTTTACATCTTGCGTAATTCCCATCACCCAAGTTGTTTATTCTAAAGCTGTGTGGTTAGCAGGGCCTCATAAACCAGTGGGGGAAGTGACTGTTTCTCCCTATGCTATCAATCCTGCCTCACTGCTTGGCCACACTTCACAGACAACACAGTAATCAATGCAGCAGGACGGGGAGCAGGACAGGGAGCAGGACAGGGAGCAGCATCCTCCCATTTCTCAGTCTCAGTTCTAGCGGCGTTGGGAAATGCCAAGAATGCTGTGGATTTTTTATCTGCGGGGTGATGAGCAGGGTAGACAAAGCCCTGCAGAAATGGAGAATTATGAAACAGGTCAGAGCCGAGTTTCGCTGCCCTGGTATTTCAGGAACTGTGCAGACGGTCTGTCCTCCAATTAGAAAGTATTTTTATGGGGGTTATTTCGGCTCCTCTCCATGCTCCTAATGTTATCTTCATTCCTCCTGAGCACCCAAGCTACTCTCAGGCCACTGTTCTGCTATTTCACTCATTTCCATTAAGACATTATGGAGCTGGAGTTCTTCAACCCTGTTGTGCTTGGCTTCGTCATTAGATACTGAGATTACTACTGCATATTATATGGAATTAGGCAAGATGGCAGAATAAGAGTTAGGATACAGATAGTTGCTAATTTTATCTCAGCTAAGATGGTTCTTCAAGTGGCCATTTTAGTGCCTTGCAGAATAGGAAGAGGAACAGAACCACATGTACGTGGTTAAAAAGCTGTTTATAGGACTTTCATTTCCTTTTGTGAATTCATTTGCCCACAGCTGTGTCCTAATGTGTGTGTAATGTTGAATACTGACATGCAACAACTACATTCATGTTTAATGTTTCATCAGGCTAATTGTACATCCAGTACAACATAATTTTTATATTTGAAAGCAGATGTTTGGGTGATGGGAGGATAATTGACGTAATTTGCATCTGTTTTTGTATGTTGCGTGTGTGTGTGTGTGTGTTGCTGCAGTTGCTCAGCACAAGCTCTTTAATGAACACCTGGTGTCGACCAGTGGGAATCCCGCGCTCATGATGCGGCGGAAGAAACACACGGAGAAGGAAGTGCACGCGGACCTGGTCAGCGTGGTGTCCGTGCGACTCCGAGAGGGCTACACCATACGCGAGATCAGCCTCTGTAAAGGTAAACACACACACACACACATACACATAAACACGCACACACACATACACATGCACACACACACACACACACACACACCGTACACACACATACACACGCACACACATTTAAAAATCATATACATCCTATTAAAACAAAGGCCATAACAATCAAGCCCACTCAATCCCATGTTTTGCACATCCTGTAAACAGCCTGTGAAAAGTTTCTCTCAAACACGTACATGTAATAACACTATGCCTTTATATAATCCCACCTCTGTATCATTGCTTGGTCCGTTTTTGACCCGTGTTTGTTGCCCATGTGCCCCGACCTGTAGGGGGCACCCAGCTGGAGGTGAAGCTGGTGCTGCTGTGGAAGCACAACATGCGGATCGAGTATCTGGCGGTGGCCTCCTGGCCCCTGGAGCCGGCCAACCGCACCACCTGGGTGGAGGTGTCCATGGAGGGCAGCTACGACATTCTGCACGACATCAGCTGCACCATGAAGAAGCCCATCACCAGCCCCTACCGCACCTCCGTCATCCGCCGCTTCTGGAACACGCTACAGAGGTGAGGTCGCAGCGGCCAGCGGACGCTGACCCCTCAGGGCAGGGGTCAGGGGTCAAGGGCTGTCTCTGTCAGACGGGGGCGGTGAAGGGGAGTAATAGAGTGGCATAGTGGCAGAGGGAAGACCCTGATGAAGGCGTAATGCCGAAACGTTGGTCGAATAAATATTGAAGCATATTGAAGTTTTGAGAGTGTGCCACGACACTTTTTCTTGATTCAAAGCATTCTCTACCGCCGTGAGCACCTCACAAGGGGTGCGTTTACAAACATCATACACAAGACTATCAGAGGGAACCATTTCAGAGTATCATTTCATTGAACTGATCTGTCTCACTGTTTGTTTACATGTCCAATATGAACTAGTTTTCATTGTTTGGAAAGAGGGTGATTTTAGAATTGACCTCAGAACATGATTGACTTATTTCTAAGCGGAAGGCTTCTCTTTTTTTTGTCCGTGACTACGGTTATCTATATGCCTCTCTTCCCGGGGAAGCCGTGACCTACTGGTTAGCGCTTCGGACTTGTAACCGGAGGGTTTTTTCGGTTCGAACCCCGACCAGTAGGAACGTCTGAAGTGGCCTTGAGCAAGGCACCTAACCCCTCACTGCTCCCCGAGCGCCGCTGTTGTAGCAGGAAGCTCACTGCGCCAGGATTAGTGTGTGCTTCACCTCACTGTGTTCACTGTGTGCTGAGTGTGTTTCACTAATTTACGGATTGGGATAAATGCAGAGACCAAATTTCCCTCACAGGATCAAAAGAGTATACTCATGCCTCTCTTGTGCTGTGATTCTTCTGCAGCATAAACCAGACGGACCAGATGCTGGTCCACTTGCAGTCCTTCAACTCCATCCCTGAGCACTACACCATTCCTGAGAGCACAAAGAACGGAGTGCCACTCTTCTACATCCCCCCTGGATCCACCACCCCTGTGAGTGCCACTCTCTTTAATCTCTCTCTCCGCACGTCGCACGTTGTAGCTGAACTCAATGGAGCATTCACTGGCCAAGGCTACGTTTCAAGAGAGGCTTTTGATCAGTCTTATTCCAGTGTCTTTCTCCAGTAATAGATATTCCTCTTAGGTGAACGAGTGTTAGATCAACACACACACTGATGAAAAAATATAACCATGAAGTACTGTAAAGGTGATGTTACACAGGGCAACTTTAAGAGTAATGGGCCTCATTCACCAAACATTCTTACAAAGAAATTTGCTCTTAAAGTCCACTTTTGCAGTCGTTTTTGAGGTTTAAGAACACCTTTGTGAATCTGCTTAAGGGTTTTCGTGAGACATTCTTAAGAACGAAGTTATGAAAATTCTTAGGAAGATATTGGTGAATGAGGCCCAATGTTGCTGAGCAGTGTTACTGAGTGAAGATCTGCGGGTACTCCATTGTTATTGAGTAATACAATTTTATTTAGAGTACTTCAACCATCAGTGTGCAACTTGTCGCAATCATCCAATCAGAAATTAACAACCGTTCATGTGACTTGCCCAGCAGCATTGCTCAAATTGTTGCCCCATGTATCATTTCTTTCAGACCCTGTGGATAGCAACGACTGCTAAATGATTAAAGAATTAACATAGTATAAACTGCGTTTCTGATTATGGAGGTTAATTAACTCTGATGTTCTCTCTCTCTCGTCTTATCGTCTCCTAGCCTGGGAGAACCCTGAACACTTTGGCACATTTAAATTTGCTCTGCAGGTCACGGTCTGGTGCTAACCAGGAATGGTTGCAATGCAATTTCCCATTGCCAACCAACTAAGTTGCTAACAGGTTAGCAACTATGGTTTTGGGAAACGCACCCTTAGGCTAATCATCTCCTGTCATCTTCCTCAGGTTCTCTCCCTGCAGCATAGTGGCTCCAAAGACTCCAGCCAGTCCCAGTTTGCCTCCTACTGGAAGCCCATCCTCTCCATGGACGCAAACTTCTGGCAGCGTTGGCTGCACATGCACCGCATCGCCATTATCCTGGAGCATGACACGTGAGCGTCCTAATGCACTCCAAAGTTAACACACTTAATTGATCTGTAATAGCCACAGTTAATGTAGGTCTGCCTGATGGCCTTGAAATGCTGAGAGAGAGAGAGGAAAAAGAGGAGAGGAGAGAGAGATAGAGAGAGAGGGGAAAGATAAGAGGGAGAGAGGAGGGAAGAGAGAGAAAAGAGAGAGAGAGAGAGAGGAGAGAGAGAGGAGAGAGAGAGGAGAGAGAGAGAGAGAGAGAGGAGAGAGAGAGAGACACTTTTGTCCAAAGTGACTCACAGCAACAAAAGCTGGATCCTTGGATTCAGATAGCATTAAATTATGTGTCTGGTACCTGTCTCTGGGTCCTAGGATCCAGAAAGTGTTAAATGATGTGTCTGGCACCTGTGTCTGTCCCCCTGTGTGTAGGCCGGTACCTAAACATGTGCACAACGCTGGCAGCAACGGGCGCTTCAGCACCATCCAGTGCCGCATCTCCCACTCAGCCCTCACCTCCCTGCTGCGGGACTGGAGCAGCTTTGTGCTGGTGGAGGGCTATTCTTACGTCAAGCTCATCTACAGGTACAGATGGTTCATGGGAAATGTAGTCTCTCCAGAGAACATGGAGGCATGTGTTAATGGAGTGGCATGACTACTTTATGATTTGGGAGATTGAGTTGTCTTTTTCAGTTCTAAACACACCAACACACTAACACCAGAAAGAAATACACACACACACACACACACACACACACACACACACACTCCAAAGAAAAGTTAATGAATGTGTTGTTGGCTCCACAGTGCTTCAGACCAGCCACCCACTTCCTTCTACCTGGTGCGGCTGATCTCCAAAGCCCCTTGCATGGTGCTGCGACTGGGCTTTCCTATTGGAACCCTGGCCCACACCAGGAACAAGGTGAGTCATGAATCCCCGCAGAGCCCGATGCGTCTCAGTAGATAGTGGCTGACCTCAAATTGTGAGTAGAAATGACATCACTAAAACTGTTCCTATATGTGTGCTTACCCATATAGCATCCAAGCTAAGCTAAGTATCTACAGCACCAAACACTGAAAAAACACAGTATAATAACAGAGATAATGGACCCATAAATGGAATGTATAAGTGGTAGCAGAAATATTGATTACTGTTTACAGGAACCATCTTAACCACAATTGCGTTAGCAAACAGTAATACCTGCAGCCTACAAACCCATCTGTTCCTCTGAACTGAGTGTGTGGCGGTGAAGCAGCCTCGTGACGGCCGGTCCTACAAACCCGTCTGTTCCTCTGAACTGAGTGTGTGGCGGTGAAGCAGCCTCGTGACGGCCGGTCCTACAAACCCATCTGTTCCTCTGAACTGAGTGTGTGGCAGTGAAGCAGCCTCGTGACGGCCGGTTTTCTTCTCGCACACAGATTGTGGACAAGCTGCGGGAGCAGATCCTGAGGCTGCGCTTCCCCCACCGTGTCCAGAACAAGGAGGCCACGCCCAAGACCAAGAGGAAAGTGCTGGGCAACAACACCTCGCCCTCCAAATCGCCGCCGCCTCCGGCCCTCAAGCCCGCGCTGTCTGACCGGCCTTGTGTGGTGCTGCTCCACAAGCCCCTGGAGAAGATGCTGATCAGGTGATTGACTAATGGCCACACTCCTGTTTAGTAGTGTGTTTTATATCAGTTATAGGTTCCTTTTCAACAGTAGTTCCTGCACCCAGTGCAGCTTGGTGTGTTGTCAACAGCACTGATAAATGCCTACCGTTATTTTGTTTGTCTCTTTTCAACCTAGGCATACTGTAATTTCCCAACTATTAGCTGCGGCTTATACAGTACATCGATTTTGCGAAATTTCTACCGTTATGAGGTTAATACACGGGGGGAGTTAATATGGTATTAATATGGTTTTGTTTCTTTTAGCTTGCATAAAACAGTCCTGCGGCTTATACACAATGAGGCTAATACACAGGAAATTATACTATTACTGTATTATTGTAAATGTATTTCAAATTCAACTTTAAATGTAGGATTTCCTGCTTCTCTCACAGTTGTGGCTAAAGTGTTCTCTTCATAGTGGAAAGAGAGACGGATGAGAGTTTAATGTGGTTTTAAAACTGACCAATCCTGCAGGTACGAGAAGCTCCCACTGGACTTTCGCACGCCCTTCATCCTCAACATGGAGCCGTTCGCCCAGCCGCCCAACATGGCCGCCCCGCTGAGCTCGGCGGCCGGCCGCACGGCCTCGTCCACGCTGGCCTCACTCTCGCGCTACTTCCTGCACCAGCGCTGGGTGTGGACGGTGCAGAGCGGCCTGGGCCCTGCTGTCTCCCTGCAGGCCGTGGCCCACATCCTCTCCATGTTGGCCGAGTGAGTTTGTTAGCTGTTAGCTGTTAGCCTGGCCAGTTGTTTCATCACAAGATGTTAGTGCTGAGTTGCCCGCTGTTAGCTGTTAGCTGTTAGCCTGGCCAGTTGTTTCATCACAAGATGTTAGTGCTGGGTTGATGCACAAGGAAATAATTTGGTTGACACTGCTGGTAAAACTGTCAAAACACTTTTTTTCAATTAATGATGTCAAGCAGCAGTGTGCTAGCCTGACGAGCCAGACCCACATTAAAATGTAGGGTCTCGGCACTCACCGCTCGCAGTGCTCAGTCCGAGGGGCGGGATAATCAGTTGTCTTTCAAATTCCCTCTGCACGCAATAGGACAGCTGCAGCGCTATGAGTCCCATGCGTTTCCCACCA
This sequence comes from Alosa pseudoharengus, assembly GCF_046254945.1. Classification (NCBI taxonomy): domain Eukaryota; kingdom Metazoa; phylum Chordata; class Actinopteri; order Clupeiformes; family Clupeidae; genus Alosa; species Alosa pseudoharengus. The sequence continues at coordinate 34,955,612 of NW_027468576.1, read as the reverse complement.
GCGGAGCTAGTTGGCTAGTTCAAACGTTTGCCAACTTAATAAAAGCTTAACTCGTGTCACACTGTTCGCCAACAGCAACATCCATCTGCCATCAATCATTATGTTAAGCCCACCTAACGACTCTATACACGATTTCATTGGCCTGATTGAGTTTCGATTTCTGGAGCTCACAAGCCAACGGAGAGTTGCTAGACTAGCCCTTGCGCATCTAGGGGCGCGTCTAGATTTCTAGGCTAGCAGTGTGCAGAATGTTCTCTGGTGTGTGCATTATCAGTCTTTCAGTAATGCTGAGGGCTTGAACAGGCTAATCCAGTAAGGTGTAACAGTAAACAGATCAGAACAGTTCATCAGCTCAGAGCTGCTGAATAGATAAGAAGTGGATATGATCTACTTTCTACTTTTAAGACAGTGAGCCCCCCCGGAATGCTTTTGTAATATTAGCAAAATCACATTTAGGCATTATATGTCTGTAGGAAAATGTCTCTGACATCCAGCAGTTGTGTGGGTGCTATACATTTGATAAGAGTTAATTAATCATTCAGCAGAGAAGTTTTGAACATTCTCATAAAAGAATGCGTTCATTCCACAGCATTCTAGTCACATCCGTTGACGGCCCCTGCTCAAGGTTTAATCATCAGTCATCAGTCTCATCGCTTCCTTCCAGTTGCTTTTGTGTGCCGTTTTCCTGTGCTGCGAATTTTAAAGGGCAAACTGTGTCATTTTGTGCAGGATTCGCATCTCCGAGGGCTTTCACTACGCTGCCAGCGGGGAGGGCATTGTCAACATGGTGACAGAACTTCCGATGAAGGTGAGCTGAGACACTCCGGTGCAGCAGACGCTTAAAAGCAGAGGAGGAATACAGATGTCCAGGCTAATAGCAACCAGAGGTGGCACAAATCACACAAAGCACTCCGTAGGGGGGTCATTACCTTTCATGTGCTGTTCTAAGCTTTAGAGAGGCCACAAATCTCAGCCCCTAACACCCTGGAACTTCACTGCAGTAGAGTAGACCAGGGGATGGCAAGTCTCTATGCCTCTTATCATGGCCCATGTGGCTAGAGGTTTTCATTTTCACACTAGACCAAGAGGACTGCTGCCCCTGTTGCTTCATCACTAGATGTCAGTGCTGGCTTGATGCATACAGAAGTGTTTTGGTTTGACACTGCTGTTTAAAGCCAACAATGAGAAATAAAAGGCTTCCTGTGTTAGTAATGAGTTTTGGGGCAGTGACTAGATGATGTTGATTGCATGCACTGTGTTGACACTGTTTGTAATTAGTGATGCCAACAGCGCGCATCAGTGTATGCACCATCAGCCTTTCAGTAGTGCTGAGGTCTTGGTTCGCTTTTGCTCTGTGGTGTGTGTGTGTGTGTGTGTGTGTGTGTGTGTGTGTGTGGGTGTGTGTGTCTACTACAGGGCCAGCCTGTTGGCGTGCAGGAGGAGAATCACACCTGCATAGTGCAATACATCCTTTTCCCCCCACACTCTACCTCCACAAAGGACAGGTGAGGCTATCTGCATTGGGATGTTGTCTCTCTGTCTCACACACACAGAGACAGAGACACACACACACAGACACACACACACACACACACACAGACACACACACACACAGAGACACACACAGACACGCACACACAGACACACACACACACAGAGACACAGACACACACACACAGAGACACACACACACACACACAGAGACACACACACAGAGACACACACACAGAGACACACAGAGACACACACACACACAGAGACACACACAGACACACACACACACACAGACACACACACACACACACACAGACACACACACACACACACACAGACACACACACACACACACAGAGACACAGAGACACAGACACACACACACACAGAGACACAGACACACACACACACACACAGACACACACACACAGACACACACACACACACACACACACACACACACACACACACAGAGACACAGAGACACACTTGCCAAAACCAGAGAAGTGTTTTGTTCACTGATATGCTTGCCACAGTGTTTCTGTATAAACATTTATAGTATTTTTTGTCCTGTTGCCCTGAGTGTCTCTCTCGCTCTGACTGTGCCTGTCATTACCTCAAAGCTTCTCCACCGACGATGACAACGACACTGAGGTGGAGGCCATCGATGTGGACACGGAGTTGAACCTGGTGACGGAGTGCTGGGTGGAGCCCCAGAGCGGGACGGTGTTGAGCACCCTGGAGCAACAGCGCCACCTACTGGGGCTCACCTACCAGGAGATCCCGCAGGCAGTCAGTAGCCACGCGTTTACATTACGATCATGTTTTCGGAGTGGCTTGTCTGTCTACTCTGTACGTCCGTCTGTCTGTGTTCAGAATTAAGCAAAAACTACAGGCCCGATTTCCATGAAACTTGGTTAAAATCCTTTAGAATGGTCCAAGGACGAGCCTATCACGTATTGGAACAGATCCATTAGCACTGTAATGGTTTAGTTTTGCTTTTGCTACTCTTGTGCCATATGGCATTCACGCTTGGTTTGCCCTCTAGTGTTCAGACCAAGGAAATGCAATTCTTGACGGTCTCACTCAAAATAGTGGCTTTGGAGTTTATCGAATAAAGTGTATGGTTAATCTTACGTTGAATGAATGAATCCATGCAACAGTAAATCATTTTATTGACAAACTGATTGCCTAAAAGTGATTATTATTGGACAGTGTTTATGTCGAGACATTAAAAGCCAATGCCACTGAGACCATGAGTTTGAATACACCAGAGTTACATGTCTGTGTGTCTAGAGGTCTCTGCTCTCTGAGAGCTCTTCTAGTTTATTTAGCAGAAACTTTAATCCACAGATATGCAGATATAAGTGCAGATATACATGCATGCTTGTATGTTAACATTTACGTGTATATTTGTTGATACAGTAAATGTCTTTCAAGAAATCTCATGGTAATGATGATAAAGTTAGCTTCAACCGCACTCTGTAGCAATAGTTAAGTGTTCAGGATGCACCATTTCAGGTGATGTGAAAAGACATTTTGAAAAGGGTATTTATACACCAGGCTGTTGGAACTTTTAGTCACTGAGTGGCCATTAGAAGTTGCAAATGAGCGTCCTCTCTGTCCTCATCAGATATTCCCCCGAGACGTGGCGTGCATGTCCACCATGATGACCTTCGAGTACCTGAGCCAGTTGTGCCAGAACAAGGAGCAGGTGTACCCCTTCTGTTGCGCCAAGGACACTGCTGGTGAGTCGTCCCCTTCTGAGGAAAACAACAGTGAAGAATCTCACACAGTGTATTAAGCCATCAATGTCCAGTTATGCTCATGGATGACAATTATACCTTCACACCATTATGCAATTTAAATGGGTTGTATTTACTGTGTTTGTTAATTTGGTTAATGTTTTTAAGTTGTTAGAAATTAGGGATGACCTCTTTTTACAGTTTACTTTTCTGTAGAGTTACTGTATACCATCACTTTTTAAAGGGATTTAAGAATGAAAGATTTAAAGTGTTGTCTTAAAGTAATCTTTATACACAGGTATACAGTGACCGCTTTGGTCATGAACATTAACTGCTGGTCTTGTTCATTTCTGTGTTGAAGAGGGTGACGTTCCTGCCAGTACTGAGAGCATTCAGACGGTGCCCTTCCAGTTCGACTTGATGAAGCTTCTACCCAAGTGCCAACAGATCGAGATTTTTTTCCTCACCCTCAGCAGAGGTAGAGATTTCCCTGACCTTAAGGCGGGGATCACATTAGCCAGCGTCAAGCGGCAGGTTTCCCTATTGCTCTCTATGGTTCGGCAGCGGAAGGGTGGCAACGCTGGCGTAACGCTAGCGTTGAAAGAAGCTGAGCGTTGAACTTGGTTCAACTTTCAAAGCGCAACGCGAGCGTATTCAAGGCAAACCGTTTGTGTTACCATAGGAACGAGATAGAACTTATTATGGTCTGAGCATTACGCTTGCCGCTGCCTAATGTGATCCTCGCCTAAAGCCTGCCACACACACAGCTCTGAAACGGTGGTGCTGTCTCCTGTTGTTGTTTGTCCCCTGCTCCCTGGTGGTGCAGCGGATCTCATCACAATCTGTAATAAACAATCCATTTTTATAAGAGCACTGCCAACAATGAAACTGAATTGGAATCAGCATGGTGGCGGTGAAAGTGTTTTGGTGCTGGTGTGAGGGGTGGTGATAAAACAAACAAACAATGGGAACTAAGTAGCCTAATGGAACATCTCATGTTGGTGGTGGTGTGTAGTGACTCAGAGGTTTCTAATGGTCTTGATGCTGTGTACTCCCATAGTTCAGATGACAGAGCAAGGCTTGAGCAACACCAAGTGCATGGGCTCAATTTCCAGGGAGTCTTCAAGCTGACTATGTACCATATCTATCCTCTGAGCCACTTAGGACGAAGCATCTGGGCAATATATACAGCGGAATGTGAAGTCCAATTTGTAAAAGTGTCGCTTCGCACATCTATTTCCAGACCTTGTCAGTCATTTGCGGCTTGTTAGCTGTGACATTTGGTGTACGGGACATTACGTTTGATGAATGCCCTGTCTCCTTCTCTCCTTCTCTCCCTCCCTTCCTCCCTCTTTCAGCGGAGAATGAGGAGGTACTCCAGGGTGCCCCCTCTCTGCCCAACGAGCTCCTGCTCAGCCTCTTCCACAGCTCCCTGCAGCAAGACCTCAGCGACCGTGAGATCCCGTTGGCCGACGTGGACCATGTGACCTTCATGCATCACATCCTGGGCAGAGAAAGGGAGGGTCATGTAGCCCCTTTCTCCCTGCCTGTAATCAAAGGTCATTTCTATGAGGTGGTGGTTTGCAAGGAGTGTGACTAGGGTGTAAAACAGGGTGTGCCTAATTCGAATGGCAGGCAAAGTCTGAAGTCCAACTAAAGCTAATTTAATAACTGGACAAAATCTCTTTGCTAATTTAACACCATGAGCAAGATCCTCAACACAAACAACGACAGGTCAGTTAAATTCTCCCACGTGCCACGCCCACGTGATAAGTATAAGTATATACTTTTTTGATCCTGTGAAGGAAATTTGGTCTCTGCATTTATCCCAATCGGTGAATTAGTGAAACACACACAGCACACAGTGAACACACAGTGAGGTGAAGCACACACTAACCCGGAGCAGTGAGCTGCCTGCTACAGCAGCGCTCAGGGAGCAGTGAGGGGTTAGGTGCCTTGCTCAAGGGCACTTCAGCCGTGGATGTGGGCATGGGAGAGCAGTGCTCAACCACTTCCCCCGCCCTCATTTTCGGATCGAATCGGCCACCCTTCGGTTACAAGCCCGAAGCCCCGGATATATTTAGTTCATACACCAGGCTTTTTGCTCTTTGACTGACTTTGCACTTTGCTAGTTTTTTTGCCAGTGCCAATTTATAAATTGGGGCCCTGGGTGTCCCTCCAGTGCTATTCAGTTTGGTCCTAATAGTTCTCTAATGTTACATTGAATGCCTTGAATGCCTCTCATAAGAGGCATTCAAGAGAGATATCAATGTAAAAAGCCTGTAATATCACTCGGCTATTGAATTAAAGCATGCCTACGCATTTTGGCTATTATGGCCTTCATCAGAGCAAGTTTGATAATGAGAGACTGATTTCATTTCTTTCAGTCCTGTGTTAAAGGTTCTCTAAGTCTTGTTACAGTAATTTCCTGTGTATTAGCCGCTTTGTGTATAAGCCGAAGTTTATGCAAGTTAAAAGAAACAAAACCATATTAATACCATATTAACTGCCCCCGTGTATTAACCTCATAGCTTAAGAAATTTTGCAAGATCAATGTATAAGCCGCGGCTAATAGTTGGGAATTTACGGTACACGTTTTTTTTTGTCACATACAGCAATCACCTCCTCACGATCCGCTAGCTGCTTGCCCCCTGACTGCACTGTAAAAACACGCAGGGTCCCTGTGGACAGCCCAGGCTCTAAAAACTGCGCGTTCATGACAGTTTCTGTTGCACGGGAGGGGAAGGGAGGGGCGAGCTAGCTCTCCGTTTTGTTTGAAACGTCAGCAGAAGTGACGTCACCCAACCGTGCTTAGAGAACCGTTAATGTTGGATGGGAGTTGAGATGGGAGTCTGGAATATTATGTTCATATGAATGTGTATTGTATGTATGAATGCATGTATGTATGTGATTTATATGGATATATGTCTTTCTGCCCGTGTCCAGAGGAGTGTCTGAAGCCCCCAGAGAGGCAGGACACGGTCATGTCCATCCACACCATCGGGAGCAGCAAAGACGCCACTGGCTCCACCAGCACGCTGCAGGTGAACTCTTAAATGCCGTTCACACCAGGAACCATAACTAAAGCAGTAGAAATTAATTAGTTTCTGGTACCATAACTAAAGCAGTAGAGATTAATTAGTTTCTGGTACCATAACTAAAGCAGTAGAAATAATTTAGTTTCTGGTACCATAACTAAAGCAGTAGAGATGAATTAGTTTCTGGTACCATAACTAAAGCAGTAGAAATGAATTAGTTTCTGGTACCATAACTAAAGCAGTAGAAATGAATTAGTTTCTGGTTCACTCATGCCTATGCCTGTCTTGTGGATTTTACTTTTGAACTTAAGCAACATAAGCTAGGCGTCACCATGTACTGACTGACCTTAGATATTTATTTATTTATTTAAATAAATAAAGAAAAATAGGAACTTGCTGTCACAGTGATTTGGTTTTACATAATCAGCCAAGATTTCTTAATGTTGTTGGCGTAACATTAAGTAATCTGGGTATTTCAGGGGAAATATGCATCAGGGATGATGTGCGAGTGTCAAGTAGAATTCACCAGACGAGTGTCTCTTCCATCTGAAATGCTCCAAACTGTGATTAAAATTTCAATTGTCCTTAATCCCTCCAGTGGGGCCTGCTGAGAGGCCCTTCGTGGTTGCCTCGGCGATGACATGTGTTCTGTGCTTGCGCTCTCTCTCTCTTTCTCTCTCCTTTTATTTATTTCTTCTCTCTCTCTCTATCTCTCTCTCTCTTTCTTTCTTTTTTCTTTCTTTCTCTCTTTCTCTTTCTTTCTTTCTTTCTTTCTTTCTTTTTTCTCTCCCCCCCTCTCTCCCTCCCTCCCTCTCTCTCTCCCTCCCTCTCTCTCTCCCCCTCTCCCCCTCTCTCTCCCTCCCTCCCTCTCTCTCTCCCTGCCTGCGGTTCCTTGACAGAGTTTCAGCAATGCGGAGCTAGTGGATGAGGAGCAGCCGCTGGAGGGCAGAGGGGGGAGCTCCATACCCCAGTGGAAGTGCTACGTCAAATATGTCAACTCCCAGCAAATCTTTCTCACCTTTTTACCTGCCACCTTCACTGGTAAAGGAAATGGGAATGGGAATGGGACTGAGTGTTATGATGAAGCCAGAATGATTGAGAGTAGTGATGGGTTGTTCATCTAGAAATCGAAATCTGTATATACCGGTACTCAACCTCATGCCAGTAACCGCTAATATTAGATTTGCTCGACGGTGTAACACAAGCTGAGCTGGCCAACAGACTGTTAGAGGAGCCTTAAAAAGGAAATGGATACCAATGCTTTATGGTCACAGACATTCGTTTGGTTAACATTTTTGTCTGGCGCACAGACGGGACAATCTGATATGGATAATTACACTGACCTTGAGTTTTGAGTGGATTATCCTACCATGATTCAATTCCACATTACACCATTCATCCTATCCCTAATCCCTCACATAGAGACAGATGAAGTGGAAAACAAAAATGTGTTAACTAATCATCAAATGGTGATAAATGTTAGAAAAGTTGCAAAAGTACAGTTGGCTTGAATACTAGCATGTCATCTAAGTAATTATATCTTCAGAATGTACCAAAGCAGTTTAAAAGTTTAAAAATGTATCTGTTTAACACTTAATTTAGTTCAGTGAAATAATATCCTTTTAGCACTTTCCTCTGCTATCTCCCTTTGCTCTCGTGTTTAATATGTATGTGATGGCACACCCAGGTGGATGTTGCACATTGGTGGTGGTTAGTGAGGTTCCCACTTTACTGTAAAGCGTTTTGGGTGCCTTGATAAAGCACTATATAAATAGTTGTTGTTGTTGTTGTTGTAGTTGTAGTAGTAGTCTGTGTTGCTATAATGTTCTGGCTTTCCTCTCGTTAATTAGACGTGCAGATCCTGATGTCCTCAGGGCTGGAGACTGAGCTTACAGCTAACGGCAGTTTCCAGGACGACGAGCACACCCTTAACCAGTCCCAGACGGACTCCCACTCCGACTCCGTCAACGGGCTGGCGGACTCTGGGGGTACTCAGGAGCCCTTCTCCCCACTGCTGTCCCCCGCCAGCCTGGCCACAGAGCAGGGGGCACTGGGCAGCCTGGGCAGCCTGGCCTCAGAACAGACCAACGGGACCGCGGGTGAGAACTGCACCCCTCAGCGCTCTGAGGAGATGAACTCAGTCAAGTCAAGTCAAGTCAAGTTTATTTATATAGCGCATTTCATACACAGAGGTCATTCAATGTGCTTTACATAAACAAAACCAAACAATAATAACAAATAAAAGCATAGAAGGGCAATATAGTCAAAGGATAGTTCCATAGGTAAAGATCATAATAAAAAGAAAACATAAAACACACAAGGCAAAATCATTTAAAAATAGAGAATGATTAAAAAGACAAAATGAAAGACACAAGGTAGAATAATTTTCAAGACAGATTCAGAAATTATAACTGCAGTTAGCAGAAAGCTTCTGAGAACAGTTTGCTCTTAAGTCTAGATTTAAAACTGGCTACAGTTGGGGCCTTTTTAATGTCATCTGAAAGTTGGTTCCAGAGCTGGGGCTCAGAACTGTTACTGAACACGGTCTGCCGTAAAATAACCGTATCAATAGTGTTGGAAGTAACTATTCTGAGGCCCTATTAAGGTTTGGCCTGAACAAGTTGGCTTTGGGTTGTGGGTGTGTGGTTAATGGAGTGTGTAAGCACAAATGTTTTGATAGAATGTGTTAATAACTAGTAGATCTGGCCAGCAAACTTCAAGGCTCTCTGGCTCCACTCTGGCTGGAGGGATCATTCTCCAGTAATGTTACATGTAAATAAACATGGCCGATCTCCAGTAATGTTACATGTAAATACATATGGCAGATCTCCACTACGGTTAGATGTAAATACATATGGCAGATCTCTACTACGGTTAGATGTAAATACATATGGCAGATCTCTACTACGGTTAGATGTAAATAAACATGGCAGATCTCCAGTAATGTTACATGTAAATACATATGGCAGATCTGTTGCCATATTTCCATTGTTTGCTTCTCTGCAGCACATGATATTTAGTCACAAAGTTGATGTCTATGGTCTATAGTATTTTCAGTAAATACTGTCCGTTAGGCTTTCTCTGTGTCACCACCACCACCCTCTCTTCATCTCTTCGAAATCTTCTTTTGAACCCCCCACTTTTATCTTTTTATCTTTCCAAGCTGTGTGTGGGAACTCAGTTCTGTGTGTGTCTGTGTCTGTGTCTGTGTGTGTGTGTGTGTGTGTGTGTGTGTGTGTGTGTGTGTGTGTGTGTGTGTGTGTGTCTGTGTGTGTCTGTGTGTGTGTGTGTGTGTGTGTTTTCTCCTGTGAACCACAGAGGAGCGAGAAGGCGTTCAGTTTGCTGAGCCGCAGCGGCGTGACCTCCACATCACCTTCAGCCGCCAGGGGTCCCAGCAGAGCTCGGGCGACGGTGCTCGCCCCCGCTGCCCCGTCTACGTCTACAACTGCTCTCTGGACACCCTGAAGGAGCAGCTGGTCAACCCCAACGCTGGCCGCCAACCCCGAGACGTCTTCCTCAGGTAATTCTGAACCCCCACCACCCCACCACCCCACCCCCCACCCTTACACCCACCACCCCACCCCCCCACCCCCACCCTTACCAGACCAGCCTCCATTCTCAGCACATTAGCAGTGTGGGACCCTTTGAACTGGTTTCCCAGGCAGGGATTATCCCTAATCCTGGTCTAAATCACATGTCAAAGGCTGGATTTCCATGGAAAATCCCAAATTTACACCCAGAAGCAGACTTGTAAATGGTGACTCACAAAGCCTGTCCCAGCATGTCATTGTGGCGCTGCTTTCATTAGCCAGCTCCAGCTTGAATAAGTCAAGACACTTTAGTTGAACCCTCCCTAAAGAGACTGGCGTAACCATGGCATCATCATGTTGTGGCAGATGCCAAGCACTGACGTACATTTTCATTATTGATTTCTTGTAATGACGGTCAAGTGTACAGTCATCATTATCATCATTTGTGGTTGCTATGACAATTTTCATAATGCCTCAAGCTATGTGGCTTATTGGTAATCTTTAGGCCATTTTAGTAATCTCATATTTGTCATAACAATTTTCAATAAAGGTAAAATGAATGTTTGTATCATCAAACTTTAATGATGAACAGTGATAGGTATCTTTCATGATATATTTATGACACGGTTTATTTCTGATGAGAGGAGCATTCACCTAAAGTGCCACCTAGTGTTATTTCCCAAAGTGTTAGTCGATGCCTGCCAGATGGCGGCAGCATGTAATAAGCACATGGTCCTAACGTTGCAAACTCTTGCCTTTTGTGTTTCTCCCCTTTGATGTGAGAATAGACCTCAAGATGCAGACTCCTGGGAACTGTGTCAGCAGATGAAGTTCAGGTAGCGCTGCTCTCTGCTTCCCGCTCTGCCTGTCCCGCTCCCCCCCCACCCTCCTCCAGCTCCTCCTCTCTCGCTGCAGAGCTGGGAGGCTTGGCGGAGGGTGGCGGTGGTGGCAGGGCTGGGGCGTGGTGGTGGGGGGGGGGTGCTGTGGTGACGCCCGTGGAGGGAGGCAGGGTGGAAAGGGTGGCTTCCGTGGGCTCTGGGAGCAGAACCTCTGGGATCCGGACTGAGCCGGATCCAGCCCACATCTGGGCCGGTTCTGTTCCGGAGTTGGTGGCTGTCGGGGGGTGTTCTGCTCTCTTGGCCTGTGGAAGCCCCCTTTTGTGTTTCGCTCAGATCTGATGTCTGTGTGGCTGGGGGGGTCGCAGGGTGCAGGAAGCAGCTAGTATCTTACTGGAGGAGAGATGGCTGCCGTTGCTGGCAAACGCTATTGACAGGACATGAGGGTTTATTAAATGAAATCTGGTGAAAATGTGCTCTAGCACCCACTCTGTCAGCTACTGTGATCTCATTACAGGAACCTCATTAAACGAGGGCCGTGAGTCACAGCGGCCACTCTCTAAGTATATCCATGTAGTCTCTGGTCTCCTGTAATCAGCTGGACATCCTGGCTCGTCCCCACAAGGCCTCGGGTCCTGTCAATAGTCATTTCCTCCGCCAAAACAAAGGCCTCTCTCGCCTCCTAGTAAGCTGTCTCTCAGGGGGTGGATATTATGGGATGCCAGCAGGGTCTTCTTGGCCGTGTGAT